>NC_073305.1:161194048-161506208 GCF_027595985.1 Sorex araneus | reverse complement strand
ACAGAGCCAGAAGTAACCCTGAGCATCACTGGACATGACCTCACAAATAAAAACAAAACCGATAAAAATAAAATAAAAAGAGGAAGATTAACAATGATGCAGTTGAATCGTTGACATAGAATCTTTCTTCTCAGAAACAATATTTTCTTCTCAGAAATGATAATGTAACTCTAGTCTAAATCTCACAGCAAATATAAAAATCAGTCAAAGGTGAATCTTACCTCTATAAGTAGAATCCAACACCGTAAAACTTATTTTTAAAACAGGACAAAATTTTTGTGATCTGGATTAAGCAAGGAGGTTTTAGACACAAACTAGTGAAATTCAGTTAAAAAACTTGGCTAAGGGGCTGGAGTGATAGAACAGTGGGTAGGGTGTTTGCCTTGCATTCGGCCAACTCAGGTTTGAATCCCAGCATCTCATATGGTCCCCTGAGCACCGCCAGGAGTAATTCCTGAATGTACAGCCATGAGTGTAACCCCTGTGCATCTTCGGGTGTGACCCAAAAAGCAAAAAAAAAAAAAAAAAAGCAAAAAATACCCCCCCCAAAAAAAACTTGGTTAACCAAACTGCTTGAAAACTGAGAACTTCTGTGATTCAAAAGACTATTATACTAAATATATAATCTCCTGGCAGCTAGGGGAGTCCCTGCGGCTCTACCCCTCGTGGTCTTGGGCTGCTCTCCCAGTCAGGGCAGCCAGAGGAGGAAATGAGGGCCAAACCGGTTGGTTGATCAGTTGCCACTTATTCCATTCTCCCCACACACGCCTGTTCCAATCTCTCTGAGCCCCCCATTCTAGTCTCACTCTGCCCCTCATTCCTGTCTCCTCCTGTTTCTCCTGCTCATCTCTCTGCATTCCATCTTGCTGTCCTGCTCTTTCTCTCCTCTCCTCAAACTCTCTGTCCTCTTTCCAACTACCCAGCACTGGGGGTAGACACTACACCCAGCCCAGCAGCAAAATCAGCATAAGAAAGCCCTTCCTTACTCATGGGCAAAATACCACTTAAGGTGTTTTTCTCCTTTCCTCAGTCCAATAACTTAATTTACATATTAATCAACATCCTAGTTTAATATAGTCCCATTTGTTTATCTCTGTTTCCATTTGGTTGATCAGTTGCATGTCATCTTTGAAGATACCTTTATCTTCAATATCGTGGAGGGTTTTGCCTACTTTGTCTTCAATGTACCTTATGGATTGTGGTCTGATGTTGAGGTCTTTAAACAATTTTGATCTGACTTTTGTGCAAGGTGTCAGGTCTAGGTCTAAGCCCATTGTTTTGCATATGGTTGTCCAGTTATGCCAGCACCATTTGTTAAAGAGGCTTTCCTTGCTCCACTTCACATTTCTTGCTCCCTTATCAAAGATTAGATGATCATACATTTGGGGTTGTGTGTGGGGATATTCCACCCTGTTCCATTGGTCTGCAGCTCTGCCTTTGTTCCAGTACCATGCTGTTTTAATTGTTATTGCTTTGTGGTAAAGTTTAAGGTTGGGGAGGATGATGCCTCCTATCATCTTTTTCCCGAGAATTGTTTTAGCTATCCGCAGGCGCTTGTTATTCCATATGAATTTCAGGATAGCTTGATCCATTTCTTTGAAGAAGTCCATGGGTATCTTTAAAGGGATCGCACTGAATCTGTATAATGCTTTGGGGAGTATTGCCATTTTGACAATGTTGATTCTCCCTATCCATAAGCAGGGGATATGTTTCCATTTCCTCATGTCCTCTTTTATTTCATGGAGTAGCATTTTGTAGGTTTTTTGTAGAGATCCTTTACTTCCTTAGTTAAGTTGATTCCAAAGTACTTGATTTTCTGGGGCACAATTGTGAATGGGATTGCTTTTATTTTAGTCCCTTTCCTCTGTTTCATTGTTTGCATATAGGAAGGCCAGGGATTTTTGGGTATTGATTTTATAGCCTGCAACTTTACTGTACAAGCCTATCATGTCTAAGAGTTTCTTAGTAGAGGTTTTAGGCTTTTCTAGATATATTATCATATCCTCTGCGAGTAGTGAGAGCTTGATTTCTTCCTTTCCTATCTGGATGCCCTTAATTTTTTTTTCTTGCCTAACAGCTGTTGCAAGTACTTCCAGTACTATGTTGAATGGAAGTGGTGAGAGTGGGCATCCTTGTCTTGTCCCTGATCTTAGAGGAAAGGCCCTTAGTTTTTCCCTGTTGAGGATAATGCTTGCCATGGGTTTGTGGTAGATGGCTTTGACTATCTTGAGGAAAGTTCCTCCAAAACCCATTTTGGTGAGAGTTTTCCTCATGAACGGATGTTGGATCTTGTCAAATGCTTTCTCTGCATCTATTGATATGATCATATGGTTTTTATCTTTACTTTTGTTGATATGATGGATTATGTTGATTGATTTCCGAATGCTAAACTATTCTTGCATTCCCAGTATGAATCTCACTTGGTCATGGTGTATGATAATTCTACTTGATATTAGTTATTTTTGTATGGACAGAGTAAGAGATATATTGATGTTCGTAGGGCGGCTCTCCTAAGAACATCTTGCCACAGAATCAGACTACAGTGCTCACGCCAGATTAATCTTTCCTAACTGTAGCAGGCTCTGAATCTAGCTATTATTTTTTGGATCATGACAGAATTTGTTCATGACCATGCTCTTAACTTATAGTTAAGCATTATGGCACTTTGGCCAGGTCCATTTTTATGCCAGGGTAGCACATAGCTCACCACGCTGGCCCTGGGTCGGTCCAGTCAGTCCCTCATCGGAACCCTGCTTTTGGGGTGCTAGGAAGTAAGGGCAACTGAAGCTTCAGTTGAGAGAACAGATGTCCAGGAGTTAATATCATTGAGAGTCAATTAACTCCCAAGTTACAAAAGCATAGCATTTACTGTCTTCTTGTGTCCATAGAAAAAGGACAGTGTTCTGAATTAACTATGCAAAGGACTTAAGGAGAAGAGAAAAACAAAATTTACAAGTCAGCAGAGCACAAAGGAAGAAGTTACAAATAAACACAAAAAACAAAGGAATGGGAGCACTGTGATGCGAGTAACCCAATAAGCCTAAGCTCCCTGCAGCAAGGCAGAAAGGACAAACGAATGTTTAAGTTATCCTACAACTAAGGAAAATAAATAAAATTACATTTGGTCACCATGTGTATTAATAATATATGTTTGTTGGGATCCTCTGAGCCTAAGACTTTGATTCCAGAGACCTAACACATTCGGGCATCCAGCACAGCTTCTTATAGCAATGCACTGGGACCGTGAACTGGGATACAACTCCGTGCTGCCTGGGGGTGGATCTTTCCTCCCACCCTGTCTCCCTGCATGGAAAATGGCGGCGGCAGCAGCATCCACATGGCAGGAGCCATCTTCTGAGACTCCTAACCCAGAGGTATATGATTTTTACACTTGGGGCTCCTAGGGACTCATGAGAAGTGGGTGTAACCAGCACACCCTCGGCCCAGATAAATTCGGAGCTGCTGAGAGTGAAATGGATCCTCTGCGGCTAAAGACTTTGATTCCAGAGACTTCTTACAGCAATGCACTGGGACTGTGAGCTGGGCTATGCAATTTCTGGCAGAATTTTCCCTGGACTTTATACAGAAATCCAAAACCACACGGCCGCTGCCCTGGCCGCGTGACTTAACATATATAATTGTCAGCAATGTGAAACGGTTCCTTTTGAACAGGTCTGACTTGGGGGAGAAACTCCAAATAATAACAGTGAGTTTTTGCTGAAATATTTAAGGTTATTAAAGTAGCAGCCATTTCTCTGGACTGTGAACTAAGCAACAGCCCCACGCTGGCCGAGGAAAGGAAATATCCCTCTTTCCTGGTTGTTTCCCATTTTCAGGGAGAAACGCGGAGTGGCGTCCACCATACTATGAGGCGTGGGAAGGAGGATGAGGGGGAAAAAAAGGAAAAGGAAAAAGGAAAAAAAAAGAGTTATGTACTTGGAGCAGTGGGGCTACATATCTCTTCATTCTCAGCAATGGAAAACTAATTATCAAATGCTTCCTTGGTAGTAGGACTGTCTTTCTTGGGAGGAAACTCCAACAACAATAGTGAGTTTTGTGTTGAAATATGGAACGTAATCAAGGTAAAGAGAAAATGAAGTGAAATTCATCAGTTATATAGTTGGGGGCGGGGGGGAGGAGGCGGGGGGTTATACTGGGGTTTTTGGTGGTGGAATATGGGCACTGATGAAGGGATGGGTGTTTGGATATTGTATAACAAAGACATAAACCTGAGAACTTTGTAACATTCCACATGGTGATTCAATAAAAATTTTTAAAAATAATAAATAAATAAATAAATAAATAAATAAAATAATATATGTTTGTTTTTTCATATCTTTTCTTCAGGGGAGTAAAGAATGCCTTTTACTGACAGTACTTTTCATTTTATAAACCATTAATCTCACATTTATCCATACTGCACTTAGTTTTTCATTCATTTGGTACTTTTAATATCGTTCTGTTACACAAGAAGGTGACATCCATGACATTAGCAGCTATCTCCCAAACTGTCTGTTGTCCATTGTTTACAAGTTATTCACTTGAGTCATCCTGAATAGAATAGGCAGAACACTAGACGAAGGACAACCATGTGAGCAAGCCAGGTTCTGAAAAGGATTCAGCATGAACGACCATATCCACACAGTGACCAAGCTCATTGAGGTTTCATGAGAGTTCAATATGCCGCTCTGTCTAACGTTCATCAATTTAAAGAAGGCCTTTGATTTTGTTGAGACTGAAGTGGTCATCGAAGCCCTAGCCAAACAGGGCATTCAAACTCAGTACATCAGGATCCTTTATGAGCTATATTACGGATTCACCACCAGGATCTCACCATTCTATAAGGAAGTGATCGTTGACATAAAGAGAGGGGTTTGTCAGGGTGATATCATTTCAATGAAAGTCTTCAGTGCCACCCTCAAGAACATTATGCGATGATTGGAATGGGAAGGAATGGGAGTGAAGATAGATGGTCGGCAACTACACCACCTCCACTTTGCTGATGACATCATTCTTATAATGCCAAACATTAGCCAAGCGGCACAAATGCTGGCCAACTTCGACTGTGAGTGTAGAAAGGTCGGACTGCAGCTGAATCTCAGCAAAACAATGTCATGAAAATCGAACTAGTTCCTGACGTTCCATTTGCTCTCAATGGAACGCACACCTCTGAAAGCAGCAGCTATGTGTACCTGTTCAAGAACATGAGGAACGACTTGGCGCCAGAACTGCACAGGAGGAAGAGAGCAGCATTGAATGCCTTCAAGAGAGTTGAAAAAGTGGTTAAGAGGACAAAGGATCTCTGGCTCTGGGCACATCTTTTTGACTCCACCGTTCTTCCTGCACTAATATATGCCTCAGAGACCTGGGCCCTACACAATCAGGATGAGAATGCTATTTGTGTATCCCAAAGAGGAATCGAAAGAGCAATGCTTGGAGTATCATATTTCACTCAAGTGAGAGAAGGAATCCGGAGTTCTGACCGCTGTCTAGGATCAAGGGATGCTGTCTCGTTTGCCAAGGCATCGAAAATCAGATGGGCCAGACACGTAATGCGATTCAGAGACAACAACTGGACTAGAGCAGTTACTGACTAGATTTCACAGGTTGTCAAAAGACCCCGTGGCCACCCATCTAGGAGACGGTACTTCTGTGTCAAAATCCTGAACGAATGGTTTGACGCTCTTCATTTTCCTGGAGCGAGCAGATATCATTGGGCTACACTAGCACACAACAGGAATGAATGGAGATGTTACTGGCGTCGGCTCAAGCAAATCGAAGATCAACAAATAATATTTTTACTTCATAAGAACTTTTTTTTCTAGCTACTCTGAATATCTTGTCAGTGACCCTTAACAAAACATTACCTGTTACCAGAAATCTACTCTAGGACTCTCCCTTCATATTTGCAGCTTAGTTCTGCAGCGATAGATTGATATCAATAAGGAAATATGGTGACAATTGGTGGCTGTGGCTACTAGTCAGAATGAAAAGATAAATTCTTTTAAAATAAGCATATGTGTACAAAGAAGCAAATGATCAGAAAAAATCATATAGATTTGCACCAAAGTTAAAATAACAGATACAAACAAGAATCTGTATAAATAACTGAGATCTTTAAATTTTATTTGTATAAAACTGCTGTTTGATGTCTAATGATTTTTATTGTTTGTATTATTTTGCACTTTGGAATAATAAGATAGTTTGAGTATCTCATTAGCTCACTTTCAAAGCTGATCATTTGAGCCCACAGCTGAGTATAATGGAAGGTTTGGGTAAATGGCTTTGTGGCACAGCCTCTGAAATTAGATGAGGATAAACTCAGAAGTTGAGCCATCATTTATGTGTTGGGTACTAATAGTGTCATATGCTATGCTATGATGTCAATTGAATTGCATTTTAAGCTCTAAATTACAAGACTTTGTAATTAATTTGTAAACTGCATTCACACTGTTATTTACTTCTTTGTACTTTCTTAGTAATTTCCCCACAATAAAATTTTTTATCTAAAAAAAGATACTATTAATAGAATGAAAAAAAAATATATATTTTTGCTTCATCCAACAGCACTCAGGGATCACAGCTAGTGGGGAGCCTGGGATTGAACCTGGGTCAGTCATGTGCAAGGGACTCAATCTTGTACTATTGTTCTCGCCCCTGAAGGTCATTTATAAACTAGGAGAATTATGTCCAAATTATATGTCAGATAAAGAAATGGTACTCATAGTAACATAAAATGAATTTTCCATAGTAAAAAAGAAAGGGGTTGGAGGGATAGCACAGCGGTAGGGCATTCGCCTTTCATGAGGCTGACCCGTGTTTGATTCCTCTGCCCCTCTCGGAGAGCCTGGCAAGATACCGGAGTATCTCGCCCACACAGCGGAGCCTGGCAAGCTCCCCGTGGCGTATCCGATATGCCAAAAACAGTAATAATAAGTCTCACAATGAGAGACGTTACTGGTGCCTGCTCGAACAAATTGATGAGCAACGTGATGACAGTGACAGTGACAGTGACAGTGAAAAAGAAAGAAAGAAGAAAGAAAAAAAATCACTAAAAATCAAAAACAGAGTTTTAAGAAGCTTGCCTTGCATGAGGCTGACTCAGATTTTTCTGGGCACTGCATGGACATGTAAACACCTCCTGGGGTGATCCATAACATTGAGCTGGGAGGAGGCCTGACGCTCGAGCAAATTGTTTATCCATTTGCTCGAGCAGGCACCAGTAATGTCTCCCTTGTGAGACTTGTTGTTACTGTTTTTGGCATATCGAATATGCCATGAGTAGCTTGCCAGGCTCTGCTGTGTGAGAAGAATACTCTCGGTAGCTTGCCAGACTCTCCGAGAGGGAGGGAGGAGTCGAACCTCGGTCGGCCATGTGCAAGGCAAACGCCCTACCCGCTGTGCTATCACTCCAGTCCAGGCACTGTAGCATATAGCCTAAAAATAAAAACAAGCAAGAAATCAATAAAGATTCAAGCAGTCAACTCACCAAAGAGGATATAGAAGTGTCAAATAAACCGAATATCTTTAGACCATACCAAGTGATAATGTGAGATATGGAAGAAATAGAACTGCACTGCTGGTGACAATGTGGAAGATTACAACTATTGTGGAAAAGAGTGGGCAGTTTCTCAAAGGCCTACTGATAAATTATCAGGTAATCCAGTCATTCTACTCCAGAAAATCAAGCCTATGTCCATGTGAAGAATTATTATGAATAATCATACTAGTCTTATAGGAGCCCAAAACTGGAAATGACCAAAATATTTATAAATTGACTAGAGAAACAAGTTAAAGGACAGCTATAAAATGGACTTGGCCTCTGGGGAAAAAAAGAGAGAGATGAACTTTTCAAGCAACTGCACAGATGAATCTCAAAATTATGTGTAGGAAATGAAGCCATATTAAAAATACATATCATATGGTTTTATATATAACTTTTGGGGACAAAAATATAGGCAAAGTGCTTCCTTTGCACACTGCTGACCCTGGTTCAATCCCTGGCACTCAACATGGCCCCCAAGTCACCAGGAGTAATCCATGAGTGCTGATGCAAGAGTAAGTCCTGAGCACCTGTGTGCTCCCCCAAAAAACAAACAAAAAAGAAAAAAATAAAGAAAATACAAACTGATCTACAGTAACAGATAATTAGTTGTTGCCTGGGAACAGGGTGAGGAAGCAGTAAGGGACAGTAGGGAGTGATTTCAAAGGTATTTCAGAGGCCTGTAAGATACTGTAGGGATTTAGGAGCTTTGCTTGCAGGTGGCATCACATACAGGTCCCTGAACTCTGCCAGGAGTGACCCTTGAGCACAGAGTTAGAGGCAAGCCCTGAGCATTGCCAGGTGTGGCTCCAAAACAAAACTAAAACAGCGACAACTTTCTGAAAGGTACTTCAGGAACTTTTGGGAATTTAGATATGCTTATTATCTTAATAGGTTTATGGTTTTAATACATATGATAAAAGTAGCCATATTACTTTTATTTTTTCTTGTTTTTAAACAAATTGATTAAAAATGAATTGTTTGTATAGTTGTCTTGCATGTGGCTGACCCAGGTTCTATTACTTCGTCCCTCTTGGAGAGCCTGGCAAGCTACCGAGAGTATCCCGCCCGCACGGCAGAGCCTGGCAAGCTACCTGTGGCATATTCGATATGCCAAAAACAGTAAAAACAACTCTCACAATGGAGACATTACTGGTGCCCGCTCGAGCAAATTGATGAACAATGGGACGATAGTGCTACAGTGGTACAGTATAGTTGCTTATGACAATTATTATTTCACAATAAGAGATTTTTTCTTATTTCATTTAACAAAGAGTCAGCTTATCAGATATTAGGATGCTGGAGAAACAAAGTGAAAGCTTCCCAATTAGTGGTCTAGAGAGTAACATTTACTGAGTAGTAAAGAAGTTTGGAGCATGTAGTCCAAGAAGGCCTTGACCACTACGACAATGAACAATGACAGTTGGAAATGATAATTCTGGACAAGAGCTGAGAACTAAAAGGAAGTTAAGTGACATGCATGATGCATGTAAAGTAACAGTATTGCAAACCACAATACTAGAGAGAGGGGAGGTGGTGGGGTAAGAGAAGTGTCTGTGATACAGGCAGGCTGCTTAGGGGTGGAAGAGCAATAAAGAACATTGGTTGCTGGAAATGTACACCGGTGAAGTGTGGGTATTGGAACACTGTATGAACTGAAATCCAATCCTGAACAATTTTGTAACTGTGTATCTCACAGTGATTAAAAAAATAAAAAGTGAAAAATTAAAGAACCAAAATAAGAGGGAGAAAGTTTTTAACAATACCATTCACAATTGTGCTTCAGAAAATCAAGTACCTAGGAATCAGCTTAACAAACAGAGGTGAAAGACATATACAAAGAAAACAATAGCTCACTATTGAGAGAAATAAATGAGGAAACTAGGAAATGGGAACACATCCTGGGATTCTTGGATTGGAAAGATTAATATCCTTGAAATGACAATCTTGCCAAAAGCACTTTACAGATTCAGTGTAGCCTTGATGAAAACAATTATGACATTATTTTAAAGATACAGAATAAACACTATTGAATTTTATTTGGAGTAATAAAACACCTAGAATAGCTTAAGCAAAACAAAACAAGGCTTTGGGGTATTGGTTATATTGCACTGAAGGTATCTGAGAAACAACAGAAAGAAATTTCATTTACCTTCCAATTACCATCCTCTACCTAGAAAGTATCTAACTCTAAGAGTACCCAAGAGGAAGTTTCTCTTCTCCCCATTTTTTGAAAGGGGTTGGATTTTTTTTCTGCTAGAGTTTTACCAGTCCTTTATCAGATGATTAGTGTACAAGTAATTGCTCATTACTTTTCTGTGGGCTGTCTTTATATTCTGGTCATCATTACTGTTGAGCTACAGAAGCTTCTTAGTTGAATGTATTGTTAGTTTGTCTTAGCTTTCACTTGGCTGGTCAATGGTTTTTTATCCTTAATGATATCTCTTGAGCGGGCACCAGTAATGTCTCCATGGGCGTTTGCCTCGCATGTGGCCGACCTGGGTTCGATTCCTCTGTCCCTTTCAGAGAGCCCTGCAAGCTACCAAGAGTATCCTGCCTGCATGGCAGAGCCTGGCAAGCTATCTGTGAAATATTCGATATTCCAAAAATAGTAACAACAAATCTCACTATGGAGACGTTACTGGTGCCTGCTCGAGCAAATCGATGAACAATTGGATGACAGTGCTAGTGATACTAATGATTCTTCTGGTTTCAATGTCAAGAAGAGCTTTGCCTGTATTTTCCTCTACATACTGCATGGACTCAGGTCTGATATTGAGGTCTCTAATCAATTTTGATTTGACTTTTTTGGATGGTGTTAAAAAGAGGTTTGAGAGCGGTTTTTTTTGTTTTCTTTTTTTTTGGCCTGAGGCCAACCAGTTTTTCCAACAGCACTCATGGAAGAGGCTCTTGTTGGTCCTCTTCATATTTCTTGCTCCTTTATTGAATATGACTATAAATTGGCACATCTGTCTCTGTATTTTCAACTCATTTCTATTGAGCAGAGGGTCTTTCCTTATTCTGGTACTACACTGTTTTAATTATTGCCACTTTGTAGTACAGTTTGAAGTTGGGGAAGTGATGCCTACCATATTTTTCCTGAGGATTTCTTTGTCAGTTACTGGAGAGGTAGGGGTGGACATGGGGTGGAGTTATTGTTCCCTATGAATTTCAGGAGTGCTTAGGGTATTTGACATATTTCTTTGAAAAATGTTGTTGATATCCTTATAGGGACAGCATTGAACAGGTATAATGCTTTGAAGTGTAAGTGGATGAGAAAGTGCTTGTAACAGAGGCAGGCTGGGGGGTGGGTGGGATTTTTGGAGTTGTGGACACTGGTGAACGCTGATATAGATAAGTACAGACTTATTGAAATGACCTTTATCTTCCATAAGTTTTGAAATGCTTGCCTCTTCAAAACTATAGATTTCCTAGTGAATTTTTCACAAGTTACTACCTATAATCCAAATTCTTTTATCTTCAATTCCACACATCATTTTCTTATTTAAATGATTTGTCTTCATCTCTTGTAAAAATTTCCATTGTGGAGGAATTGGATGTGTATACTTTTCCTTTAATCTATGACATTCAATTTTAGGACCCAGTATGACACTCAAAGTGTTCGGGAATTTTTTTTTCTTCTTTGCAGGACCTATTTTATAATAGTTTTGATTTCAGCATCATCATTTCATCTACTTTTCACAAAACAGAAGATGTAATCTTTCCATATATCTTGCTGGGGGCTCAGTAAAGTGGGGAATGAGGGAGAGAACACAGACACTTCCAGAAAGGAAAGAAAGAAACAAGCAAACATAGAAACAGACAGGCGAAGGAGACAAGAGTTCCAGGGAGAACAAGGGTTTTGAAAAGAAAGTCCCAAATGGCTTTTGGGAGGAGCTTTTATATACTTCTTACAAATGTTTACTTTTCCTAAAAGTTAATCTGGGTGTTGTCACAGGAATGGCTTGAAACATTCTTTCTTGTAATCTCATCCCTGTACTGTTGATGGTCTCTTCCTAATCTCAGATTTCTCTATAAATACTCCTTTTCTGGGTGGGGCCTGGGATTTCTGCATCTGGTTGATGCCTCAGTTTCTCTTTAAAGAACTCAGGATTTCTATTTCAAAGGGATGTGACCTTTATGCCCTTGAGCTACTTCAGAGCTAGGGAATCTTCTTTACTTTTATTATTCCCCAGAACTGTACTTCTAACTTCCAGCCCCCACCCCATCTGCCTCCAACAATATCCATTTTACAGATGAAGAAATTGAGCCCAAAGAAGTCAGCAAACAGAAAAGTGTATAACTTGTACCGAAAATCAGATTTGTGAATCTAATGTTATGATATCCATGGTCTCAATTTAACCATGTATCCATTTAAAGAATTTTTTTTTTCTTCTGAGGTCTGGACTAATTCATGTACTAAATATATACAAGTTTAATACTGATTAAGTACCTAATGTATCCTTTCAAATAAAAAACGAGCAAGGTCAAAAGTAGAAAGAAGGAAATTGTCTGGTGTTGAGGCAGAAAGTGGGCTCCGGTGGAGGTGCCGGGAGGAATACTGGGGACATTGGTGATGGGAAAACGTACATTGGTGGAGGGATGGGTGTTTAATCATTTTATTTTTTTTTATTATTTTTTTTTTACTTTGCCTAAAGAAAATAATTTTCTTTCTTATTAATACATTGGAATGAATAGACTGATATAACAGCATAATATAAATTATAGGACCATTGTGTACAGGCACCACAGTTTCTTTATCCAGTCTTCTGCTCTCAGGAACTCGGGTTGTTTGTTGTTTCAAGATTCTGGATATTGTGAATAGTGCTGCAATGAACATAGAAGGGCAGGTGGTGTTTCTGCTAATTGTTTGGGCTCCGAGAGTAGATTGCCAGTAGTGGCAAGGTGTTTAATCATTTTATGACAGAATCTCAATCATGAAAACTTTGTAGTTGTATTTCGTGGTGATTCAATTAAAAAAAACAGGCAATACATTGCCCACACTCCTTATTTATCACACATGCAGACTTTTAATTAGGTTACGAACACCAAATGTGGAAAACAATTTAGATGCCTACTCCTGGAAATCCGAAAATTGTAAGCAACAGGCGCTGTCTGCTTGAAACTCCGCCCATGTCAGCCTGTGGGCGGGGCTACGCCCCAATGTTACCCGCATGCGCAGGCGTGTGCCATCAGTTCCTCCCTTTCCCTCCCCGCGCTCCACCTCCGCGGCGGAAGATTTTTGACCCTCAGGAGTCGCCGTCGCGCAGTGCGCAGAAGAGACGTCGGGCGTACGCAGGCGCTCGGGGCAGAGTCTGCCGGAAGCCAAGATGGCGCACAAGTGTTATCCAGGCCGCGGTTGGCGCCTTATCTACATCTGAGGGGTTGTTTCGTCAGGGACTGTGGCTGACTCCCTCTCCACCGCTATGGCACGGCATCGGAATGTCCGAGGCTATAACTACGACGAAGGTAGGTGGAAACGATGTGTTGATTCGTCACTTTTTGCTGTTCCAGCTGGGATCCCACCTGCTTGGCATCCCCTGGGACGGGGGGATTTCCTCGTCCCGGGAGGGCTGGGATTCCGAGGGCGCTGGGTGGGAGAAATCATCCGGACATCGGAGTGCCAGCGAAAGACCCTAGGGCTGGCCTTCTGGAGGGAGGGGGAGGTGCTGGGCCGCGTCACATGGGAAGGACGTTTGGCCAGGTTGGGACCTGCGATCCCGGGGCACGTAAGCACTGTCACGTCTCCCTGCCATTGTCTCCTACCAGGTGCGCACTCCCTTCCCTGCCTCCGGCTTC
This sequence comes from Sorex araneus, assembly GCF_027595985.1. Lineage (NCBI taxonomy): Eukaryota > Metazoa > Chordata > Mammalia > Eulipotyphla > Soricidae > Sorex > Sorex araneus. The sequence goes on along the minus strand of NC_073305.1, from coordinate 161,492,866 downwards.
TCTTCCTCGACCGCCTTTCCAGACGTGCTCATGAGAAGTTGGCTTGTGTGTGGAAACAGGGACTAACTTAAAGCTTACGTTCAGCTGTTGTGCTGTAACTGAGTTTAAATTTACGGGACCAAACATCTTGTCTGTGTTCTCACATGCTCTAGTGCAGAACCTGGGTTGAGCTGCCGTTCCCGTATTTTCTGATCTTCAAGTTAAACCAGAAGCTTAGGGAGTTAGTCGAAAAGGCACATGTTATGTGATGTAGAAATGATTGTAGTTGATCAGAGGATCCTGAGTAGTATAGCTCAATATAGATGTACTTTGGACGTTAGAAAAAAATTATCAGTAAAAGAAGGGAGGCTTAAAAAAGGCTTTACAAAATTATTTTAAAATGATGTTTGCAAAATTAAAAGAAAAAAAAATGCAGTGATGTTCCAGGACTTTTAAAGGACCAGCACAGCATCTGCAGGCAGTGAATAATTAGCGTCGCCAAGCATCGTACAAACTGAAATTAACAAGTCTGAATAGTGCAGAAGAGAAGTAGAGATACATTGCTTTGTATAATGTGGACATACAATGCTTTTAGTGTGTTGGTGGTAATTACTGGTAGACCCAGCAGATTATTCTAGAACATCATCGTGCTCTAATCATAGTGGAAAGCAGCTGATACCCTCTGCTACACTTGGTGACAGTGGTCTAGTAAGCCTGGCACATTTTTGGTTCCAAGTGTCCACTTCAAAGTGGAGGCTATTCCAAGTATTTCAGGGATGTAATTGTTGCATATGTACCTATTTTTCATAAGAAATGAAGATGGTCTTGCTAATACAATATGATGTAAAAGACCTGAATAAGCTTAATTACTGCTTATTGTTTTAATAGGCATTTGTTATTTTCTCAGCCAATATTGTTTGTTCTGTGTTGAGTACCTAAGTACAGTTCTAAGCACTGGAAAATGACAGGTATTTGAGGGAGCTGAATAGGTTACAAGATTAGAGCATAAGATGCTTTAAGATAAAAAAGAGAGACCAAATTAAAAAACACAAAGTACTCAAAAGGAGCCAGAGAGAGAGCACAGTGGGCATATGGTCCCTAGAGCCCTGCCAGTAGTGCTCCCTCGGCATTGAGCCAGGTTTAAGATCTGAGTACCACTGTGTGTGGCCCCAAAACCAAAATATATAAATACATAAATAAATAAAAAATAGAAGGTGCTCTGGTGCCTAGGTGAACACTTTATTCAGGATGGCTCGGGAGTTTGTGTAGGATTTCCAGGTGAAGAGGGATTCTTGAAGGACAGGCGCTTGGCTTGAGGGAGTTGAGTGTTGAGTTTCTTTGGTAATATGAAGTCTGGTAAGATTGTCATATTTCTTTAGAACAAATGATGACATCATAACCAAGCTGTTCTATACTGTAGGAAGATAGCCCTCTATATTGTTTAAAAATTTGTTAAGTACCCTCTTAGTTTGTGCTACAAGACCTAGTGGTTCTTTTTCTTTTTTTTTTTTTTTTGGCCTTTTGGGTCACCTCGGCAATGCACAGGGATTACTCCTCACTCTGCACTCAGGGATTACTCCTGGAGGTGCTTGGGTCACCGCATGGGATGCTGGGAATTGAACCCAGGTCGGCCACATGCAAGGCAAACACCCTACCCACTGTGCTATCGCTCAAGCCCCTGATACTTCTTTTGACTTTTCACTCCATCCTTTGTCATTTGAATAGTATTTAACATGATTCACAGCAGAGCCTGGCAAGCTACCCGTGGTGTATTCGATATGACAAAAACAGTAACAACAAATCTCACAATGGAGACGTTACTGGTGCCCGCTCGAGCAAATCGATGAGCAACAGATGACAGTGATACAGTGATACAGTATTTAACATGATTCCATCATCTACTTGTTTAATAGTTCCAGAAAGGCCAATCCAATACTTTGTTTATTTTATAGGACTACTCCTGGCAGAGTTTCACCAGGCTGGTGGTGCTCGGGACCACCAAGACCACACTTAGCAGTGTTCTGAATTGGGGGGCGTCAAAGTGGCTGTGTGCAGTGCTGGGAAATTGAGCTCAGGGCCTTGCACATGCTTGGCATGTGCTCTGTCACTTGAACTATCTTTTTGGCCCCATCTGTACCTTATTTTGTGTGTAAGTCAATGACTGGCATGATACTTTACTGTAAATGCTCCATTATTTGTTGAAAAGGAGCTAGTTTACAAAAATTCCAGGGAAGGATTCACTTTTTCTGTGTATATTGTGGTATTTTTAGGATCAATTTCTGCATTGAAAAATTGACATAGAAAAAAAATTCTTCAGCATTTAGATTTTTTTTGTGAAAAGCTTCTCATTTATTTCCTAATGAAGTGTTATTAACTCAGAATTGTCATGTAATTATTGAGTGTTACACATATTACCAATAATATGTGTAGTTTTTCTTTGCCATAAACATTTTGTCTTTGAACATGTTGTTCCAGCTAACTAGCTACTGCCCCTGCAGATTGTATTAATTCTGTATCCGCAAGGTTCTTAAATTCTATTTTCAGTTGTATTAGTTGTTCATATGTTATATGTTCATAGTATGTTTCTATGTTGCTCGCACCAGATACTTGTCATTTGGCTTTGCAGTGTGTCCTAGTAGAGTGTTGATTCATAGAGTCGGAAATGCAGTTGTCATTGTTGTAACTTAATTGATGTTTGCATAGTGTTAGTATTTGTCAAATGAATGAATCACCAAGTACGTTGATGTAAATGTACTCATTTCTTGTGGGGTTTTAGTTATAAGTTATTTTACCAATTTATGATAAAATACGTAGTTCCAAACATGTATCAGGTAATTGGCTGGCTAGATAAGTTTTGCCACTCATGGAATAAAACTCTGAGGTATCATAAACCCTCACAGTTGATATATAGGTTCTTGGATATTGACATTAAACAAAATGATACAGTAACCATAAAATACCAACCATATATATATATATATATATATATTTAATCACAAAATATCAACAAACTTAACTCTAAGGGCTTTTACTATTAAGCAATGATTAGTATTAATTCTTTTTTTTTTTTTTTTTTTTTGCTTTTTGGGTCACACCCAGCGATGCTCAGGGGTTACTCCTGGCTTTGCACTCAGGAATTGCTCTTGGCAGTGCTTGGGGGACCATATGGGATGCCGGGGATCGAACCCGGGTCGGCCGCGTGCAAGGCAAAAACGCCCTACCCGCTGTGCTATCGCTCCGGCCCCAAGTATTAATTCTTTCAGTCATTTTCTGGCTCACGGCTGTTTAGGGATGCAGGAGACAGGAGCAGCTGTAATCCCAGTGCAGCCCTAGAATAGGGTGCCTTCCTGTTGGGCATGCACATGCATTCCCATACTCTGGCATCCCTGTAGGGATTGCTTCTACACACCAGTTAAACTACTGCTCACATTTGGGGGATATGAGACAAACCTGTAGTGCCTGGAGAAAACCCTGCAAGTCCTGGGCAGACTGTGCAAAGTCCATACAGATAGTGTCCCAGCGGAGACCAGTTGCTTTTTTTCTCTTCATGTAGTAGAATGATGTTGAGCATGCTGAAGAGTGCTCTGAGGAGAATTGGAGTAGTGTGCTAGAGAGTGGCACGAGGACTTGCTGCTTGCCCATTAGTGGTCATGGAAGGCTTCTGCAAATATGTGACATTCCAGTGGCAGCCTTAAGTTGAAAAAAGACACAAATTTAGGAAAATCTAGGCTAAAAACACATTCTAGTTAGTGGGGGGAAAAAAGTCAGTTAACCTAAGTGGAGTGAGTATGATCAGCTGTTTTTTTCTAGAGATTTCCTCACGTCAGATGAATAAAATCTGCTTTCTCAAGGTCTGATTATATATACTCTAAGGGGGGGAATTTAATATAGAGGGGTGCATGCTGAAAAAGTGGGTTGAGGACTTATTTCAGATTTTCACCAACATTAAAATGATAGTTCAAGTGTGTGTTAATATGAGGTGCACACTTGGAAAAAATAAAACTCATGCAGTTTATTCAAGGACTGGAGCAATAGCACAGCAGGTAGGGCATTTGCCTTGCTCGCGGCTGACCCGGGTTCGATTCCTCCATCCCTCTCGGAGAGCCTGGCAAGCTACAGAGAGTATCTTGCCCGCAGGGCAGAGCCTGGCAAGCTACCCATGGCGTATTCAGTATGCCAAAAACAGTAACAACAAGTCTCACAATGGAGACGTTACTGGTGCCTGCTCGAGCAAAACCGATGAACAGTAGGATAATGGTGCTACAGTGCAGTTTATTCATGGGGGAGGGGGGTGTTGTGGGGAAGGGGCCTCCCAAGTAATGCTCAGGGGGCCCAAGGCTACCTTCAGGACCAGTGAGGTTGGATGGTACAGTACATAAGCCTGATGTTGAGATGCTATTTGGGCCAAGAGGTGCTCGAGTCCCCAAGGTCACCTTGTTGTGCTTGAGGACCACTGGGCTCTCACCAAGTGTGCTTGGGGATTGAAGTACCATAGACTGAACTCAGGGCCTGTGAGGCATGTGCTTTAGTCCTTTGAGCTTTCTTCCTGGCTCAAAACTTATTTAGTTTTAAAATTGAACAACTGTGTGTGTCTTTGTAATTATAGAAAGTCAGAAAGTGTTTGCTTTGTGAATAAAAGTTTTTAAGTAATGGAATCATTATGCTATATATCAGAAACAAATACATGTTATGCCTCCATTCAAAATAGAAAAATGGAAGAAAAATTTTTTTTCAAAGTTTTCGAAGGAGTTGAGTTAGACCAAGTTTTTAAAAGTTTTAATGCAAACTTTAATTTGTTTTGGCAAATTGAGTCATTTCAAGATTTAAAATATTTTAATGTATGCTTTAATTTGTTTTGACAATTCATATGCTTTTTTGTCTGTAAGAATATAAAAAGAGGGGCTGGAGCGATAGCACAGCGGGCAGGGCATTTGCCTTGCACGCAGCCAATCCGGGTTCAAATCCCAGCATCCCATATGGTCCCCTGAGCACCACCAGGGGTAATTCCTGAGTGCATGAGCCAGGAGTGACCCCTGTGCATCGCTGGGCGCGACCCAAAAAGCAAAAAAAAATATATATATATATATATAAAAAGAGAGTCCGGAGAGATAGTACAATAGTACAGGGATACAGGGCTAGCCTTGAATATGACTTGTCCTGGTTCAGTTTATGCACCACATATGGTCTTCGAGCTCTGAGCACCTCCATGAGTGATCCCTAAGTACCAGGTGTATACCCTGAGCACTGTTGTGGCACCACCCCACCAAAAAACAAAACCAGCACCCCTGCCCCCTGCAAAACCCAAAAATGTAAAAGGAACTTGTAAATAAATTTCTCTTATGTTTTTATTTTAGATTTTGAAGATGATGATCTCTATGGCCAGTCTGTAGAGGATGATTATTGTATTTCGCCATCAACAGGTGAACTTTAAAAAATTATTTGTTTTTAATTACTTGGATATATATAAAAATGTAAGCATTCTTGTCATTCAAGGACTATTGTGCTTCATAAGACTAACATTATGCAACAATTAAAATAATTGCACATTAACTTTTAATGGTGTATAAAATAATTTCTTTGCCAAAGAATAGAATTTAAAGGTTTGATTGGGGAAACTCATTTTCCCAGTATTTACAAAATGCATTTAATTTCAGAAATGTTAATTTATATTAAAAGCCTAAAACTTATAAAGATAGATTACAGATAATTCTATATTTAGCAATCTTTTGAGTATTAGAGACATTAAAAGCTTATACATAGACTTACATATTCCTTTAACTTAGCTGCTGTTACAGTTTGGTAAGTAAACAGATGTGTGTAGTTCAGACTTCTGATGGTGCCCAGGAATGAGTCAGAGTTCAAATTCCTATGTGATGCCACATCATAGCTACCTTTTGTCTCATCTGCCAAGAGATTTCTTCTTTGCCATTATATAAAGAAAACACTCATAGATTCTTTCCAGCAAAAACCTAAGTCTTTGATCCAGATCTTTTGTTCCTCTAACAAGATTTTTTTTCAAATTTTAGCCTACTTCATAAATAATTGGTTTAAATGGTCTGCTAAATTTTACTATGCCAGAAAAGGGGGGTGTAATTAAATGCAGTCAGTTACAATATAAATGTACTTCATAAAACTTATTTTCCTACAAGGTTAAGTGTTTTATGTAATTAACATTTTCATCCAAGTCTGCCCTGTTTTTAATATCATGGTCTGAGTTGTCCCATAAACTGGTTCTAGCATTAATCTACCCCAGGTAGTCTCTGAAGACAGTGTATATCCTGTTTAACTTTCTAGTATTTTCTTTTCTTATAAAGGCATAGGTATTATTGAAGTTGTCTTAGCAGCTCTATACTTACTATCATATTTTTTCCTATTCTCATTCTTATATTGTATTTTTTCCTATTCTCATACTCATAATTCTCATATATTCAACTCTGGAATGTCTTAATTCTTTATTTGTACTTTTTACGTTAATTCTTATCTAATTATGACCTTTCCTTTCTTTTAATGCTACACTTACATATCAAGGTCCTGTTCAGAGATACAAATTATACTAGATATTTTACCAGAGAGAATTTACTGTTAAAAGTTGTTAACTAGACAGTAAGAGAAGGAGAAAAAAAAATACTGAAAGGCAGATATCTCTCTGGACTTAGTTACTAAAATACTAAATTACAGAAACCCAAAACTGAGAGGCCGCTAAGTGTGGTCACTCGACCTCATACTTCTTCATCCTCAGCAATGGAAAACAAATTACCTAATGCTTCCTTTTCAGCAGGTCTGACTTTAGGGGAGAGACTCTCCAAACAATAATAGTGAGTTTTGTTGAAATATTGTATGCAATTAAAGTGAAAGTAAAGTGAAATTTATTAGTTACACAGGCGGGGGGGGGCTTAGGGTGGGGGGGCTAGGGGCGTGGGGGTGTTTGGGGTGTGAGGGGGCGGGGTGGAGCTATACTGGGATTCTTGGTGGTGGAATATGAGCACTGGTTGGTGAAGGGATTGGTATTCGAGCATTGTATAAGTGAGATTTAAACCTGAAAACTTTGTAACTTTGTAACTTTCCACAATAAAAAATTTAAAAAAATTAAAAAAAAATACTGAAAGGGCAGTGTTTTTCGGAGGGAGTCATTTCAGGAAGGTTTTGTAATTCCTAGTTCTTAAGTAATGAACGTGCAAGGTTGGAGCCAGTCTTCAGAAGCCTGGAGAGGGCCTGCCTGGAACTGGGACTGAGACTGTGAGTTGCTTTGTTGCTTTGTCTCTGAAGTTCAGAGAGGAAACTGAGACTCAGACCTGCAAGGGGCGGGGGGGCTGCATGTCTGGTGCTGGGATCTCAGAAGGGACCCTTTGAAGTTGAATTCAGCCTTGTAAAAAGGGAATCCTGGCCAGCTAATTCCTTGTAAAAAGGGAATCCTGGTCAGATGATGGTGTCTGGAAGAGGGGTACATTGAAGCTGGTTCTGGGGCTTTGGGAAAAATGCTGGCTGGTAACAATTGCTGTTGTGGGAATCATGTGCTGGAACAATATGCGGTGTTGCTGGGCTGACTAGACTGCACTGAGAGCAAAAAGGAAAGCAGCATGTGCCTTCCTTTACGACCTTCCAGTTCCCCCTGAGCATCTCTGGGAAGGGAAGCCAGCTGTCAGTGATAGGCAGCTTTGCAGATCCTTAACACTCTCATCACCAAACAGAGTGAAGAAGGGCAGGTTATTGCTGAGAGACAATGATAGTATTTCTTGAAAGTTCTTATTTAGGGATTCCAAAGGTCCAAAGATCACATTTGTGGTAAATAGATAGGTTTTTTTTTTTTTTTTTTTTGCTTTTTGGGTCACACCTGGCAATGCACAGGGGTTACTCCTGGCTCTGCACTCAGGAATTACTCCTGGCGGTGCTCAGGGGACCATATGGGATCCTGGGAATCGAACCTGGGTTGGCCTCATGCAAGGCAAACGCCCTACCTGCTGTATTATCGCTCCATCCCCAAGGTAATTTGATTTCTTCCAAGGAATCTCCCAGCTCCCAGGCACCAGCGGTTTGTAGAGTGTCAATATTTATAGGTTAGTTCTTTTGGGCTTCTGCAGTTCCCCCCTCATTTGATGTGGTGATGAAGCGTTGTCTGGTGGGACTAACTTCATCCATTGCTCATATTCCAAGTGCACTAGAAAAGATAGCATGTTCCTGAAACTGAGTTGGTGATATGTGTGTGATCTTTGAAAATTAGATCATTAGAGTTTTTCCAAAATCTCTTCTACTTGGCACAGATTGAATTGAAGGTGGTACAGAATTGGATGTTAATAGATTAGTTCAGAGATGATCCCCCTAAATTAGAGATGCTATTTCAGGGCAGTGTTCTGCAGGTGTGGGTTCTATACTATTAGCTTTCTTGAGGCTTAAAAGTAATTTTTGGCTCCACTCCCGGAGTCCAGAATGAGCACAGCCTGTTTTACTAATCTCATCAGTCTCACCAACTCCTGATTGTGCTGGCTGGGAGATTCAGTCATTTAAGGGGTTGGTGGCATAGGATCTTGAAATGAATGCAGCCAAGTCTAGAAATTGAGGTGTATCGAATTTGCAACTTGGTTGGATATGGATCGCATAAGGATGGAACTCTTCAGAGTGGAACCACCAAGAGACATCTTAATATTGCAGGTTAATCTATTTAAGTTTTTCTGGGTCCAGAATCTTGGGTAATGAGCTGACACTATACAAGGGCTTAGTGGCATAGGATCTTGAAATGGATGCAGCCAAGTCTAGAAATTGAGGTGTATCAAATTTGTAACTTGGTTGAATATGGATCGCATAAGGATGGAACTCTTCAGAGTGGAACCACCAAGAGACATCTTAATATTGCAGGTTAATCCATTTAAGTTTTCCTGGGTCCAGAATCTTGGGTAATGAGCTGACACTATACAAGGGCTTAGGGAAGGTACTTTCCCTTTGAACTGCTCACTAGTGGTTCCCAAGTTCCTACTGGATGTGGCCCCCAAACCACAAAAACAAAGGGTGATTTTTGAATTTTTTGAATAATAGGGTCCCCTCTCCCCATTTAGAACAGTTGATTTTGATATGACTTTTGAACACATATCTAGGAGCTAGGTATTACAAATATTATAAAACTTCACTTGAACAGTTACTAAAAGTACTGCAAGATAAATGGAGGCATATTCAAAGTCTCCTCTCGGAGAGCCTGGCAAGCTACTGAGAGTATCGAGCCCGCGTGGCAGAGCCTGGCAAGCTACCCGTGCGTATTGGATATGCCAAAAACAGTAACAATAAGTCTCTCAATGGGAGACGTTACTGGTGCCCGCTTGAACAAATCGATGAGCAATGGGATGACAGTGACAGTGATTCAAAGTTTAAAGTTTATTTGAGCAGACATCACTTTGAAACATGCAGGCCCAAACTGGAAGTGACTGGCTGGAGTGTTCCACCCACAGGGACTAGAAGCCAGGTTTGGTAGAGAAGACTTGGAATCAAAGCAAGGAAATTGTTTGATGGATACAGCTCAGCAGTCTCATTATTTGGGAAAGCTTTGTTGGCGTTTTGTGATTGGTGATGGTTCTTAATCCTACAGCATTTACAGCAATTACTCAGGTTTAGGCCTTCCTTTGCTTACCAAGGCTTAGTGCCTCCTCAGTCTAATGAACTTGTTTGATTTCTTCATCAGAAATTATTCTCATTCAGTCCATTCTAACACAGAACTTTTATGGAGCATCAATTGCTGTGTAAGAAAGAACCATGTAATAATAATAAATATATAAACTAGTTTGGTATAATGCAGCTTATTGAAAGTCTGATTCAGACAACATGTCACAGTAGTGGGCAAAGAAGTGATCCTGAGTGAAGGGATCCTAGACCAGCTTCTGCATGGAAGTGGGCTTGGGACCGGTCAGTTTGGGAGATAGAGAGGCCTCCTTAGATGGATGAGATGACAGTGCTTGGGCAGTGACCTTTGAATGAGGCTTGCTTGAGATGACTCAGGATTCATTCATCCATTTTCAATGGGAAAGAGAATTAGGAAAGGAAAAAACTAAGTGGTAGGAGGCAGTTTCAATTTTAGGTGTATAATAGAATATTAAAGACTTTTAACGGGGGAGCTAGTCCTTTAGAAAAGAGACATGGCACAAGACAGTGGGTTAGAGGTGGGAAAGATGTAAGGAGAGGATCTTACAGAGATGAGGTTCTGACCCCCAATTTCATCCCTGGTACCACATGGTCTCTAAAGCACCACCATTTCTAGTCCTGGTACCTGCAACCTTGCCGTCCTAGAGCAGCATGACATTGCTTCACTGCCCCAGGAGTGGCCCTTGTTTAAAAAAGTAAAATAAAAAGGAGAGACGAGTAGGTCAGTGTTTCCTAACTTCTCACATGATACCAATTGTTTGGGGGTAATTCTATTTAGTTTTTGCTTTGGGGGCCACACCTGCAGTGCTCAGGTCTTACGCTCATCACTGTGCACTCAGGGTTCGTTCCTGGAGGTGCTGTGGAGACAATATGTGGCATGTGGCACCAAGAATTGAACCTCGGTAGATTGAATGCAAGTCAAGTAATGCAAGTCAAGCGTTTTTACCAGCTGTGTGGTCTCTTCAGCCCTGAGGTTACTTTTAAAGTACAGATTTCCCCTATTCAAAAGTTCATCATCACTGAGGATTTCCAGAAGACAAAATCTAGAAAGTTGTCTTTAATGAGCTGTTCAGATGATTTTTGCTTAAGTTGTTGAGAAAAATAGTTTTAGGTAGTTTCAGAAGGTGAGATGCCTTCATCACCATCATCATCATCATCATCATCATCATCCCGTTGATCTTTGATTTTTCTCGAGTGGTCTCAGTAATGTCTCCATTTGTCCTAGCCCTGAGATTTTAGAAGCCTCTCTTTACTTGTCCTTCCCAACGGTGTCGCATTGCAGGCTCTTTCAGGGTCAGGGGAATGAGACCCATCATTGTTACTAATTTTGGCATATGAATAGGCCACGGGAAGTTTGCCAGGCACTCTCATGTGGTCAGGAAACTCGGTACCTTGCCAGGTTCTCCGAGAGGGAGAACTAGGCTATAAGATGCTTCTGGGAGCTTGTTTTTATAGTCTGTGGATGTTGGTCATTGATGGGATTACATGAGGTGAGGGGGCATTTTCTGGGTGTGACCGCCTAGCTACCTGAAAATGGGGGATCTGGGTGGAGGAGGCCCAGTCCCTATCTGAGCAGGCTTGAAGATCTCAGACCCTGGTCCCACACACCTGGGTTCCTCTGCTGGTTCCTTCATGTGTGAGGCTCGTCTGAACATGTGGAGAGGGGCCTTGAGCATGACTGTGGCTGGGTTCTGGAGGTCATTGGCTGCGGGGACTCTACTTGGGGTGGGGAAGGAAACTCAACCCACCCCCTCCGAGGGGCCCCGGTGAAGACAGCCAGGCGTGGGGGCAAGAGACTCTACCTAAAAATAGTTTCAGGTAGTTTCAGAAGTCAGGTGAGATGCCTTAAATTTAAGATATGTTGAGCGTTTAATTTTTTAGACAGTATTTCCATGAGTTTGTGACTTACATTTTTTAAGTAGGTGAAATTATACCATTTTTCTCTCTGTTGTTTTTTTCTTTTTGTTTGCCTTATGAACTCTCATTTCAAAGGACCAGTACTTGTTACCTCTACCCCCACTTTCCACAGGGAACTTTTTCACCTTCCTGATCCCCATCATTTGGAACATCCAGCCCAGCACTGGATATAGTATATATAGATTTCTGAGTTGGATTTGCTTTTATATCAGAGGGGGGAGTCATAGGTCATTGACAGGTTGGAGCTCCAGGGAGGTGGAGTAGAAGTCTGAACACGAAGAACTTCCTCTTCCTTACCATGTTTCCAGAGTAAAAGTTGTGAGGGTAATATCTCATTTCTTGCCTCTCTTAATTCCTTTATTTGTCTTACGTTTTAATCCCTTATAGTCCACAGCAAGGAGAGGAAGTTGGGGAAGATCTATTTGTTACTTTCATTTATTTTTTTATAAAATTGCTCATGATTTAGTACAGTATTCCAACATGTCCCACCACCAATTCATCTTCCCACCATCATTATTTCTACTTTTCCCAACCATCTTTCAAGCCTGCCCCTGTAGCAAGCAAAATTTTATATTGCTTGTTATAATTCCCTAAAAGTGATAAAAAATTATTTCTTTAGAAGAAAATGTGCGAATATTGTTGTATCTGACCATGAAGCCATTAAACCCTTGTAGAAGGGATTATTTACATGTTGTTACAGGTTAAGCCTTGTGTGCTCGTATTTTTTTATAAGAGATTGGTTGCCTTCTACTTTACATCCCATCCAATGTGGTGTGCTACTCCTGGTTCATCAGTGGCGTAAACTTTGAGGTGTCCTGTGTCCACAAATGCGGCCATACACTCCAGAATTTAAAAATTTTGAATGGGGTGATAACAATTGGAGTTAAATTTTTAACTGGATGGTGATTTGGGGTGCCCCGGACTTTAAAGCCTGTTGGTTAATGAGCTTATTTGGCACCAAAAGCAGTTCATGGATGTGACTGCCAGGCTTCCTAAAGAACAGGGAAATTGGTGTGGGTTTCCCATCCCCAACTTCATGAGAACCTGGAGATTTCAGTCACAAAACCCACATACCTGAGTTTTTCAACAGAACCATTTCTGGATGAGGCTTGGTCTGAGCAGTGGAATCTGGCCGAAAGCATGGCAGTACTGCGGAGTGTGGACATTTTTGGTTGCCAGGGCTCTGTTTGTGCGGGTGGTGGGCTCACCTGCTCCTCTCCAGGGTGTTCCAGATCACTCAGTTTGGCACAGGTTTTGGGAAGAATCTCTGCAACTTATTAATTTGTTTTGTGATTTATTTAATTTTCTTTCATCAAAATTTTAAATTTATTAAGTAATTCACAATATTTGATTACATTTAATATTCAAACACCAATCCCACCACCATTATACCTTCCCACCACCATATTTCAATTATTTTCATCCCGAACCCCAACCCCTGTCCCAAAGCAGAATTGAAATAATATATTTTGTATTGTTATAAAAAACCATTGAAAATGCTTCAGAAAAAGTTTCCTTAGAGGAAAGAGTACGAAGATTGCTGTATTTCACCAAGGGGTCTTTAAGCGCTTCTATAAGAGATCAGTAACATGTTGTTAAAGGTTGAGGTTTGTGTGCATATATATCTGTTTATCTGTAAAAAAAAAAATTCGCTCTAGGATTGATTGCGTCCTACTTTGAACCCCATCAAATGTGGTGCAGTACTCTTGGAGTATGGGTAGGGTGTGTGGTATGAAGTGTTCCAGAATAGGTTCATTCGTGTGGAGAGTGGCAGTGAGCATGGTGGTGGTTGAGTTCTGGAGGTTTTTAGCTGCCTGGGCTGGGTCCTTTGGGGGCAGGGAGGAGTCTCACCCACCCCCCTCCGGGATGTGCTGAGTTGGACAGCCTGGCACAGGGTCCAGCGGCATGGTTATGGGGAGGTCATGTTATGCTCCCTTCTGGGAGAGAAGGACATGTGATCTGGATGGTGGCTGTTGAATAGATTATCTGGGACCAGCCAGAGGTGGTTTGTGGGCGTGACTGCTGAGTTGCTGGAGACAGAGGGAGACAGGCAGAGCATCCCCGATCACCATCCCATTGAACCCAGAGTTCTGAGTCACAAATTCCCGCATACCTTGGTTTTCTGGGGATTCACTCGTGGGTGAGGCTCAGCCGGAGCGTGTGGAGAGTGGAGCAATTTATTTCTGATTCTCTGGATCAAAGCCAGAAATTGTTGTTACTTTTAAAGCTAAACTGAGATAATTTATAAGAGCCAGTCCAGTTTACATGTTATAGTAGTGCCACTTAAACCTAAGATGCCATGTATATAATTTTTTAAAGGATGTCATACTAAGTATTACATAATTATGAGTACATTTGATTGTAAGAAATTCCTTATTTGAGATTTTAATCATGAAAATAAGTCATGTTAGAAAAATATGAGTATATATTCTAGACTATATTCTTGCACTGGAGGCAGGAAAAACAGGAAGATACATATACACACATAGGTGTGTATATCTAAAGTTATATACACACATATATAACATATGCCTATATGTGTATATGTGCATGCATGTGCAGTGCAATATGTATGTTCTTAGAACTGTATGTACAGGGGTCGGAGCGATAGCACAGCGGGTAGGGCGTTTGCCTTGCACGGGGCCGACCCGGGTTTGATCCCCGGCATCCCATATGGTCCCCCAAGCACTGCCAGGAGTAATTCCTGAGTGCAAAGCCAGGAGTAACCCCTGTGCATTGCTGGGTGTGACCCAAAAAGCAAAAAAAAAAAAAGAACTGTATGTACACCGGTGCGTTTATGATGTATGTTTTCTTTTAGAATATGTATTTTTTTTTTTTTTAGAAAACGTACAGTCTTTAAAATTGTCTACTAAAATAGCAGCTAGGGAAATGTAAAATTGTGTGTTTCCATTAACTTCGAGAGTATTATCAAAACTAGAAATCATCTTTATTGTTCTTTCCAAGTGGTACCTGGGGTCCTGGGGCTACTCCTGGTGATAGTAGGTTGGGCCCTGGGAGGGTCTGAGCGAGTGTCGATGCTCGCACCCTGCAGTATTGGGCACCAAGAACCCCAGTATACCTCCCACCCCCCGCGAGTGTACCTGATAATTTTCACTTTACTGTCTCTTTACTTTGATTACATTCAATATTTCAACATAAAACTCACTATTATTTGGAATTTCCCCCCTAAAATCAAACCTGCCGAAAAGGCAGCATTTGATAATTTGTTTTCTCTTGCTGAAAATGAAGAGATATGAGGTCGCGTGGCCACTATTGTGGCCGCGTGGTTTTAGATTTCTGTATTTTAGTAGCTAAGTCCAGGGAAATTTCTGCCAAAAATTGCATCATTGCAAGCTAGTACCTCTGTTTTGTGGGCCTTATAAGATGGCGGTCACCATGCTGCACCCCCAGAAAGGAAAAGCAGAGAGAGAAAACCCTTTCCCCTCCTGGGGCGGCATGGGGCTGTGGCTTAGTTCACAGTCTGGAGGCATTTCTGCAAGAAGCTGCTGGTGCCAAGAGTAGTTAGATGGCCTCTGGACTCATGGGTGTTCAGCATCGAAGGGGCTGCACATGTGCGGCTGCTTGGATCATATGTGTTATACATAACATTTTGAATGTAGTTTAGTTTCCATTAATTGCCTTTCTGAAAACATACAAAAAAGTCACATGTGGAAATGCTAAGCAAATAGTTGAAAGCAAAAAAAAAAATTGAATTCACTGGGCATCAGGTTTGGGCAGAGTCAGTTTAGGCATTCATGGTTTGTCTTCTTTGCTTACGTTTGGTATTTATCTTTTTTCCTTCCAATGAAATAGGTAGAGCTACTGTTACATCGGCAGAGCCTGGCAAGCTACCCGTGGCGTATTGGTATGCCAAAACAGTAACAATAAGTCTCACAATGGGAGACGTTACTGGTGCCCGCTCGAACAAATCGATGAGCAACGGGATGACAGTGACAGTGACTGTTACATATTGTCACTGCCAGTGCTGTAGAGTAGCAAGGACTAATGTCTGAAAGTCAAGATTAATAGAAGATATGAGAGCTCCTGTAATTGATAATGTATATTGTTCAAAAGTTGAGGCCTATTTGAATTCAGGGAAAATTAGCACTTCTTAGAAGAAGAAAATTTCTAGCCTTGTCTGTGTTTTAGTATTGTCTTAATTATGCAAATAAGCAAGTTGATAAGAGTTTGGGATATTTATACCGAAGGAGAGAAAAATCTCAGGGAACATGGGCTAATACCTAGCAGTAACACAGAAGGTGGTGTTTGAAAACTGGGTTCCTTGGAATGGTTTTAGAGATTAGATAAAGGAAGAAGGTGATTTTGAGAGACTAATGAATAGTAGGGATATTTCAGCAAGGCTTTGGTATTTTTCCTTATTTTGTTTTCATTATAGAGTAAGTAAGGTTAAGTGATTGTGGTGGTGAATTGAATCTTTAATTTATGGATTTATTTTTTTTGTAGAAAAAGTGGAAAATTATAAATTATCATCTTGAATTATTTTATTTTCTAGCTGCTCAGTTTATTTATTCACGACGTGACAAGCCTTCAGAAGAATATGATTATGAAGAGATGAAAGAGTCCTCCAATTCCCTTTTGAGCCATCAATTAAGTGGAATTGATCAAGGTATAATAAGTAGTGGTTCTTAAAATGGTTGGTAATCAGTATACCCAAATGTACCAATTTATTTTCTATAATTGTGTTCAGTAATCATGGTATAACTTGTTATATTCAAGGAAAACTTACATTTTATTAATATATTCTGTGAGGCAGGGGGGTTGGAGGAGGCTGTGAAGACCATCAGAGCACAATTCTGGCTGTTGACAATTTTAATGGCATCAAGATCAAAGGATGATCTATTCCAGTGGATCATGTGTCTAACTATTGGGCTCCTAAGGACTCAGATGAATTAAATGATGTGACCAGATTGCTTCAGGAGAAAGGCTGTGGGGCTCACACGCCTTCAAACAGTTCAGCTGAGGACTCTGAAGATGACAAACCCACAAAAAAAACACAAAAAAGACATAAAGGAAAAAAAGAAAATGAAGAAAGGCAAGTGGGAGGTACAGCCAGAACCACCAGTCTTGTCTTCATCACCCAGAAGCAAGATGCTAAAGGAAAACAGTTCCCCTGACTATAAAAAGTTCAACAGCAAGAACTCTGAAAACGTTCTGAAGTCAGAGTCCAGGGAGCGGCTGAAGCAGTACCACAGCTCCCCTGAGGTCAGGACCACCTTCCACTCCGCAACAGAGGCCCGGGATAGGGAGCCAAAGGAGGAGAAGCCCAAACACGAACACAAGGCAAATGAGTGGACTCACTGTACTATTGTCCTGACCCTGAAGCAAATTAGTTTTAATTCAAACTTGAAACAATGTGAGGGGAGAGAAAGGGAGAAATAGGTGTTCAAGAGAGAACACAGGCTTTTCCAGAGTAGAAAAAGGCAAGTAAAGAACATAGAGAGAAGCAAGCGAGGTACATGTTTAAGGGAGTACACAGGCTTAAAGAGCAAGCCAATTTTGTTATTTTTTGTGGTGTACTTTCATTAGTAGTGCATACTCCAAATAAGTAAATAGTGATGATTGGCTTTCACTTCTATACTTAGCTCATGGTCTATTCCAGTTTGTCCAGAATGACATTTCATCTTTTAAAATGGCAGAATAGTATTCCAGAGTCAGTATACTCTTGCTTCTTTAGCCAGTCATACGTGGATTTAGGTTAATTCCTAAATTAATTAATTTATAATAATAAATTAATTATAACAATAAATTAGTGATTAATTTATTATTAGGTTAATCCCTAAATCAACAATTAATTATTAATTTTAGTTAATTAATTAATAATTAATTTAGGAATTAGCCTAATTCCTAACAGGTAAAAAACGTCATGATCTGCTATGATCAAACAGGTGTGTAAATATCTCTACTGTTTTTTTGTCAGAGAAATGCCCAGGAGTGGTTTTGTTGCATCACAGAATTTCCTTTTCTTGTTTTGTATCTTAGGCCATATCTGGCTCTGCTCAGGACGTACTTCTGGTTTTGTACTCAGGAATCACTCCTGGCAGGTTTGGGGGAACATATGGTTTGCCGGGGACCAAACCCAGGTCGGCTGCATGCAAGGCACACGCCTTACTTGCATACTCTTTCCAATCCCTGATAATTAACCATTTTGATGGGAACAATCTAGTGACATTTGGTAAATTCACAGTGTTGTGAAAGCACCACATCTATCTAGTCCCAAAACATTTTAATCATCCCTAAATGAAACCTGTACCCATCCATTAAAGCTATTGTTGCTCATGCCTTCTTTGCTCTTCCAAATTCACCAATCTATTTTCCATTTCTATGAATTTTTCTGGGCTGGAGCGATAGCACAGTGGGTAGGGCATTTGCCTTGCATGCAGCTGACTCAGGTTCGATTCGTCCGCCCCTTTCGGAGAGCCCGGCAAGCTACCAAGAGTATCTCGCCCGCACAGCAGAGCCTGGCAAGCTACCCGTGGCATATTCCATGTGCCAAAAACAGCAACAAGTCTCACAATGGAGACGTTACTGGTGCCCGCTCGAGCAAATCGATGAGCAAAGGGATGACAGTGATATGGTGATTCTGTGGGGAGTGTATTTAACATTTGTTTGAAAAATTATATAGCTGTGTTTAGTTACTGTAATCTTTGAACTGTCTTATTTTTTAAATATTTTCCTCAGGAGTCAAACTTGTGATTTGCTTTTTTCTGCTCCCCAAACTATTGTTTATAAGATTATGCATCCTTAATGACTTTATGACTTTATGAAAGAAGCTTCTTTTTTTAACATAATGTGTGACTTCAAGGGATTATTCATAAATGATACTTTTAAACTCTGGGGTCCATAGCTTAGTACCCAGAAGTATTAATGAGTGGGTAGGGCATTTGCCTTGCACGTTGCTGACCTGTCATCCCATGTGATCCCCCTGTGTCTTGCCAGGAGTGATTCCTAAGTGCAGAGCCAGGAGTTAGCCCTGAGCTCCATGGGGTTTAGCCTCAAAACAAAACAAAAATCAGTCCCATTGTAACATCTGTAAATTAAGTTTCAACATAGACATTGTAAATGGTAATGATATTGGTGTTAAGTTTGTTTTTGTTCTTTGAAAAATCTTAACAGAAGTATTTGTATTTTGACTTCCTTTTCTTTCTTTTCTTTTTTTTACAAATACATTTCTAAACATAATAATATTTTGTTGTATCAGAAAAGCTATAGCTTGAGTGGTCCTTTAGCAAAACTGAATAAAACGGCTAGGTATAACACTATTATCGATAGACAGACACCTGTATATCTTTTGTAATTCCTGCAGAAACTCTACGGCCAAAATCTTTGAGGCAAATTCTAATTTGTAAAGATAAGAGAACTGAAAATCAACGATAAACAGAAAACTTGGGGTTTTCAAATTCTCTCAAATTCTCTTTTGGTGTTTTCAAAAACACCAATTCTCAGAATGCAGTTTATATTGCATTTCACAGGCTTATATGAATAATATTCTCACTGTTTTGAACAAAAAGTATTTGAACATTATTTTAGCTAATAAAAAGTTTCTCAAATATTTAGATAATGAGTCCAATATAAATTTAACACTAATAATCTTCATTTTGGAAACTAATGATTCCAAGTACATAAATAAAATATAGAAATTACTGAAACTAAAACAGAATGCTCAATAAAACTAGCCTAGTATCGGGTCTCTACTAAAAGTTTCTTAAATTACATAGTTGTTTTCTGCATTTAAACCAAAAATAGTGGTGTTAAGTTAGACAGTCCTACTTCATAAGTCCTAAAGGTGAACTAGCTGGTGGAACCTCAGTCAAATGAACTTCTGTCTCATTTTCCTTCCTTGCAAAATGAAGACAATAACTGGCCCAAGTCCTGAGGTTGTTGTGAAGATTAAAATACATTAATACCTGAACAGCATTTAGAATAGTACCTGAAGAGCATTTAGTAAAACTTAGCTATAATTATACTATTGTTATCATGCCAATTACTTATATAAGTCAGCTGGGAATGGTTAATTTTTATTCTCAAACATAACTTTGAACTTCATGCCTCTCAATCGAGGCATAGTAACAGAAGTACTACTCTATCCTCTATTCCTACTCTATCATTTCACAAAGTAAACATACCACTTTCCTTAAATTATATTAATAAAATATTTTCAATTTCTTTTCTTGGTTTTTGGGTCATACCTGGCTGAGCTCAGGTCTTACTCTTGATTCTGTGCTCAGGGATCACTTCTGGTTCTTTACCCAGGGATTACTTTTTCCTTCATGCTCAAGGGTCACTCCTAGTAGTTTTTGAGGTACAGTTTGTGATGCTGGGAATCAAACCAGGGTCAACAGTATGCAAGGCAAGCACCTAAACTATCTCTTGGACCTTTAACAGATAAATACTTCTGAGGAGTTTATATATTAGCTCCTCTATAGTTTTTTAGCCAGGAGTCAAAGATATTTGCAGAACTGACTAAAAATTATTTTTTCTTAAGAATCTGTTGCTTTTGCCACTCTACTTGAGTTATTTTGCTTTCTCTCCATTCATTTACTGTTGATTTGGCAAGCAGATGTTATTTTACTGATTTATTCAAAGATCAGTTCTCAGACTCCTAAATTTCCCCGTTTTTATATTAATTGCTATAAACGTTCCATTTAGAAACATTTGCAAAACAAAGTTACACCTAGACAATAAACAAACCACTTCAGCTATACTCATTACCAAAAAATGAGTGTAACACCTAACAAACATTTTAGCAAAATGAATGTTCATGCTCCTTATCCTCATCTTTGTGACACTTCTGTATTAGATTTTCTGCCAATTTGAAGTGGGGTATTTTGGGAAGAGCAGTCCACCTAAGCAGTGCTTAGGGGGTAAAGGGCCACATCTGGCAATTCTAAGTTGATGGTAGGCTTGAGGATATGATGTTGCTCTGGCCCCATGGTGCATAAACCACTGAAAGGAACTCCATTGGTGCTGAGGGGCTTCCAGGGCCACGCCTGGCATTGCTCAGGGACCTCCAAGGCTATAACCTGGCGATGCTTGGAGAGCCATGTTGTGTTGGGTACTGAATTGGACACATTCTCCTGTAAGGTATGTGTCTTAATCCCTATACAAACTACCTATACCTATCTTGCCCATTCTTACAGAGTACCTGAGTTTGATCTTCAGTTGTTTGGGGAGAACTAAAGTTAGCCTTGAAGAAAGCTAAAAATAGTACTTTACAACATGTAAGAATTATACTTGGTGATTAGCTGAACTATTTATCTCACTTACAAGTTAGAAATACTTGTCTCTCCCACATATGCTTGAAAAAAAATCATCCTCACTTACTGAAAGTTGATACTAATATATATGTATACATATTAAATGTGTATTTCTCTCCCAACATTATCAGTTTTATTTAGAGGATATTATATTTGTGAAATTAAGATATCTGATTTCTTTAATGTTTCTTAGATAATGGAAAGATAGGTCTGTGTAGATAGAAACCTTGTCATAAAAATGTTTATCAGAGGAAGAAATACTGAACATCTTCCTAGAGTTTCAAATTCTTTTCTGGTTTTGAAGATAGACTAAATTATTGTTATTTATTCTAGCTCGTCTTTATTCTTGCCTTGATCACCTGAGAGAGATCCTTGGAGATGCTGTGCCTGATGACACATTGATTGATGCAATCCTGAAGAACAACTTTGATGTACAGAAGGCCTTGTCAGTGGTTCTGGAACAAGATAATACACAGAAGTTGAAGGTCAAGAATGAAGGAGCAGTACCTACGGGAAAGATAGCAAAAGGTATGCTTTTACTTATTTTCTTTGGTTTGATAGTACTTTAAAAGAGGCTTAGATTTGTTTGTAACAGTAACTGAGTAATATTAATTGATCTTCCGAGTTTTAATTCATTTCTTGGTGGATGTTGGGGATCAAATCCGGGGACTCAAACATGTGAGGCATGTACTGTACTACTGAGCTCCAATCTTAATCCTCTAGTTTGTTGGGTTTTATGTATTATTGAGTGTGTGTGTGTGTGTGTGTGTGTGTGTGTGTGTGTGTGTGTGTGTGTGTGGTGCCAGATATTAAAACCAAGGTCTCATACTTGTGAGGCAAGTGTTATACTTGCTAAGCTACTTTTCCCACCCCTTTAAAAATTTTTAAACTCAGTATTGTGTTCCTTCCCCCTTTTTTTATGATGTTACACTTTTTATGGAAATCAAATGTATGAATGGCTTCCCCTTTGTTAAAATTTATTTCCCCTCTTCTTCTGTGAATATTTGAATATAGGGGAAATGAAATGAGGTAAAAATAAAATAAGCTTTTGCTTCTTGTTAGTAGCTCAGGACTTTATATTACTACTTATTTTAAAATTTAAATGGAACTAAGATGGAAATAGATAACCACACAGTTCACATTAATTTTTTTTTGCTTATATATATATGACTTAGTTTTATTTAAAACCATCAGTATCATAATTGTTGCATAATTATATATATATATTACACTATAATTTAAATTTGTAAATTTTTTTTTTCTTTTTGGGTCACACCCGGCGATACTCAGGAGTTACTCCTGGCTCTGCACTCAGGAGTTACTCCTGGTGGTGCTCAGGGAACCAAATGGGATGCTGGGAATTGAACCCGGGTCCGGCCGCGTGCAAGGCAAATGCCCTACCCGCTGTGCTATTGCTCTAGCCCCTAAATTTGTAAAATTTAAAATTTATAGAATTTTAGATTAAGTTTGGAATTTAGTCAGTATAAGAAAGAAACTCAGATATACCTTTATATTAATTGGTGTGATAACTAGCAAAGAGCTTGATGACTGATTCTGGGTCAGTTATTTTATTTCTTACTTTAAAAAAAGATTTGCAGGGTGGACTTTGATCAACATAGAATGAATATATAATCTGTTATGTGTGTGTGAATGTGTATACCTATTTGTAGTTTATCCCATGTCATAGCAGGACTTTCGGGGATTAATTTGTTTGCTTATTAATATATTAGGAATAGTGAGAAAGATGAACCTAGTTTTTCCATTTTTTTTCCCCCAAGAAGTTTTGAATTTGTGAGAGAATCCTGGCTATATTTCAAGCATAGTAGAATTGTACATTGCAAAATTTGTGAGATTTGAATTTTGACTAATATTTATATTTGAATATGTTACTTAGCAAGGAATAAAGTCATTTTAGATGAATAAGGGGAGGTAATTGTTCTTTATAGATCTTTAGAGTATCCACTTTCATTAATTATGGAATTATCAAGTATTTGTAGATTATCAAAAGAAACACTTAGTAATTAAATGCCTCATTTCATGTTTCCTTTTGTTTGCTGGGACTGTTTCCTGCATATGTCAATCCATGCATCTGAAAATCAATGGCTCTTGTAAGGTAAGGAGTCTTATTATCTTCCTCTGAAGTTTCAGCTGATAATGTTCAGAGCTCTTGTTCAGAACCTGGAAACCATTTGGATTGTAGTAGCAAGCCCCTTGAGTTTTCTGGCCCAGTAGCAAAAGTTGGATCATATCATAATTCCTCTGTTGTACCAAGTCACTATTTACTCCACAAAAAAAAGAAATTTGACAGACCTAAAAGTGAAAAGAAACTAGAATCATGTAAGTTAACAAAAGGGATGTCACTAGCTGAACTTATAGAGGATATGCCAAGAAATTCTTGTAAACTTCAGCCTTCAGTTAGTATGTCATCTGCAGATAGTCTGGGAGGCCTATCTGTAAAGAATGTAGATGCTGATTTGTTAAGACCTCATGCATCTGAATGTGTTCCCAAAGATGATTCTGTGTTCAGAGGAATACCGGATTTGAAATCCTTAATGACAAAGAACACAGCACTTAATAACTCTTTCTTGATTCAGAATAACTCACTGCCTGACTTGCAGAACATTCCAGTACAGAATAGCTTAGAAAGTTTAAGCAGTCCCTTGCACTTAAGTGGCCCATTGGAAGGTATAATTCTTGATAATTTAAATGCTAGCAAGACGCCTGAAGTGGGAAGTGTTTCGTCAGTTGAACAGAATGCCAAGAATTACCTTTCAAAAAATGACAATTTGCAGTTTTCCCATTGTCAAAGTTCCTCCCTAGCTGAACTGTTTCAGGAACACAAAGAAAAAAATCCAAGCCAATGTTTTATTTTATCTGATACTTGTAACCAGCCATCTACCAGTTTCACAGATCTGAGTTTGGGGTCCTTCCCCTTGTCACAACTTGCAAATCGGTCTCATTCTTCCACTGGAATATCAGAATTAACAGGATCTCTGTCATCTTTGGCATTTCGTAAACCTTCTCCTACAAGAGACCTTGAGAATTTGTCTCTTTCCGATTTGATTGCAGAAACAATTAATATAGACAATTCTCAGATTGAGAAAGAGTCCTCTAAAGTCAGTTTATCTGAAGTGAATTCACCTGGGATAGATGCAAATATTGATCTTAGTGTCCTTATAAAAACTCCAGATTCTATTCCAAAACCTATAGTTGAGCGATCAGTTGCTCCAGCGCCAGGAACTAAACTTCTAAGTTCAAAGTTAGGGAAAAGTTCCAATACTGTTATGGATAATAGAAGCAATAAAAGTTCTCTGACTAGAAAACCACCATTTCCTCTCTCTTGGACCAAGGCTCTTGCTGCTAGACCTTCAGCTTTTGCTTCAACATTGTGTCTTCGTTACCCATTGAAAAACTACAAACGACGCACCCTTGACCTTTATAAGACTTTCCTTTATAGCAGACAAGTTCAAGACATAAAGGACAAAGAATTAAGTCCTGTTATAGCAATCACACCATTTGACTTCAAATCAGCATCTCCTGATGACATTGTAAAAGCTAATCAAAAGAAAGCTTTTACAAGAGAATAGTAACAAGAAAACCTTGATAACTGTTGTAGAGCTTTTTATTTTAATTTCAAATCTTTCTATTATGGGATTTAAGTTGTGATTTTTATATTAAATTGTCTTAAGTCAGTTGATAACTGTAGTTGATACGTATTTTTTGCACTGAGTTTTTTTACTCTTTTAGGGAAAACTGGCTTTTTTCATGTTCATAGTCTATAACGGGTGTTATGTTTACAAATAATGTGAAATCAAACCTCAGATATTTTTGGTTGAAGACTCAACTTTAAAAGTTTTTACAATGAGTTATTTTCTTGTATAAAATTCTTTTGTGCTTGAAGGAAAAACCATCACTTCAGAATAGTTTAGTGATGAAGATTTTTCTTAGCATATGTGGAGTAGAACAGCTGGAACAATTATATTTTAAAATGTTAGTGGTATTATTCTTAGCTTTATTATTTTTATGTGGGTGAATACTAAAATTTTTCTATTGAAAACTTATTAAATTCCTTACATTTAAGAATACTGTTGAGGTTATTGAAATACATTTTGATGATAATAAATGAAGTACCTTAAGGGATCATGTAAATATTTAAGTCAAATTACTACACAGATTATTTTTTTATACATTTCAAAATCTTTATCCTAAAGGAACACTTCAGAAATAAATATGTAGAAAGTGTTTTCAAATATGGTTGCATGTTCTTTGGATATACAATTTTATTCAGATCAGTTTTAACTCTGTTTTTAACAATAATGTGGAGATGTTTTTCTTGCTACTGACAGCTGCTATTACAAAGTTTTATTAATGATTAATTAATCATTGTTTTAGTGAAACAAGTTTGTAATTCATCCCTTTTGTCAGTGGTCTTCAGTTGGCAGTAGAATCTTGGGGAAACAGATACTGTCTAGACCTGATGCTCCAGTTTTTGAGAAATGTCCTTTGGGAATCTGTGTTTTAAAATGGTTCAATGATTCCTGCTATATTATTCTATTCAAGAAACATTCCCTCAGAGTAATTTTCTCAGCTGTTTTTGGACTGGTCCGTCAACCTTGTTTTCTTCCTGTGCCCTTCCTCGCCTTCCCTTCCCATGTCCCTGTTCGATAGGCTGCTCCCCCCCCAGACCCCCAACTCTCAGACTGTGGCTTCCTTGGAATATTCCATATGGCTCCCTCACTGAGGAATGCTGCTTTACAGAAAATTGGAAAAATCAATGGAATGAAAGGAACTACTAATACTAAAATTATCAAAGAACAGTTTGAAGTAATAATCCATAATTTCTTTTAATCAGTAATAGTGATTGTTAATAGTAAATAGTAAAAAGTTGCTATTTAGGAATTACAGTTTTTGGACAGGAAGATGCTATTATTTTGCAGAAAAAGTCATGTCTAAGATATTATTACTTAATGCAATAAAAAAAATACTGGCCTTTTCCTAGTAAAGAAATATTTTTCTCTGTCAGCTACCTTGCTATGCATTTTTTGTATTCTTGTTTCTGTTTTAGAGTGACATTCCAGTATTTTTAGTTCCGTTTGATGTTTATATATCCAGCGGTTTGGTGGGAAAACTTAAGCTGGTATTATATCTTCATTGTTCTTGTGACCAAACACTTTCTTATGATGCCTTTTAGGTTTTGTTTTTAATTGCATATTTCAGTACGATTAAGTACTGAGCATTCATAGTGAAGCAGAGGAGATCATATAAATCACAAGTCATATTTTATGGTCCATTTTAAAGTTTGAATTACCCCAACTGCTGATTTTGTTTTTCCAGTCTTGAACCTTGATCAAACATTTTAGTAATTTTGAGCTATTAATATGACTCATCAGCTAGATTTATATATAGGCAGTCTCCAGCTTAGAAGTTAGCTGTATGCTACCAGTTTGTTTGGAACTGATGATAGTTCCTGGTTACATGAAGAGCTACACCTAATGGTCTCCTTTGCATATAAATCCAGTTAACCGTGTTGAAGAATGCTACTATATTTTGCCATTTTTGGTAGCACCTAATTTTCAGGTAGAAGTACAAGATATTTGCATTATTTTAAGTCTTTTAGTGTGAACTGGATCTTCTTTTGTTGAATGATGAGAATTGTAACTACCATTTTAGAGAAGTTCTCTATGAGAGGTTGCTTGTGAAGGCAGCAGTTTTTAAATGTCTTATTTCCCTTTTTGTGGCTGCAGCATTGTCGTGCATGTACCTGGCATGTACTTGCCCTGTTGACACAAAAGTGTCAGTCTTTGCTACCTTAAGTAGCAAAGTAGAAAGTGGCTCTGCCCTTTCCACTCTCCGCCATTGACTTGTTACAAGACAAGTGCATGTTTGTTCATGGGTACATTCTGTGTGACCATTGCTTGTCCTAAGTGCTTTATCTGTGCCCGCTGCCTTTATTGATTGACTTGTGTTCTTGGTAGCACAAAGTACTAAGAATTTTTGCTTTATTTTTCAATGTAAATGTCAGTATTGCTGTACAAAGCCACTTGTACTTTTTGTTGCGATCAAACCTATCAACATAGAAATTGAAATAGTATTGTAATCATATTCTAAATGATACGATGCAAAAGATATTTAAAATTGCCACCTTTTACTCATCAGTTTTTTTTGTTTTGTTTTTCAAAAAATCTGATGTTCATGCATGTTTTGTCCTTTTCCATTCTAAAGTCTTTGGGTCCCTTCTTGATTTTACTACTAATCACAAGTCACAGGGTTTTATTTCTATTTAAATAAAATATTTTGTTAACTTTACCTTTTCGGGCTTTTCTTGGTTGTGGGGCCACATCCAACTTTGTTCAGGGCTTACTCCTGGCTTTGTGCTCAGAGATCACTTCAGGCAGGGCTTGGGAGACCATGTGCCACTTGGATTCAAACTCAGGTCAGCTGCTATCTAGTAAGTGCTCTACCCTCTGTTCTATCTTCTTGGTCCCTTAATTTGTATTGCAGGACTTTTATTCTCTCCTCTTTCCTTCTCATTAGTTTTGAATGTTTTCTACCTTGCACCTCTTCATCCTTTTTCTTCTCATGTAAGTTATCATAACTATTCTTACTATGTTACTTAGTATGTAATGGGAGTTCATGTGATTAGTAGTCACACCAAGGATCAAACTAGAATTATACTCTTCTTTATATGTAAAAGGAAGAAGCAGTGTTAGATAAACAAAATTAAAAGAAAAATAATGAAATCTTTTATGATTGTTTATCATTTAAATTGACCATGAGATTGATCTCACAATCTATTTGTTCCACTGCAAATGAACATGTACACAGTTGTATATTGTGGAAGATCTAACAACAGATTTTCTGTTTTGTGTTCACAAAAGTATGTGGTTATAAAATGTTCTGTATCTTAGAAATTTTTTTTGTTGATCAATGTATATAAACAATAAGTTTATATAAGTGATAAGTTGACCAGATAGAGGAGGACTAATATGAGTTACTTTACTGGTTTTATGTCTATTCATATAATTATATAAAGCTCAATGTATGCAGTTGTATGTTGTACATTTACTTTTTGGGGTATGTGACTCATCACATTTCAAGTATATATATGTGCACACATATATATACTTATGCACATATGTATATAAACTCTGTGTGTATGTGTGTGTGTGTGTGTGTGTACAGTTTTGTAAGAGCTGCGTTGGGATGAGTTAAAGTTCTGAGATTTTTCTTGAGTGTGAAATGTATCACAATTACGCATTAGGATTTTTTACATAAGGTTAATATTTTGTAATTGTATTTTAATAACTTATGCTGAAGTTACTGCTTTATGTTTCTATAAACAAATTAAACTACTGATTGTGAAGAATTTCTTTTAATGTATTTGTCGTTTCAATTTCTTGCTTCCTGAAAGATAAATTCTTATGTTAAGGCCTCATGGAAATGCTACAGTATAGATCATGGTGAATATTGGTATTGCAGTTGCAAAAATAGCAGGGAAAGATAAAAGAATTGATAAGGCATTTATTTTTGATGTTGACATGCTTGGTTAACTTCACTTAACTTTAAGGAAAGCATCGTTGTATCAATGTACAAAGATGAGTCTTAGTACAAAGAGGGGGGGATTAGGAGTACTTAACTACATAATTACTTTTATTATAGCCTGGCATATATAATGTTGCATGACATCTTTGCCTTCCTGATTCAAGCTACTATCTTATCTCCAGTTTCTTATCTTGATCACACATCACCATCTTTCAGTTGCCATCATCCTCAATTTCTCTCATTTACTTTTTATAACTGTTCAACAGTTCTGTTTTTTCCTTCTTATAAATAAGGCTATTTGTGTGTATATAGTCAATTCCTTGTTATTATTTGTGGTAGTCATGTTTTATAAAATCACAAGTTAGCATCACCAAACAAAAACATGAACACATAAAACAAATACTGAAATGTTGCTTCTACAGGAAATACTGGGTTAGATAATGTTCTGCTAACATGTTTTTTGTCAGTAAATACATAGCCTTATGTATCTGTTCTTTATTTGCTATATATTCTTGACTCATGAATAATTGAATTCACAAACAACAGCACTAGCTCTAATGCCTGAATGAAACCTTTCTTTCTTTTTTTTTTTTTTAGTTTTATTTTGGTTAGTTTTATTTGGTTGTTTCATTTTATTTATTTATTTTTATTTTTAATGTAATTTAATTTTTTTTATTAGTGAATCACCGTGAGGTACTGTTATATACTTATAATCTTCTGTGTTTGTGTTTCAATCATACAGCAATTGGGTACCCATCCTTTCACCAGTGCCTATTCTCCACCACCGATGATCCCAGTATCCCTCCCCCTCCCCGCCACCGCATCCCTCTCCCCACCCCACCTCTGTGTCAGGGCATTCCCTTTTGTTCTCTCTCCTTTTGGGTGTTGGGTTTGCAATAGAGGTATTAAGTGGCCATTGTGTTTGTTCTATTGAATGAAACTTTTCTAACATTAAAAACTTTTTATTCGTAAGGCATATCACAGCTGCCTTTGCTCAGGAATGCCAAAGTAGCACTTCACTGCTCCCTTTGGGAGCCCTTTTACTTTCATTTTATTCTTGTTGCTTATGGTAGGGGGCTCACAGACAGTACCCGGGAGACTCCGGGAACCCCACCAGTGGTTCTTAGTTACTTGAGCCAGTCCTGGATGCCATCTGCCAGGCTCTGTGGTTCTTGCCCATTGCAGCAGTGTGTCATTCAAGTCTGCACCCAGAGGTGTTCAGGGTACCATGTGTTCCTGAACTCGAACTTACGCTGGATAATGCCAAATTGCTGTACCATCTTGGTCTTTGGGGAACATTTTAAACAGCAAACTCAGCAAAAAAGTCATTGAGGAAAGATCTGGCACTAAGTCCATCTTGCAGAGGACATTTATTTATAGAAGCAGAAACAAGAGAAGATGGAGTGTCAGCTTGTCTGACATTGGCGGTGGCTCTGCATGGGGACTGGGGGACTTTGTGTCACAAGTATTAGTTGAGTTACGAGTAAGTATTTCTGAGAAGGTGAATTTGCAGATCTGGAATCTGCAGTAATGGTGTTGAGCTGTACAGTGCTCAACCCACTGCTCAGTCCTCCTTGCTGCTTTTTCTCATAAAGACCATTAGGTGGGGCAGAATTTCTGAAATTTTTACCTTTTCTTTTCCTCCCCCCACTTTTTGCTTTTATTTTTCCTAAGACACTGTATATCCACAGAAACTTTTCTAAAATATAACTTTGAATTTTCTGCCTCATTGAATATAAACCACTTAAATTACTTTTTAACTCCTCTCCTTAGCCCCGCCCAGATCTGTTCAGGCACATCTGCCCAAGTTTCATCTGCCACTGTAGTGCTTTTCCCCTCCCTGTGGCTGATTGCTCTTTAAATTATGGCTTACATTTCATTTTACCCCTAAATTTGGTGTTCGGAGATCCCTTTGTACCTCAGATTCACCGAATTTCTCTTATTTCACCATGTGAAGTCATAACCTTCCTATCTTCCCGTTACCTGGAGTCTCTTCTCTGAGGATTTCATCTGTCACTACTGCGTCACCAGCTTAGAGCATACCTGATACCAAAATGTAGAAAAGGATTTCACTGTCATCACTGTCATCCCATTGTTCGTCGAATTACTCAAGTGGGCACCAGTAATGTCTCTATTTCTCCCAGCCCTGAGATTTTAGCAGCCTCTCCTTACTTGTCTTCCCCAACGATCAGGGTCGGAGGAATGAGACCTATCGCTACTGTTTTTGGCATATCGGATACGCCACGGGTAGCTTGCCAGCTCTGCCTGTGCGGGCGGGATACTCTCGGTAGCTTGCCGGGCTCTCCGAGAGGTAAGAGCCTTCTTCTCTTCTTACCTCTTTGAGAAAAGGATTTAAATTTAAAAAATTGAATTCCACAGTCTTGGTCTTTGGAGAAAGCTGCAAATAATCTTCTATATTATATAAATGTGAATGTGTTCAAATACCTTTAAGACAAATGGGAGAATATTAGAACCTTGGATATGTTTAAGACAAATGAGAGAATGTTAGAACATTGAACAGTCTCATCTGGGATATCTTTTCTTACTAGTGCATTGAAATCAGTCTCATTCTTTTCAAAAGCTATGAAATATTCTCTGATTGTTTGTGTCATTGACAAACACTGTAAATATTTTATTGCTATTGCTGGCGATCCCAAGGGGAACATCCCAAATTTGTAGAGATTTTATTTGTTTCGTTTGTTTATTTGGGTCATACCTGGCATGCCTAGGGGTTACTCCTGGCTCTGCACTCAGGAATTACTCCTGGTGGTGCTCGGGGGGTCCATATGGGGTGCCGGGAATCCAGGTCGGCAGTGTGCAAGGCAAATGCCCTCCCTGCTGTACCGTCGTTCTGTTGATTTTCTGCCCCTATCATAAGTATATATTTTAAAAGCTTTTAATAGATATTGCCTCATTATTCTTATAATAAAGATTATATCAATTTCTTTTCCATAAATTAACAAATATGCCGGCCCAGATTCTCAGTGATATGGATAGTATTCTCTTTGCTAGTATGTCAGTAATACCCAATTTTTTTCATAATGAGTGAGAGTAATTCCTTTGTTGTGTAGTCTATTCATTTCTTGAAAATGTCTATTTTTTGTGGTTTTATTTTTTGTTTTTTATTTTGGGACCACTCCCAGAAGTGCTCAAGGCTTACCCTGGCTTGTGTGTGCAGGGGTCACTCTTGGTAGGGCTGGGGATACCGTATGGGCATGTTGCTGGGAGTGTCCCCAAAACAAAAGCCAAAAAAACAAAAGTCAGCCATGTGCAAGGCGAGTGACCTACCCTCTGTGCTATCTTTTCGACCCCCAGGAATTGTCTGCTTCATTTTCCTTATGATGATATAATGACTTAGAAGTTACCTATGTGTGTATGTGTGCAAATACATATTGAAATACTAAGGAAATTATTTCTTTGTGGTTCGTGTAGAAAAGCCTCTAATTCTAGTTTGCCATTTTCAAAGTTAAATTTTAATAGGTTCATGTGTATCAATCATGTATGGTTTTTGTTTGAAAGTTCTGCTTCTATTATAAGAGAGTGTACAGAAATTTCATTTTTTCTATTCTCATACTGGTCCCTTCTGTATACTAACTGCCCTTTCCCCCCCACATTGCTGGCAAGCTTCCAACCATTGACTAGTCCTTTTGGCCCTTGTTTGTCCTGGCCTTGGATATTAGTCTCATACCAGTTTTTGCTTTTTATATCTGACAAATAAGTACAATCATTTTTTGTCTGTGCCTCTCCTTCTGACCCATTCTTCTCAGTATGATACTCCATTTCTAAGCAAATTTTGTGACTTCATTTTTTTCCTGACAGCTGCATAGTATTCTTTTGTGTAGATGTACCCTAGTTATTATTATTTTTTTTAATCCAGTCCTTTGTTCTCCAGCACTTGGGTTGTTTCCAGATTCTGGCTATTGTGAATAGTGCTGCAGTGAACATAGAAGTGCAGATAGCTTTTCTGCAGTGTTTTTGAGCCCTCCAGGTAGCTCTGTAACACTGTCATCCCGTTGTTCATTGATTTGCTTGAGCGGGCACCAGTAATATCTTTATTGTGAGACTTGTTGTTACTGTTTTTGGCATATTGAATACGTCACAGGACCTCCGGGGTATATTCCCATAAATCGTATTGCTGGGTCATATGAAAGCTCAATTTATAGCTTTTGGGGGAGTGAGTGCCTATATTGTTCTCCAAAAAGGCTGGACCAGATGGGATTCCCACCAACAATAAAGGAGAATCCCTTTCTCCCTGCATCCACCCAGCACTGGTTGCTCTTGTTCTTTTTGCTATGTGCCAGTCAGTCTCTGGGGTGAGATGATATCTCGTTGTTATTTTGATTTGCATCTCTCTGATGATTAGCCATGCAGAACATTTTCAATGTCTCTTTTGGCCATTTGTATTTCTTGAAGGAAGTTTCTGTTCATTTCTTCTCCCCATTTTTTGATGGAATTGGATATTTATTTTAAAGTTCTACCAATACCTTTTGTATCTTAAATATTAACCCCTTATCAGATGGATATTAGATAAATGATTTTTTTTTCCCATTCCGTGGGCAGTCTTTGTATCTTGGTCACCATTCCTTTTGAGGTGCAGAAGCCTCTTAGTGTAATGTAGTCCAGTTTGTTTATATTTGCTTTTACTTGCTTGGTTAGTGGTATTTCATCTTTGAAGATGCCTTTAGCTTTAGTGTTGTAGAGGGTTGTGGCTACATTTTCCTCCCATCTACCTTATGGATTCAGATTCATGTTGAGGTCTTTAATTCATTTTGATCTGACTTTTGTGCATGGCATTCGATAGAAGTCTGAGTTCATTTTTTTACATGTAGCTTCCCAGTTTTCCCAGCATCACTAATTAAAGAGGCTTTCCTTGCTCCACTTCATATTTCTTGCTTCTTTGTCAAATACTGATTATGTATTTAAGGGTCTGTGTCAGGATATCCAACTATTCCATTGATCTGTGGGTCTGTCTTTATTCTAATACAATTTTTAATTAATACTGTTTTAAAACCTGTGGCGTATTCGATATGTCAAAAACAGTAACAACAAGTTTCACAGTGGAGACGTGACTGGTGCCCGCTCGAGCAAATCGATGAACGATGAACAATGGGATGTCAGTGCTACTGTTTTAATTAGTACTGCTTTGTAATACAATTTGAAGTTGGGGAAGCTGATGGCCTCCATCTTCTGTTTCCCAAAGATCACTTTAGCTATTTGTGGGGGATGATTATTCCATATGAATTTCAGGAGTGTTTGATCTATTTATTTGAAAAATGGCATGGGTATCCTTATAGAAACTGCATTGAGTCTGTATAATGCTTTATTTATTTTTTTTTTTGTATAATGCTTTGGGGATTAATCATCACTGGACAAGAACTGAGTGTTGAAAATAAGAATAGGGATATATGTGATAACATTTAAGTATCTATATTGCAAACTATAATGCCCCGAGGGAGAGGGCAGGTGGGGGGAGAGCGAGAGAAAGAGAGGGAAGGAGGGGAGAGGAGAAGAGAGGAGAGGAGAGAGAGGAAAAGGAAAGTGCCTGTCATAGAGGAAGTTGGTGGTGGGGTAGACATTGGTGAGGGGATGGGTGTTGGAACATTATATGACTGAAACCAAATCATGAACAAGTTTATGACTGTGTATCTCGCTGTAATTCAATAATAATAATAATAAAAAACCAAGAAAACAACATTGAAAAACTACCACACAACTCTACAAGCAAGGTATGGGACAATGAGAAAACAGGAGACAACAAAAACAGTAAAGTTCAGATAGTTTATATTAAACATGAAGCTAATCTTTTTTTCTAGTATGTTAATAAATTCAGTGCTGTTTTGCTTCTTGTTTTTTCCGTATGTGTGAATCTTTAGTCCAGCTATTGTTGGGTGGTGGGGTAGGAATCCAGTTTCTGCACTGTCTTTCCTCTTTCTCTGCACTGAATTTCTCATAGTCCATTTTGTTAAAATCCTTTTCCTCTTTTAGCCTGATTTGAAATGCTGTTTTTGACTTATGCTAAATTCTTCTTTATCCCTCTGCTTTGCAATCCTGTACTATACTATATCTTTGTCTTATTCTACACCAGTACTAGATTTTTGATTACTAAAGCTTTTGTATTAAGTTGTTAGGTTTTAATATTCCATAGAACATCCAGGCTTTTCTCTCCAGTCCCATACGTTTGGGCGGGGGCGGGGGGGAGGCGGGTGAGAGTCCTTCCCAGCGACAGAGCTACACCTGCTGGTGCTCAGGAGACTGCAATATTGCAATACGAATTTGAGGTCTCTGAGTGTCAGTCATGCGCTCCAGCCCTTTGGGGTATCTCTTTGGCCCTACTTTTTCCACAGTTTTCTTGGGTTATGTGCCATGACTTACAGCAGCTCTTGAGTTGCTGAAACATTCGGTTGTAATTTTTATTGGTATATTAAATACTTAGCACAGCAAGTAGGGCATTTGCCTTGCATGCAGCTGACCTGGGTTCGATTCCTCTGTCCCTCTCAGAGAGCCTGGCAAGCTACCGAGAGTATCCCACCCATACGGCAGAGCCTGGCAAGCTCCCTGTGGCGTATTTGATATGCCAAAAACAGTAACTTACAACAAGTCTCACAATGGAGACGTTACTGGTGCTTGCTCGAGCAAATTGATGAGCAACGGGATGACAATGACAGTGACAATGATATTAAATGCTATCAAAAGCTTTTAGGGTGGGGAATGCACTCTTCATAGATGCTAAAAAGCTTTAGATATAATTCTATAAGCATTTTTTGTTAGTTTACAACATAATTCAGTTGGTCTTGTTATTTTAATATTTTATTTGCTGATTCATTTGTGATTATTCCATATATTCGTAAAAGTATATGTGGTGGTAATGTTGGACTTAAATTATTGGACTTAAATTTTCCTTCTCATGCTTGTAGAGAGTTTAGAAAGTGCTTGCTTTAGCCTTAATCTAAAGTATTCAGATTATATTCTTGATAGGCATTATCTTTCTCAGTATTCTAGGGTCACATTTGAAATTTCAATTTTCATAGAAATCTTTTTTCTAGATTTCTGAATGTATTTAGCATTGTAATATACAGTCATATTTTTAGATATTTCTATACGATGGTTAAATCTCCGTTGTCATTTTTTTAATTTTTATTTTTTTTGTTTTTTGGGTCACACCTGGCAATGCACAGGGGTCACTCCTGGCTCTGCACTCAGGAATTACCCCTGGAGGTGCTCAGGGGGCCATATGGGATGTTGGGAATCGAACCCGGGTCGGCTGCGTGCAAGGCAAACGCCCTACCCGCTGTGCTATCACTCCAGCCCCTCTGTTATCATTTTAAATGCTATTTTTTTGCTCTTTATCTGCTCTTAACCAGCTTTTTTTTTTCACATCTTGATTATTACCTTGTAATATTTTCCTGTCTTCCCCCAAAGATTAGTGCCAAAGTCAGTAATTAGTTTTATTGGGTGTTATTTATTAGTTTGTTAGTTAGTATCTGTGACCTACTCTGTTTTCCCTTTTTTGTTTACCATACTGAGTGGAACCTATAATTTAGATGGATTTTTAATTCTTTCTCTTGAAAAGTTAATATATGAAATTTCAAGCAGTATTATACAGAAAATCATATAACACTTCTGTGCCCATTGTCCAGTTTTACAGAAGGTAACATTTCTCCATGCCCAATCCCAATTTATACTTTATTGTGAAAAATAATTGTAGATTGAAATCCTGCCTCTACATTTTGCTCATTTACCTTGAAGCTGATATGTTTTGCTTTATTGTTTTACTTAACTGTGTTTCCACAGTTACTGTTTTCTCTGAGCGTAGTATTTGCAGTGGCTTAAGGGTTCTCTTACTTTAGCATTACTGTTATTTGGGGGTACTTTGAGAGCATTTTCTCAAAGTGGAAGATAATGTCCCACAACCTGGGGGTGGCTGGAATCATTTATGGGGATGGTAATTGCCCTAGTTACATTTGTGGGGCATTTTTTTTACTTAAGGTAGATTTCCAGGTGGCCACAAAGTAATTTTTATTTTAGTTTAAATTTTCTAAACTCTAAGCATTACTTTTACTTTTCTAGATGATTCACAATTTTAATTTTTATCTCCTTAAAAGCAAAGAAAAAATTTAAAGTCCTGGTTTGATTCTTTCTTTTTTTTTAATGTTTTTGTCATGATTATTAGTTTTCTTGCATTGTTATCAGAGACTATGTGCTTTTTTGCCTTTATTTTTGAAAATTACTAGGCTTTTGTTGGTGATCCGATGCAGTTTCAGTATATTTTTTTGTAGGCACTCTTCAAGAAAATAAGTTTTGGTTGAAGAATTTATGACATATTTGGTTTTAAATTGTTACAGAGTTCAGTACTCGTAAATTTGTTTTTATTCTAGGTTGAAAGAGGTAAATTTAAAGTGTATAATTGAATATTTAATTTTATTCCTTACCGATTTTCTCCATCAAAAATTTTGTCCATTTTGATGTTTTACAATACATGTTCCTTCAGTGTTACTGAATTATTCTTAGTGCAAAGTTCCTTTTTGCTTTGTCTTATAACTTTTACCTTAAATTGAATTTGTTAATATTAAACTGTATATAATGCTTTCTCTAAATTCTTTTTATTTATCCTGTCACTGTTGAGTCGCTTTGATTTAGTTATACTCCAGTATTGTGTATAATTTGGGTTTGTCAGAGACTTTTAAATTTTTTAAAAATATTTTTAGTTATTTTTAGGAAAATTATATACTGTTGCTTTTGAACTTAAATGTCAACCCCTTCTCTGTATAAATTAAGACAAAGTGAGTCTTAAAGAAATGTGAAGTATCTGTTCACATAATTCATCACTAATGGAAAAACTATATATTCACATGGTTATACTAAAAAAAGATCCACCTACAAAATCAGTATCCACTTAGTATATGAACAACAATTTAGAAAGAAATAATCATCTACTACTGTTTAAAAAGTTGGGATTTCTCTTATTTATGGGATTAATAGAATTAGATATAATACCTTCTACTGCTTAGAAATTATATTGTGGTCTTTAATATTTGTGCATACTGATAAATTGTTTATATTTTAGCTTTGCACATACCATTTTAAGTTTTTTTTCTAGATTAAAAGCTGTGTATTGGGACTGGAGAGAGAGCTCAGTGGGCTAAGCACATGCTTTGCAGGAGGGCTGGGTTTGATCCTTCTGACTGCTGGTGGTCTCCTGAGCACCGCTAGGAGTGACCCTGGATACTAAGCCCAGGATAGCCCCTGGGCATTTCTGGGTGTCACCCCAAACCAAATAAATATAGAAACAAATGAGTAAATATGTTGATCTCATTAGTAAACTGAAGAAACCAATACACTTATATTTTACCTAACTTCTCATAATATTGTTAATATTTTTAGTTTTTAAGGAATGTATCATGAAAACTTTTATATTCTAAACTAAACTTACATTAACCCAATGATAAACTTTAAACAGTTATTTTTATGAGTCCTGGCTTTCAAGGTTTAGTTCATCACTTTTCTTTATTTATGTTTGTTTGATTTTTTTGGACCACATCTGGTGGGTGATGCTCAGAGCTCCTTGCTCTGCTCTCAGGAATTACTCCTAATAGACTGTATGGGGTGTCAGGGATTGAACCCATGTCTGCCATTGCAAGGCAAATGCCCTACACACTGTACTATTTTTCCAGCCCCCCGTTTCTGGTATTTTTAATACTCATTGCCAACATTTATAGCATCTTTTTTTAAATTTCAAATTTCATGCTAAGTTACATAGTTTTGAACTAGCCATAGTTTCTCTAAAATTGATTGTTTTTTTTTTTTTATGATTGTCAGTTTGTTGTCACTTATTTGACTTTTACTTCTGGTTTGATCACTCCTTTCCTTCTTCCCCCATGCATCCCCCAAATATGCATGTGTGAAATACTTTCCAAATACTGAATAGTTGAAAATGGTTCTGCGACCTTTATTTGTACTG
Source organism: Sorex araneus (assembly GCF_027595985.1). Taxonomy (NCBI): domain Eukaryota; kingdom Metazoa; phylum Chordata; class Mammalia; order Eulipotyphla; family Soricidae; genus Sorex; species Sorex araneus. Next base: position 161,454,574 of record NC_073305.1, on the reverse strand, counting down.
CGAATTGACAAATCCTCAGAGAGCTTTGTAGATAGTGATACAGTATTTTATATGTTGCCGACTAGCTAGATTCTGCTGTTTTATGTTGTGAGTTTAATTTTTCTTGTAGATTTTTGTATTTAACCTGGCCTACATTACAACATGTCCTATTTTAGAAATTATTTCTTGTATTCCCTAGTTCTCTACTTTACACTCTTCCCCATCCTCTTTCTTGTTACCTACTTGCTGGCCTTTTCCTATGTCTCTTCTTTCTGTTTAGCTAGAGATTATATTTAATTTTCTTTTTTTTTTGTCTTATTAACCAGGTGATTCTTTGCTTAAGGTTCTTCTTCACTGTGTTATATGTGTCCATTCCAACTGTAAAACTAGGTTGTCTTGAAAGGTTTGTGAGTAATTTCTTCCTGTGACACAGGACAGACCATATTGGAACAAAGGTTTAAGTTACTTAGGTGTGATTTCACTGGTCTTATTCCTAACTTGATTTTATCATGACATATGACAAAATAATCTAGAAAGAAATCTTTTTCTCATTTAGAAAAACTTTCAGTAATTTTGTACTCTTAGAACTTTGGGATGAAAATTAGCTGCTTATCATAACAGTAAATTGGACCTTAATTTCTAAAATAAATAGATATTTTATTTCTTTATTAATTTGAACATGCATAATAATAAATGCCACCAATGACAAATGAAAAATTAATTTGAACATGCATAATAATAAACGCCACCAATGGCAAATGAAAAAATTAGAATAATTTCCTGTTGTACTTGTGTCACACATTTATATGAATGAATTACAGTGTATTCAGAGAATAAAATCAAGGAATTATCTTAGTTTTTTGGTGGTTGTTTTCTTGATCTGACAGGAGAGCAGCATTCCCTAAATCACAAATTTGAGTAATGCGTATCCTTTATTTTTACCAAAATAATCCAGAGATTAAAATACATAAAATATTTTTCTGTTAAAAATTCCTGGTAGAAAGCCCTATTTTTTATAATTTGATTTTCTAACTTATTTGTATCAGATGATATAAACTATTGTAATAAAATATCAACTTGTAATTTACTTAGCTGTGTTACTCTACTTAAATGTAGGGAATCTAAAAAGTGTTTATTATTTTGTTGATACACTTTTAAATATACTTTTACTTGAAAAATTTCTTCACTAATTTATCATTGAATTTTACTTCCAGCTTAGAAGAATATTATACTTGCACAGAAAACTTTAGAATTAATTGTCTTTCTACTTTGAAATTATGTGGGCTTTGAAAGGAAGTGGTTTATTTCAGTAAAAATGTAGTTCAAAATGTTCTCAGATAGGTCTTAAGATTCTCTTTGTATATCCACCTACACTGGAAAAACTGAAACACTAATTGCTTAATTTAAAAATAATTTGCTTTCTACTCTCAACAGTTAAACCTTCACGATTAGTCAGTGAAGGGTTGCATGAATGTTGAATGCAGTTTTCTTTTCATTCTAAGTACTTTTCTTAAACCATGGAAGTTATAATCGTTATATATTTTTGTAGACACTAATGCTTGCAGCTAAGACAGCTATAGCTAAGTTTAAGTTTTGCGTATATGGTATGTGCTAATAAGCAAGTGTTCAGATAGAGATGGCGAATAAAATTCAACTCAGCTAGCATTTCTTGCAAGGTCACTTTTAATAAAAAATTTGTGTTAGTCATTGAAGACAAAGGTTTACATCTCAGAACTTTCTTTAGAATTTTGTTTTACGGCCCAAGTTTGATTTGATAGATACCACAGACAAGCAGATTTTCTTATCCTGAATTTCTAACCTGTTGGTTCTCTTAATTATGACTTAATGCTTCCTTCCATAATGTATATTATATATGTGTGTGTGTATATATATATATGCATATATACGTACATACATATAATGACTGGAGCAATAGCGCAGCAAGTAGAGCATTTGCCTTGCACGCGGCTGACCTGGGTTTGATTCCTCTGTCCTTCTCGGAGATCCTGGCAAGCTACTGAGAGTATCCGGCCCACACGGCAGACCCTGGCAAGCTACCCGTGGCATATTTGGTATGCCAAAAATAGTAACAACAAATCTCACAATAGAAACGTTACTGGTTCCTGCTCAAGCAAATCGATAACAATGGGACAACAGTGCTACATATATATCTGATCATTACCAGAATCTATGGATAGGTTCAAGTAACTGAGACTCATAAAACAGTTTGCCTTATTCACACGAGTACTACACAGGCACACTGTAACACAGTCAGTTGTTTTCTTTTTTAATTTCAGAGGTCTTTCCATTGTTAGGTTGTTTGCAACAGATTTTTATATTTTACAGTTTAACCACATTTGTTGTTCTTTGACAAGCAGCTAGTAAGAATAAAATTTAATCCCTTCTTATCATTAGTGAAGGCACTCAGTTTAAAAATACTAGAAAATAAATTTAAAAAAATCTCAGTTAAAAAAATTACTTTGAATTATTTTTTCCCCTACAGGATTGACTTACCTTAAGACACTTGAAATTCATGTATGGAAATTATCATCAGTTTCTAAATCCTTACAAACCAGGAGTCAAGAAATAGAAGTTCATTTGTAGTTCATTTACTTATTTTGGGGGGTGGCCATACCCGACAGTGCTCAACACTTATTTCTGGCTCTGCACTCAGGGATCACTTGAGACCGGCTCATGGGACTATTTGAGATTGAACCCAGGTAGACCAAGTGCAAGCACCCCAGCCACTATTTTTATACCACTTTCCCTTTCAAAAGCATCTCGTGCCTTGCATATCACTAACCCAGTGCCCAGCATCACAAATGCCCTTGAGCTTTGCCAGCAGTGATTCCCCCCACTACTGCCAAGCGTCCACTCCCTCAACTCCAAAGAGGGAAAAAGAAAGGACAATTCTGGCCTGGGCTGGAGCTCATGCATGGAGAACTGTGGGTTCCATCCCACCACAGCATTCCTCTGGGATTCAAAAGGCAAAAAAGAAGCAAGCAGCAAGAGAAAACCCAGCAATTCTGTTTTACTTAAAAATCATCAAGAATTTACTTTTTTATAGCTGCTGCCTGGTAGAGTTGTGTGTGTGTGTGTGTGTGTGTGTGTGTGTGTGTGTGTGTGTGTGACCATTTGCGGTGCTGGGGATCAAACTAGTTTGACCACATGCAAGGCAAGCGCCATACTCACTGTACTATTACTTCATCCCATGCTGCTGCTATTTTCGTAAAATTGGAAAATTTAAATGAGCTAATGGGAAGAATAAAATCATGATTAATCCATAATTCCAAATTTAGAACTATTAGAATGTTGATGGACTTAAACCATAAATCAGTGGCAATATTAACAAGCATTTAAATCTAATTTCAAATATGGTACTGAATTCTTTTTATCTGTTACGTAATACAGTACTCGTAGAACAGGAGTATTCTGGGTTTGCTGTCAGATCATCTGAAACTCGAAAATCACTAAGTGTCTTGTCCTTTGCCATACAGTTTGTAAATGGTGGCATTCTGAGTAAGAGTTTTTAAAATTTATCTTTTAATCATGGTGAGATGCACAGTTACGAAATTGTTCATAGATTGGGTTTCAGTCAAATGTTCCAACACCCATCCCTTCACCAGTGTACATTTCCCACCAGCAGTGTCCCATTACCCTCTCACCATTCCTCCTCACCACTGCCTTTATGACAGATACTTTTCTTCTCTCTCCCCCTCCCCCCTCATCACCTCCCCCCGTCATCCCATTGCTCATTGATTTGCTTGAGCGAGCACTAGTAACGTCTCCATTGTGAGACTTGTTACTGTTTTTGGCATATCGAATACGCCATGGGGAGCTTTCCAGGCTCTGCTGTGCGGGCCGGATACTCTCGGTAGCTTCCCAGGCTCTCTGAGAGGGACGGAGGAATCGAACCCGGGTTGGCCGAGTGCAAGGCAAACATCCTACCCGCTTGTGCTATCGCTCCAGTAAATTACACATAATGAAAATGTACCATGATAAATCTATTTGTAAACTTGTTCAGTAGTCTAACCATTCTCTAGAACCTTCTCATCCCACAAAGCTGAAACTCTTCCTCCTCCCCTCCCCACTTGGTTTTTGTGGACTCAGTGGCGCTCAGGGTGCTCTAACTGGCTCTGCAATAAGGGAACACTCCTGGGGAGCTTGGGGGACCATATGAGATTCCAGGGAGTCAACCCAGATTGGCCACATGCAAGGCAAGCGCATTGTCCCCTGTACTGTCTGTCCACCTCCCCCGCAAAGCTCAAACTCTTCACTCCTTTAACAGCTCTCCATTTTCTCCTCCCCTGCCCCAACAAACACCCTTCGGCCTGTTCTTCTATGCCAGTAAATTCAGGTTTCACAGTATTATGTTATTTAGCCAAACAGAGGAATTAAAATCTTTTGATTTATTAGTGCCCCTAAATGCTTCAGTAAACAAGTTTGTACCTCTCTGCATCACCCTCCACCTTTCCCCACCTCCAGTTCTATAACTGTCATTCTCGAGATGTAGTGCCGGATCAATGGTTTGGGAACGTTGTTAAGGCTCTTAGTATAGACTGTGGAGTTATCATTCGGAAAGATGGATGCGCATTTATTTCTTAACTTTTTCATAGTAGCATTCAGGGCTGTTTTACAAGGGACTAATTACTTTTGATAGTTTTTATATTTGTTTATATTGATATTTCATCTATCAATAGAGTGGGTTTTTGAGTAGAAGGCTTATGCAGCATTGGGGAACCCACTGTGTTGACTGCCACCTATATGTCACAGTTTTATTAGAAAAATTAGTGTAATAGTGCTTATATAGGCTAGCTTGATGTTAAATATAGTCATATAATAGGGCATTCGCCTTTCACGCGGCCGACCTGTGTTCGATTCCTCCGCCCCTCTTGGAGAGCCTGGCAAGCTACTGAGAGTATTGTGCCTGCATGGCAGAGCCTGGCAAGCTACCCGTGGCGTACTGGATATGCCAAACACAGTAACAATAAGTTTCACAATGAGAGATGTTACTGGTGCCCACTCGAGCAAGTCGATGAGCAACGGGATGACAGTGGCAGTGACAGATTTTTTACATAATGTTTTGAAATTAAGTTAAAGGTTTTCTTGTGTTTCATAAAAATTGATGGTTCAAAGGTCTTATGCTGTTAAGGCAATGTACGTATTTGTATCTGCATTGGATTAGAGTATTTGCCCTAGAAAATCTTGTAAGTTAAAATAATTATGACACATGAAAACAGGTTCAAAAAGTAATGGTTTAGTTTAAACATGAGTTTCTAGAGTTAGAAAATTGGTTGCAAAGCTTATCCTACCAGTGCTGTATTTGATCACTGAGACTTTTGGTACCTAAAATTCCTAGAATTACTAAGTAAATAAAGAGCCAGAGCAGAGCAGTAGCATAGCCTTTAAGGCGTTTGCCTTGCACGTGTCCGATTTGGGTTCAATTCTTCTGTCCCTCTCGGAGAGCCCAGCAAGCTACTGAGGGTATCCCACCCACAAGGCAGAGCCTGGCAAGCTACCTGGGGCATATTCGATATTCCAGAAACAGTAACAAGTCTCATAATGGAGATGTTACTGGTGCCCGCTTGAGCAAATCGATGAACAACGGGACGACAGTGCTACAGTACAGTGCTACATAATGTTTACTAAATTTGGACTGTCTGGATTGTTGAAGTATTTCTCTCTCTGATAATGCATTTTTAGATTTGCTCAAGTTTCTCAGGGCAAGCTTAGACTAAGTGAAATTCCTTGGGTCAGAGTGTCCAGACACACTGATATATGTCGTTTTCTGGAGTTTTGATGTACAAATAATTTCACTCTGGGGCTGAGGGGATAGTACAGTGGGTAGAGTGCTTGCCTCGCTTGCAGCTAACCCAGATTCCATCCTTAGCACCCCATCTGGTCTCCCGAGACACTCCGAGACTGACCCCTGAGTGCAGAGGGAGGAGAAAGCCTTGATCATGGCCAAGTGTGAGCCCAAAAGAAAATAAAACAAAATAACAGTTTTAGTCAGTAAAATAAAAAGGCCTGTTTGCCCTATTTATGACCTAATAGTATAATTATCTCATAATTATTTATGGCCTAATGGTATAATTATTTGTAAATAAATGTAAATAAATTAATGTAAATCAGTGTAATTTTTTTAAAGAAAAATTATTAGTAACCTGTGACCTATAAAGGTACTTAGAATATCTTGCTAGTTTTTCTTTGGTGGTGCAGCACATCTTGGGTCATGTCTGGCAGTTTCAGAGCTTACTTCTGGGTCTACCCTCAGGACTCACTCGTGGTGGTGCTCCGCGAATCTTAAGCCTAATGTTATTTATTTGAGCTCACACTGGGTAATCAATTTCTTGACAAATCCAGAGCAATTAAGATCTGAAGTAAACAAGGCATAACAAACATAGATCTGCCTGTACTATAAAATATCCTTATAATGCATGTTCCTTCTCATTTGTGGGAAATAAAAAAACAAACAAACCATGTTGTTTGAGACTAACACCTGAGGACAGTAGAAACAAGGGCCAGGAGGATTGGTCCACACTTGGAAGGCTGCCTCAAGGGCTGGGGGAGAGGGCAGTTGGGATAATGAAGGGACCACTAGGACAATGATGATTGGAAGGGGTAGTTGTGGATATGAGAGATTGTGCTGAAAGTGGGTAAAGGACCAAACATGATGGCCTTTTATGTCAGTATTGCTACCATAATGCCCCAAAGTAGAGAGAGACAAAAGAAAAATGGCTGTCATAGAGGTAGACTGGGGGTGTGGGGATTTAGTGGGAGGGATCCTGTGGACATTGTGCTGGAAATGTACACTGGTGAAGGGATAGGTGTTGAAACATTGTGTGACTGAAACCGGACCATGAAAGCTCTATAACTATCTCACATTGATTCAATTAAAAAAAAAAAAAGTATGTGCTTACCTCTGCAACTAGCCTATGAATGGGCACTTTTGACACTTCTACAACTTGTACAACTTTCTTGTCAGTACCAATAATTTTTTGGCTGTGAATATCAAAACTTGATGGACAAGAATTTCTTTTTTTTTTTGATTTTTTGGTTTTGGTCACACTTGGTGATTCTCAGGACTTATTCCTAGCTTTACACTCAGTGATCACTCCCAGCCATAGGGTGCTGGGAATTGAATCCTGCCAGCTACGTGTAAGGCAAGTACCCTACCTGCTGTACTATTGCTCCCACCTGGATACCCTATTTCTTGTAATGAACCTTTTTCCCAAACTGAGAATAACTCACTGGTGTATGGAATAGGTAACTTTCCCCCCAGTTATTAAATTATATGATTACATTAGGTATTTGGGTAAAATTCAATATCTTATTGAATTACCTGATATGTACCACATATTAGACTTATGTTGTACGAAAATGTCACAGTATCTATGGGTTAGTTATAGAGGTAAGGCACATACTTTACATGGATATTTTATAATACAGGCAGATCAATATTTGCCATGTATTGTTAACTTCAGATCTTAATCGGTCCAGAATTGTCAAGAATTTGATTATCCAGTGTGATAATAAAATTGGTATCATTTGCAATAATATATACTTTAAAATTTAAGTATCTTGGTCCCCAGCCAGTCAAAATAAAAAGGATAAGACCACATATTTTATTATTAGAGGAAGAATAACCTAGCCTTCTAGTTTCAATTAGAAATTAAAATTGTATTAGAAACTCCACCTTTGTTAAGCAGGAATTGATTTAAACACTAGGCTCTAAATTATGTATATATATATATATACATTTTTAAAATTTTAAACTTTTATTTAGAAAATGAATATGAATATGAATGAATATGAATGACAGCCTTGCAACTTCCCATGGTGTATTCATATGCTAAATCTAGTAACAAGCTGGATCTCATTCCCTGACCCCGAAAGAGCCCCCAGTGCGACATGGTTGGGAGGGCCAGTAGAGATAGACTTCTAAGATCTCAGGGAAAGGACGAAATGAGGGTACTGAGCCCGCCCGAGAAGTGGGTGATTAACGGGATTTTGTGATCGTGATTTAGAAAAAAGCCACAACTGTGGATACAATTCTAGAATTAAAATTGGTTAGCTAACAAAGCTCCAATATTGAAATCGAGTATTCAAAAATCGATTTGTGTGAAAATTGTTATATCTGATCACAGGTTTATCAAGTCCTTTAAGAATTTATTATGGGGGCTGGCGCAATAGCACAGCGGGTAGGGCCTTTGCCTTGCTCGAGGCTGAAGTGCATTCGATTCCCAGCATCCCATATGGTCCCTCAAACACCACCAGGAGTAATCCCTGAGTGCAAAGCCAGGAGTAACCGCTGTGCATTGCCGGGTATGACCCAAAAAGAAAAAAAAATTACCGTTTGTTGCCTTAAGAGGTGTTGCATTCTAGAGACTTCAGGATCTGTGGTCTGGGCCAGTGAGTCCACATGGCAGTGGCTGTGGGAGGTGGGTGTGGCTGCCAAGGTTTCTGAAAGTATGGGAGCTTGCAGGGAGGCTGCCCACTGGACTTCAAAAGACACCGACTTCTCAGCATGGGCACTGGGGTACCTGAAATTATTTGTAGATTGGTGTCTGCCGAGAATATTTGTGAAGTGATGGAGTTGAGCCCTTGGTGTGGCTGTCAGAGCTTTGGCAGGGCAGGTACTTTGCGTGCCTGCATCCCAAGGGCACCCTGGAATTTTCAGCTGCAGGGACTACTGATTGCTTAAGTTTTAGCTGCTTGAAGTGTGTCTCCTAGGAGATTTAGTCAGGAATCAGTAGAGCAGGAGCCAGTGGGTCTATATATATATATATATATATATATATATATATATATACATATATATATGTATATATAAAATATATTTTTAAGGAGTTTTTTTTGTATGAATGTTTATGTTAATTTTTTTACAGGAAACCTTACAATACCATCAAACAGGAAATATCCCACACATCAAAACAATATATGCTTGCATGCTCTTCCAAATTTTACACAGCTGTGGGAATCAATATATTTATAAAAATATGTTGAATTTTATGACGTTAAGGTTGGGCAAAAGAAAATTGTTGCTGTGTGATAACATTTTAACATTAACTATTATCAGAAGTTCCTGTTTAGAGACGATAAGCCACCTAATTCACAAAATCAATCTGGACAAAAACAACACTGTATAGAAGAACTTGAGCAGTTTTTGTCATATTGGAAAAATTAATTTTATGAGGTAGGAGGTGCAATCAGAAACCAGAGTGAAGGGAGATTTTGTCTTGGAAACAGTCTGAAGTAAACAGGAGCAATCAGGCATATGATCTTTAGAAATTTTATTTTTTGTAAAATTGATGGCCTCACCAAGTGGCCTATAAAATTATGTGTAATTGTAAAATTGCATTATTGTATTGAATTTAATTCCCCTGTAAAGGCTTTTAAGTGTTCTACTATTTTCTGAACACTTAGATTGACTCTGACTATTTCCTCACCCTTTGTCTTCTGTGAACAGTTTTATCCTTTCTGCATACTTGATTTTCCCAGTTTTTATCCACTGTAAATGTTTTGAAAGAATCTCAGATCCAATCTGTGTCTAGATATTCTTTAGAGCTAGGGATTTGGATCTCTATTTTTTGTCTCATCACCATGTCTCTTACCAGTCTCTTATGTAGCAAAAGCCCTAACACTTGTAATCTTTTGCAAAGTTCTCTAATTTCCTTGCTTATATTTCAGTTTTGCCTATCTACATGTTCATCATATGTAGAATGAAAACCACCCGAAAATCAGGGCTATTACTCATTTTTGTGACTCCAATGCCAAGACATGTATTAACTTGGAAAACTCAGAAGACCTGGAATAGAATCTAAGTAAATTCTATTCCACAATAGTATGCTAAGTATTTAGACTATTTAGAATACTATTAGACTTAGTATTTAGACTATTTAGAATCTAAATCTAAAAAGCATTTTAAAAGGTGAATTCTTTGGTGACATCTTCATTGATCTAGAAAGCCATGCTCTGTGGACTGCCATCATTCTGCACTTAATGAAAGGTCCATCTAAGAAGAGGAAGAATTATTTGTTATTTGACTTTTTTTTAAAAAATGTATTATTCCAGTGGTAATGACATACCCACTCATTACTGTGTGTTAGAGAATCTTGGGCCTGTTCTTTTACTTCCTCAAATAACTCAGTCACCAGGTGTTTCTAATTTTACCTTGTAATATCTTAGATGTCTCTTTATCTCCAACATTCTTAGGTCAATCCATAGAATTTCTTATGCATGTTTAAACAACAAAGTTCTAACTGCTCTCTCTTTAATCTTGCTTCAGTTTTTCTTATACAGTCAGTTTTTTTTTTAAAAAAAAACACAACCTGATAGGTTACTTCAATTGCTCAAATTCTTTTAGTGGCTCTTGAGTTTCAAAATCCAGTGCCAATGCTGTTCGTGAATTGAATTGACTTTATATCTATCACTGCCTCAACACTTAATATCTCTATCCTAATGACCCAACCTTCCAATTCTGCTGGCAGTTATGTATAGTTTCATGTTTCCCTTACCATACTATTATGGAATTGACATTTTCTTTCTCAGCATGAATTATTTTTAAATTTTTAATTTTTAAAAATTGAATCATTGTGAGATACATAGTTGCAAGTTGTTCATGATTGGATTTCAATTATACAATGTTCCAACACCCATGCCTTTATCAGTGTACATTTCCTACCACCAACCTCTCCAGTTTCCCTTCCGCCACCCCTCCCCCAGCTTACCTATGTGGCAGGCATCTCTCTCTTTCTTTCTCCCCCCCACCCATCTCTCTCTCTTCTCTCCCTGCCCCCATCCCCATTTCATCCCTCCCTCCCCATTTGGGCATTATGGTTCCCAGCATGAATTATTGTGTGATTTCTATAGAGTAGTTGTCTGTAGATTTAGTGTTGAATAAGGAAAAGGAAGTCTGTATTTTGGATATTTTAGAGACTTAGGCTGTGTGAAGCATGGACTACTTGATGTATGCTTGCTTTGAGCATTTTATACATATTAATTAGTTACCTCATATCTCTATTCTGTAGATTCTGTTATTATCGTTTTACAGATGAGAAAACAATGGGCCAGAGAATCGAAGTCATTCAGTTGAAGCCTCCTAAACTAGTAAGTGGTAGAGCTTGACTTCCATCTACGCTATCTAGTAGCTGACCATGTCTTAACGTACTTGGCCAAATTCTAAGTGACTGGCAAATTAGGACATGAAGTGGTTATTGAGGCTTTCATGAGTGTAAAGATGTGCAGGGAGATTCACATGTACTTCATTCTGTTGCCAATAGCACAAGGAAACAATTCTATGACTTTATATCAAAGGTTCATAGTAAACCTTTCAGAAATGAATCCACAAGTCTTTGAAATCATAAAACACTGAAGTTGAACTCGATAAATCATTCATTGACAAGAAGCCTTGGCTTCCATTTTTTCATGAATATAAGGACCGTTTTGCATGAATATGGCCATAGCAATGACCATGACCATGGATGTAGGAAGGAAATTTTTTCGAGAGATTCCCAGCTTGTAAAGGAACCACAAGGAAGAGAGAGGGCTTGAGAGGTAAACCAGGATTATGTTTTCAAGGAATGTGTGAAATTAGGTTTCTTGGTGGGGTGGGGGAGGCAGGGCTGGTTACAGAGCCTCTGAACGTATTCTAGCTGGTGAGAGAGATGATAGAAACCTAGTATGTCTGATAAGTGAGAGAACGCAGAGATGCCACAACTGACTCTGCAATCCTCTAAGGACCTGTTCTAGGTAACTGGGAAAGAAAAGTCCAAATCTGAGAAGTGTTTATGAGGAAAATGTGAGTAGAATTTTGTACTAATTTTTCAGAGAGGTTTGTAAAAAAAAGGGAAATCAGAAATAATTGTCAGGAGCTTCAAGCATGGTGGGATAGAAAAGGGCTCTTAAGAATTGCTCATTGTATGGGTAAGAGAATGGGTAGATATGTCTTTGAGATGATTTCTTATATATTGGGGGATCAAAGTATATTTTTTTCATAATACTTTTGAGTATTCCTCTCTTCTGCAGGAGATTTTTGCCCCCCAAAGAGCATTTGACTATTTTGGAAAACTTGTTGGGCTACAGCTAAACATCTGGGAATGGCAAAGCAAATGTTTTAACAAAGTGTCAATATTGCCGAAGTTGGTAAATCCTGCTTTAGAGAATCTGATGAGCACAAGTTAGGTTTTTTCATGTGGAAACTTTTGTGAGCAAAAAAAAAAAAAAATAAAAAAATTATCAGAGCACTAAAAAAAATCTACCAGTAATTGGTTTTGTTCAGCATCTTTTAAAAGTATAAGTGATGTATAGTATGTTGAATACTAAGGGTACAGTGAAACAAATCCAAAAAGATACAGTTCTTGATTAGAAGGAAATTCTGGGTCCAAAAAAAAAAAAAAAGGTTAGGGTACTTAACACAAAACATTACTTTCAGTTTTACTAGGACATTCTGTTTATAAAGTTGCCATTGACCGTGTAAACGTGGCACCATTGTTTCAAAACAATAACTTTTCAGTGGCTGTTTTCAATTGTATTCAGAGTTATTGAGGGGAAGACTTTGGGTTGTGGCGCACATTATTTCTAAGTATTGTGGCAAATAAATTTATATTAATGAAAGTTTTTATTAGTGTAGAAAGATCGAGTCCCCTAAAGAATAGTATAAAAATTTTATGTGTATTTTGAAATGATTTAACTTGAATGCATTTTCTGTGTTTGTCTATTGCTCATTCCAGAGGTGCCTCAAGTACCGTGAATTGAGCCTGGGCCTCCTGCATGCAAAGAATGCTTTCTGCATAAGCTATCTTTAATATGTATGCTTTGGGCTTCTTATTTTAATTATAAAAAGAATGTATAGCTTTGTAACAGTACATAGTTTTTGAAATGAACATTACTTCCTCTTACCTAATATCACATTCTAGAAGTAACCACTTTTGAAAATTCCTTAGATTCTTGTGGATGTTTTAATACGAGTGATTATATAGCTGTGTTACCGCATTCCCCCCCCCCACACACACATTGTATATCATGTTTTTTTCTTCAGACATACACATCTATTAGTTTTATAACTAATTGTCTGAGTGCATCAGAATTTTTTTAGCCATTTTCTTAATTGAATTTTTTTTTGGGGGGGGGAGGTGTCTCAGTTTTGGTGCTCAAGGGTTATTCTTGGCTGTGTGCTTAGAGATCACTCCTGGTAGGCTTGGAGACCATATGGAGATGCTGGGGATTGAACCTGCACCAGCCTGATGCAAGGCAAATACCCTATCTTCTGTACTATTACTCTGACCTGATTGCTTATTTTCTTATCTATAATTTTTAATTTTTGATTTATAGTTGGATGGATTTTTTAAAAATTTCTTTCATTGAGGGGGTCAGTGGTAATATAGTGGGTAGGGCATTTGCCTTGCATGCAGCCAACCCGAGTTCAGTCCCAGGATCCCATATGGTCCCCTGAACCTCGCCAGGATCAATCCTCTTGAATTTAGAACCAGGAATAACCCCTAAGCAATGCCAGGTGTGGCCCCCAACCACCCCCCCCAAAGAAGAGATTGCCTTCATTGAGATAGTATTACCATTGTATAGATTTGATACAGCTTTCTACCTCTGTAATGACTCATACCATACACACTCACCACTCACCATCCACAACCAGCCATTTGAACCCTTCTTGTTCCACATTTCTCTTTGTTACCAAAATTTTGTTATCAAAGGGTTTCAGTTTTCGTTTGTTATGCCTCTTTTTAAAGAGGTGGGGGTGGGGGTGGGGAGGTAGGAGAGTTCTCAAAGATTTCCCACGATTTCCCAGGAGTCCCAGAGGCTTCACCAGTAATTCTTGGTCAATGGGTTGGTGTTTCATGCAAGAACCTGAAGATGTGATGCTGCTGCTCGGACCCTGTGGTGCTGGGGACACCCACAACACCCCAGTGATGGTTCTTGCGGGACCATATTGTGTCAGAAATAGACTTGCTATGTTGTCTCTCAGCCTCTAGCTTTTTCTTTTTGTATTTTCGAATAAGTTAAGCCATGTATATGTACCATTTGCTTTTTGACTTATTTCACTTAGCATAATACTCTCAAGATTCATTCATGTTGTTACAAATGTCAGCTTTTTATCTTTTTTTTTCCCCCTTTACATGATTCCAAAAGTACAACATATAGAAGTTAGAATTTGGGGGGGATCCACCATGCTGTTTCCTGTAGTAACTGCACAGTGCACGTGCCTCAACAATACATGGGGCTCCCTTTTCTCTTCATCCGAGCCAATACTGTTGTTTCTGATCATATCAGTCCAACAGATACGCTTAGAGGTGAAATCATGAAGCTTTGGCTTGCATTTCCCAATGATAAATGGTGAGGAACATTTCAGATATATTTGTGTGTCTTTGGTAAGATGCCTATTTAGGTTTCCATGCCCATTTATAAATCTGGTTGTGTGTTTCTGTTGTTGAGTTGATCTGTTTTGGATACTGACCTTTTTTCTGGTACATGGTTTGCAGATACCTTCTCCCATTCATTGCCTAAATGATTTTTGCCAGATGGAAGCTTTTTGATTCAATATAGTCCCAATTAGCTTATCTTCTATTACCCTTGTTGTTGCTGATCAATCCACAGAGATCTCACTAGTTTGATGTCTTTTTGCCTTTGTTCTCCTTTGTTTATTTTATGTTCTTACATTATTTTGTCTATTTGAATTAATTTTCATATTTAAGATGGTGATGTAGTTTCTTCTATGTGTGGTTTTCCCTTTCCATTTATTGAAGAGTTTTTCTTTTCTGCACTGCTTACTCTTGATTCCTTTGTCAGAAATTCAAGGGCTTATGTGTGGGATATAATGTATTTTTGCTATTACATATATTACATATATACTGGTTGTGGTGCGATAGCACAACGATTGGGCTTTCGCCTTTCACGTGGCCAACTCGAGTTCGATTCCTCCGCCCCTCTCGGAGAGCCCGGCAAGCTACAGAGAGTATCGAGCCCGAGTAGCAGAGCCTGGCAAGCTACCCCATGTGTATTGGATATGCCAAAAAAAACAGTAACAATAAGTCTCTCAATGAGAGACGTTACTGGTGCCCACTCGAACAAATCGATGAGCAATGGGATGACAGTGACAGTGACATATATACTAAACAATCTTCATGTATTATTGCATGGTAGTAATATTATTTCTGTGAAACATTTCAGAAGTATGGTACATTGTTTATTTTTAAATTTCTCCTTACCAAAGGTTGTGCCACACTAACAGTGTCTTTCTAACAGTGTGATACAGCACTTGTCTCTCTTCCCTTGGCAAAACAAGATGCTCATGAATAGATAAAAATATTCTACTCAGTCCTTTACCTCCTTCACCCTTCTCATTCCATTCCTACTTTCCCCCTTTCAGTTCTTCTTGACTTCCTGCTCACATCATCCCTCCCCTCCCATTTCTAGCCTCCCTTTCTTCAGCCACACCTTTGACCTGTATAGACCTTGTCTGATATTTCTCTCACTTTCCTTTTCTGACTTGTTCTTGCTAGTAGATGACTCTTATTATATCTATCTGTATCTACACCAGTTCTCTATATATATGTGGTATATATTTTTTCATACATTTTTATGTTTGCTTGTGGTATCTTAAATCAGGGAAGAAAATTTACATACATTTTTATGTAAAATTTGTCAGTTCTTTCAAAACTGGAAGTGAGGCCTCTGAAAGCAGTGCTCAGGGGGTCCTGGGGTCACTCTCAGCTACTGGGCCAACCAGTTAAATGCTGGAACTCAGTAGTGGTGGGAGGTGCTGGCTATTGAATTTTGGTACTTGTGCAGGAAGTCATATACACCTGACTCACCTATCTTCCCAGCACTTGTCAGTCTTTCTCACGTTAAGGTTAAAATATATTCTTATATATTTTTTCTTACTATATATATTTTTAAACTTCAGTTAACAGAGAGCTTATGATGTGCTAGACATAAGCACTTTTCTAAGATGCATGTAGCCAATATTTTCAATACAGAATGAATAATATTTCATTTTCCCACTGATTTGAAAACCTCTTTGCATATATTGAATTTTTTACTACACATATTTATTCCTATTTACTCAATTCATCATGAGATTAGACAAGATCAGATGAGATTGGGCGCGTTCAGGGGGGTATGGCCATAGACTTGGACTGGAGCAATAGCATAGCAGGAAGGGCATTTGCCTGCATGCAGCCGACCTGGGTTCAATTCCTCTGTTTCTCTCAGAGAACCCGGCAAGTTACTGAGAGTATCCCGCCCGCACTGCAGAGCCTGGCAAGATACCTGTGGTGTATTTGATATGACAAAAACAGTAACAACAAGTCTCATGATGGAGATGTTACTGGTGCCCGCTCGAGCAAATAGATGAACAACGGAATTACAGTGCTACCCAATTCTTACTCATATGTAACAAAAATATATTTCTATTATTGGTCTGTTTGCAGTTGCCCTCTTTCAGTTTATCAAGCTTTTCTCATGCTATTACATTTTAATTTACTTCAGCATGGATATTTGGTAGTTTGGGTTCCTTATTATTCTTATTGCTTATATATGTAATAGTGAATCACTATGAGGTAGTTACATACTTACAAACTTTCGTGTTTGTGTTTCATACAATGATCGTGTACCCATCCCTCCACCAGTGCCCATTCTCCACCACCAATGATCCCAGTATCCCTCCCACCACCCCCACCCCACTCCCCTCCCCACCCCGCCTCTGCTGCAGGGCATTCCCTTTTGTTCTCTCTCTCCTTTTGGGTGTTGTGGTTTGCAATAGAGGCATTGACTGGCCAGCCATTGTGTTCAATCTATAGAGTCTATATTCGGCATGCATCTCCCACTCGAGCGGGTCCTCCAAACAGCCTTTTCTTGGTGTTCCTTCTCTATGTGAGCTGCCTTTTCCCAAAGTTCCTTATTATTTTTAATCAAAAACATATATTGGTCACTGACTCACTTTTTAGATGAACTTCAACTTCAGCTTCACTTTGTTTTCCCCAAATGTAGTCCTTCTGGATTTTGTATGGCTTCTTTCATAAAACATGAAGCATAGCAAAGTGTAATGCACAAAGCATAAGTAAATGAAGTGAGGTGCATTCCCTGTGATACCGTCTTTCCTATGATTAGGTACATGTTTGTTCTAGCATTTCTTGATCCTTTAATGATTTAAAATCACTTTAAAATGAAAGGTTGATTAGTGTGTAGCAATGTCCAACCTAAAAATAATTGCCCAAAGCTTGCACTGACCACAAACTATAGCAATTACTTTTAATTTTAGAGTTTTCTGGCAATGATGAGATAAAGCTGCAGAATAAAACTGTTGTAGTTCGAGGACAGTTTGACTGCTTTCACATTAATTTAATTACATTAAAAATTTTTTTTACAACTTCTTGAAGTAGATAGCACAGTTTCCAATATCCTTTTGCAGGTGGAATAAGCTCATTTTTTAGAATATTTGAAGACTAGGTCAGGTTCAGTTTTCATAAATCATCTGGTGTCAGTCTTAGATTTCTAGCCAACTAGACTAATTAGAATTAATCATTACAGGGTAAAAGATGTCCATAGATTTTAAGAAGGATCTTAGGCTTAAGTGAAGTCTCATTAGTAACTTGGGGAGAAAATTAAGGGACTTAAAGAATGAGAGTTGTCAAATTAAAAGATCATTTCATCTTTTTACATTATTTTAAATTTTGTTTATTAAATTATTGTCATATGCCAGTTTCCTAGCTTTTTTTTTACCTATTGATCTTAATGTGGCCTTCAGCATTTCTAAACAGACTTAGTAGAGTTCCTTCCTGATTTTAGAATATACTGTTTTGCTTTCTACTAATTGAAAGTTGTTAAAAATTTATTTATGTATATTTTTTGTTTTAAAATTTCTTGCATTAAAGCCTCATTGATTAGTGACCAATCTCTTTCACAACTTTTGCTTTATTGATATTCTTATTTTGGGGGGTAAGATATGCTAGAATCTTACTTCAGGCCTCACTCATGCCAGACTTATATTTATTTTAATTTTCCCTACTACTGAACCACATCCTTAATCCTCAGTTGACTCATATATGCCTTTTCTCATATTAGTTTGGCTTTTTTATTCTTCAGGGTTGGTGAATATTTTTTTGTTATATCTATATGATACTCACGTGCATACACTGACTTGTTACTGTTTGTCTCACCTTCACAACATTTTGAATTGTGAAAACAGCATATAGTTCTTTAAGTTAACACCTCGTTCATATCTTTTTCCTTTTTCAGTCTAGCTAGGTCAGGGACCAAAGTCCTATATGCCGCATTAGGAAACGAACCTTCTGGAACCTCTTTCTCTAAGCTGAAGTAGAATTAATGATGACTGCTTGGTGTGTTTGTTACGAATGTAAAACACATCATGCAGGAAAGCATAGGAGAGGGCTCAGAGAGTGAAGTTGATTTTTCTAGAACCCAGACCTTTATAAACATTAAGACTGTAGCACTGTCATCCTGTTGTTCATCAATTTTGTTCAAGCGGGCACCAGTAATGTCTCCATTGTGAGACTTGTTACTGTTTTTGGCATATCGAATACTCCAAACTGGACTAATTAGATTTAATCATTACAGGGTAAAAGGTGTCCATAGATTTTAAGAAGGATCTTAGGTTTAAGTGGTCTCATTAATAACTTGGGAGAAAATTAAGGGACTTACAGAATGAGAGTTGTCAAATTAAAAGATCATTTCATCTTTTTACATTATTTTAAAATTTGTTTATTAAATTATTGTCATATGCCAGTTTTCCTAGCTTTTCTTTTACCTATTGATCTTAATGTGGCCTTCAGCATTTCTAAACAGTTTTAGTAGAGTTTGCCAGGCTTGCCATAAGCTTGCCAGGCTCTGCCGTGCGAGTGGGATACTCTCGGTAGCTTGCCTGGCTCTCCGAGGGGGATTAATACAAGCATAGAGTAAATTGAGATTATTGCATAAAGATATCTCATATTTTGCAAAAGATAGATCACCTCTTGATTCAGAATTTAAATTTATAAGGATCATTTATTAAAGTTTGTTTATCAAATTCTCATTGGTGGCAGGTGCTGTATTATGTGCTATAGACTATGCAGATGTATGTAAGGACAGTTTCTGCTCTCAAAGAGTCATTTAATCGTGTGCTTAAGTAACCAAAGGAATGAGTCAGGACAGGGGAATGGTGTAGACCCGAAAGCAGAGGATTTCTTTAAATTTAGTCCATGACAAATTAGTGCAACTGGGAAGATTAAGCTTTGAATCCCTTAGTATATATATTGAAGAATATTCATCAGGGTAAAATATCTCAATAAGTTCATGTTCAGATGAGAACCTTATATGGGTCTCAGCTCTAGAAAGGAAGGACTATGGCCCTGGAAGGTGTAGCCCGTTCAGGGTAAACACTAGGAACAGGAGACTAGCAGCAGCAGGAGTAAGGGGAAGCTCAACGGACAGGCAGGTGAGCTGATTAAGTGCAGACTCTGCCAGGAAGGTGGTCTCCTCACTTGTCTTTGGTTGTATTCTCCATCTGAGTGAAAAAATATAAACAATTTTGATTCTTTTCTGTTCCTATTAGTGTCCATTAATCACTAAAATATCAATCTTTAGGATGCCATTATTGTGTGTGTGTGTGTGTGTGTGTGTGTGGTTGTGATTTAATTGAGTGGGTTTTATATGACTTAGGAAAGGACACTGATAATTTTCCTGTGGCATGACACATTTTATTTTCTATCTTCCAGTGGGCTATTTGATTCACCTAGTGGTTTTAGGATTTATAGACGATTCACAGAACTAGAAGTCATTTAATTCATTATTCAGTTGAAATAAAGCTAAAGATAATGAAATTGAATAAACTGCCTAAGTTGGAAGGTGGATACGTAGGCCAGGGAGAAAGCTCACTAGTTGGCAGATTAGAAACCAGAATCCAAGCAGTACTCACTCCATATATACTTTTTTTTGAGGCTTGAAAATTTAATGCTTGTTCTCTATACTGTACAGATTATGAATTTCTAGTTATTTGGGGGAGGGTAGATTAGCTCAGATAACATTGTATACTTTAAGTTGATATATTTGATTGTTCACATCTATGGCTGGCTGTGTTCATTTCTGATCGGTCAGTTTTTTCACTTGCCATTGGCATGATGCTAGTTAAGGGGACCTTGCAATATGTTTGTACATGTGAAAGTACCTCCCATTGCTGTTAACAGCTGTGGACGTTTCACTGGATATGTGGTTTTTTTTTTACTTTGAAAAAACATCAAAATGGATTAACATTTCCAAAGTAGCCTGAGTTAGACTTACAGAGGGAAGGTTTCAGAGTTAGATTACTGACCTCCTTTAAGTAGCATTCAGAATTTTGTGTATAATGTGTTTTTCTGTCTAAAGTGACCCATTCTTTTTATTAACTCCTTCAAAGGGATTTCTGACTGAAATTAAAAAAATTAGGAACCACTGCTCCAATGAGTGATAAGAGTAGACTTTTTTCCTTCTAAAAAGATATTTACTTAACCAAAGTTTTGGAAGTATGGGTAATCTTGGGTTTGATGCCTCATATAAAATAATTTCCAGAAATGGAAAATAATTAAGCACCATAAATGTTAGCTTACATTAGGATTCCTTTTTAAAAAATATTTGGGGAATTTTTATGTTGTTATTTTTAAAGAAGTGAAAATTTTACAGTGTTTTAGTATATTAAATATTGAAGTGGCTCAAGATTTTTTTTGTGTTCAAAGAGGTTAGGAGATACTAAAATTAATCATCATGTGATCTGAGAATTTGGCTTGTGTACCCTGTTAAGAAATATTTCATCCCCATCCCGGCTCCATTCTTTTGCGTACTGCAGTCTAGCATGCCACTTTTGGTTTTTACTTTCAATCAGCAAGTTTAACCCAGCCCTGTCCAGTATCGTAATGCTTTTAATATCTTCCTTGTTTCCCTCCCTCCTTTCAACCTTTGGTGCAGGTTTGGAAACTTCTTTATTCATGAGAAGCAAAGTCTCCTGTAAATCTGTTTTCTTAATGTTTTTTCTACTGCTTTGCCTTCATTTATCATCTTCAAAGCTACTGTATCTGGAAAGTGGAACTTTTCTTTTGGGGGGAGGGGTTTGGGCCACACTGGTGGTACTCATGGGTTACTCCTGGCTCTGTGCTCGGGAATTATTCCTGGTCTCCATGCTTGAGGAGACCATCTGGGATGTGAGGGATTGAATCTGAGTTGGCCCTGTGCAAGGCAAGTGCCCTACCTACTGTACCATCTCTCCTGCCCAGGAACTTCATTTTATTATGGCCTTTTCCAATGCCACAATGTTATTTTTCCATTCTTTTTGTTACCTTTATTTTTATTTTTTGTTTTATCGGTGGCGGGCACACAGCCAGCTGTGCTCAGGGCTTACTCCTGGCTCTGCAAGCAGGAAACACTCCTGGCATTGCTCTAGGGCTGATATGAGTTCCCAGGAATTTAAGGTCAGTCCTGTGCAAGACAAGCACCTTACTTGATATACTATCTCTCCAGCTACTCTTTTTGGTCCCTTTAAACTGCTACACCTTTTAAGTTCTGTCATTTGTTTCCCGGGCCGGGCCTTTGGCTAGTTCTCACTACTATCAGCCACACAAAACAAACCTAGTCATTTTCTTATTCATGAAGGGCTGGCAGCTGTTTTACAGTTTTCTTTTTCATGATCATAGTTGTGCATTGATGTGTAAAGACGCCAATAAGTCCAACCCTCAACTTTCAGTTCCTGTAACTACCTGTTGCCATTGGTCTTCAATACTCAACAGCAGTTCATTAGATAAATCTCTTCAAAATCATGAATTCACACCTTCCATTCTGACCACAGTCACCTAGTTGTGCTTTGTATAACATAACCTTTCCTTGATGAAACTTGGACCAGTCCACAGTTACACAGGTCATCCTTTATTCTACTTTTGTTCTCTTATTGCTGATTGTGTTTTGAAATCCAGCTTAGAGCTTGTAATAATAAATTCAAGTTAATTGACCTTTTTTTCCTTGTTTTTAGTGTAGGTCTTTTTTTTTGGTTAATAGGTTTACTATAGTTCTCTTCTTGGTTAGGTAGTCTTAAGGGTTACTTTTATAACAGTTCATTCATTATTATCTTAAATGAATCCTTAGCACTCTCCAACGATCCTCCCCATTTCTGGGTTTTGCACTGGCTTGAATGCCGCGTCTGGCTGTGCTCAGAGCCCGCTCCTGGGTCTGCAATCTGGAAGCCCTCCTGGCGTACTCAGGGGAGTCAGGGATTGAACCTGGGTTGGCTGCTTGCAAGGCCAGTGCCCTCTCTGCTGTACACACTCTCCCTGCCCCCTCCTATCTCCCCCTTCCCATATTTTTTATGTTAAGACTTCTTTGTGCAATAATTATTGAAACTTTGCTTCACCAGTTTTACCCTTATTTACCTGCTGTCTCCATGGGTAACAAGCTGTGTTATGGAGAAAGCAGAAATTACACATTAGCAGAAATTGTTCACCTCCCAGAATCTTAACATACATATCTTTTATTACAAGGGCCTTCCTCCTGTCTTAGTTCACTTTCTACTTGAGCTTTAGAAGTTTTACAAGTAACCATCTTTATTATTCCTTCTCAGAAAGTTCTGAAGTATCCAAAATGGGTTTTATTTTGTATATTCAACCATTCAACCAACCCCTCTTGATTTTAACTTTTCCTTCAACTGGTCCACATACTCCTTTCCTTCTAGGTAAGTTTTTTTTTTTTTTAAAGTCATTGTACATCTGTTTTTATTTCTTATTTTTGGTTTTGGGACCACACCTGGTGGTGCTCAGGACTTACTCCTGGCTCTGTGCTCAGGCTTGGGGAATCCTATGGGATGCTGGGGACTAAGGCAGGGTTGGCCGTGTGCAAGGCAAACACCCTGCCCACTGCACTGTTGCTCCATCCCTTACCGTCTCATCTGATTGCCTTCGGCACAAGGGTTGATTTAGAATTTAGAATTTTTCTCATTTAGGAAAGATGGTGTTATGTTTGGACTATCGTTAGTGTGATACTCACAGTGGGATTGTGGGAGATCTTGTAATCATCAGCGCACTTTCTGTGTGGAAATAGATAGGTCTTCACTTTAAGTGAGTATTTTAAGAGGAGTACAAAAGCCTTGCTTTCAAGTGTACTATTAAAATAACCTAAATTATCCAAGGCTTCTGGATTTGGGTGTTTGAATTTTGTATAATGTATTATTCTTTGACTTTCTCCTAGGACCATGCTCTTCTTCCTCTCATTTCTCTCCCTTGGTGAGTTCATCTCTGTCAAAAATATATATTCTTCCAGCCCAGGCCTCTTCATTGATTGAGGACGGCTTTTTACTTTATTTAGTCTTCTCTCTTTTCTCCTCCCACCTTCCCTCTCCACCCCCACAACATGCACACTTTGTTTCTTGTGGCTTTGAGTTTTATTAGAACCAACATTAGGGTCTTTCGTGTGCCCTAAAGACCCCTCATTGCCAGACTGCTGCCTCTGTCTTTTAAGTCTGTGGACTCGGACCCGGCGCCTTCACTTCCTCCTGCACCAGGGCCATTATACATAGCTTCTTTTCCTCGAATGCTTTTTTCTTTCTGTGCAATTATTTCCGAGTTTTTGTTTTCCATCTTTGCTCAACTCTTTTTCCTATGAAAGTATTGTGACTCATTTGCTCTGTCACCAAATCTTATAATACCGTATGTAAAGGATAACTCTAGTAGTTTTAATTTTGTGTGTGCATATGTGTTGGTTAATACATTTTCTCCATTAGACTACCTTTAAGTACAAGTTTGTGTCAGCTTTTTCTCGTCATTGTACCTCCAACATAGTGTGTGGCCTACAGTAGGCAGTATGAAGCATTTTTTAAAAATATGAAGCATTTTGAATGAATGAACTCTGTACATTAATCTTCCTAATTTTTATAATTTTTTTGTCTCTATGCATACCTTGACACACATACAGATTATAGTTTTATATGGGCCCTGTATTGATATCTCTTTTGTGGTTGTTTGCTTTTGGTCCATACCCAGTGGTGCTCAAGGCTAGCTACTGGCAAGTTGCTTGGGTATCTGACTTCTGATGGTATACAGGGGACACATGGGGATTGAATCTGGGCTTCCTGCAAACAAAACATGTGCACCAGCACTCTGAATTATCTTCCAGCCCTTCGACCCCCATGACATTCTTACAGAGAATTACGTAGCTGCTTTCAGAAGTTCCATGGATTGCACATATTTTTTTTTTAAGGATCAAACAAATGCCTGAGAGTTTTACTTTGTTGTAGCTCAGTTTTGTCTTCTTTTTTTCCCCAATTTATCCATGTTTCCATATTGACACCTTCCCCGTATTCTTTGTATATAAAATCACTTCCTAAACTTAGTATTGCATGTGAGTAAAATACATGCAATGTTTCTATATAATAAAGCCAACTCTCTGCTTCTTCGTGGGTTTATAGTTATAGAATTAAAAATAGTTTAACCATCTGCTAACTGACCAAACACTTTTAGTATTGTGAAAGGGTGCGGTAGAAGAGGGTAATAGGCCCTAGGTATATCATCTTAACAAAGCTGAAGAAACCACCCTTGTGACCTCTGAATACTGAAACTTAAGAGTCAGTTCAAAATTAGGAAGAGATTTGTTGGAGGTTAAGCATTGCAAAGTCCTGGTTCTAGGGGATTTCCTAGAATTAGGTGACAGAAGGATTTGAGCATTTTATTATTTTGCTGATTTTTTAAAAGAGATAAGAAATGTCTATAAAGATGAATTTAGTGAAATAAATATTTATAATATGTTGCTGTTTTGCGAATTCAACTTTAGTTAATTAGACTTTCTTATTTTGCTTTTTAACTAGGAAAATCAGTAGGCTGCCAGTTATCTCGAAGTGAATCTGAAATTGTGCCAAAAGTTGCTAAAATGACTGTGTCTGGAAAGAAGCAAACTATGGGATTTGAAGTACCTGGGTAAGATTTTTAAACTCTTCCCCTCTTTTTTTTTTAAATAATTCAATGCTGCATTTTATTATAAGGAAAAGACTATTTCATTTTATTGCTAGTATTGACATTTGGCAGGTTCTCAGTATGGTTTTACATAACAGGATAGAATGAAAAATTGGGCTTGATTCTTCTTGTTAATGTATTGTCAGTTTGCTCATTACACCAATGAAGCTTTATTGAACTTTTTTAAAGCTTTTTTAAAGCCCTTTGGGAATTCATGTGCTTCTAGATGGTGTGAGTAAGTAGCATTTGTGAATTACACATAGTTGGTGAATCATTAAATTTTTTCACTTTAAGAAAATTTATTGTTTAAAATTATTTTCATATTTAATAAATGAATTAATATATAGTTACAAAATGTTTAAACTGTCATGTAGCTAGAATTTAAAATATGTGTGAAAAATGGTAACTCATACTAATAGTCATTTATCAGATTTCTAAAATTCTTCCCTAAATTTTTAGACAAAGGAAGTGAGTTGCATGAGACTTAACAACATATTTGAAAACATTTAAAAAAAAAACACTGGGGGCTGGAGCGATAGCACAGCGGGTAGGGCGTTTGCCTTGCACGAAGCCGACCCAGGTTCGAATCCCAGCATCCCATATGGTCCCCTGAGCACCGCCAGGAGTAACTCCTGAGTGCAGAGCCAGGAGTAACCCCTGTGCATCGCCAGGTGTGTCCCAAAAAGCAAAAAACAAAAACAAAAACAAAACAACTTGGGGCTGGAGCGATAGAACAGCAGATAGGGCAATTGCCTTGCACGAGGCCGACCTAAGTTCGATTCCCAGCATCCCATATGGTCCCCTGCGCACTGCCAGGAGTAATTCCTGAGTGCATGAGCCAGGAGTAACCCCTGTGCATCGCCAGGTGTGTCCCAAAAAGCAAATAAATAAATAATAAAATAAATAAATAAATAAATAAATAGATAAATGAATAAATAAATAATTTTTAAAAACTTACTTAAAAAATCTTTTTACAAATTATTATTTGGGGGGTGGGGGTGGGCCACACCTGGCTGTGCTCAAGGCTTACTTCTGTCTCAAAGGTCAGGAATCACACCTGGCAGCCTCAGGGGACCATCTGGGTTACGGGGATACAATCTGGCTCAGCCACATATGTAAGGCAAGTGCTCTACCCACAGTATTATCACTCAAGCCCTCTGAAAACATTGTTTTAATCTGTTATAATTTTTTAAAGCACTGTCACTTGTTGTGCTGCTGTTCATCTATTTGCTCGAGCGGACACCAGTAACCTTTTCATTGTGAAACTTGTTATTGTTTTTGGCATATCGAATATGCCTTGGGGAGCTTGCCAGGCTCTGCTGTGCGGGTGGGATACTCTTGGTATCTTGCTGGGCTCTCTGAGAGGGGAGGGAAGGAGGAATCAAACCTGGGTCGGCTGCATGCAAGGCAAATGCCCTACCCTCTGTGCTATCACTCCAGCTTATTATAATTTTTTTAAAAGTTTAATAATTTCCTGATCTATTATATGTCAAGTTGATATATTTTGCCCACCAGATAGACATATAAGAAACTCTGTTCTCAAATATAAACAATAAAGTTTTTTCTTTTAAACTTGAATATAGTGGCCAGGGAGATAACTCAAAGGACTTAGTGCACGTGGTTTTTATGTAGAAGTCTGGGTTCATTTGAGAGACTGAGAAATGCAAAATTTGTTCAAGGAGCAGACTCCATTTGCAAAACCACTTTTGTAGGACTTTGGAAGGAAATTAAGAATAAAGTAAATACTTAAGAGATTCTTCTCATTTGTTCTTAGCACAGAGAAACATAAAACACCTTGATTTATATGCTATCTATTTCTTCATAGTGTAATTCCCAGTTGCGTCTCACTAAAAATATTGCACTTTGCTGATACAATAAAGTTTTCTTTACAAATATCAGTAGCAAATACCTGTCTAGAAAGTGCACTTAAAGTAATCAGAACATTGCAGGCAACAAATAACTGTTCAACCTCTTAAATCCAAACCGTTAGCTTTCCGGTATTATTAATAGCTCAAGAATAAAGATTAAGCCTCTAGCTTCATGTGGAAATATTCTACTTTGGGGAAATAGTCCTTTTACAGTAATAGAAAAAGTTACAAAATTATATCAGAACACACCTGAAAAAACATTTAACCAACTCACTTTTTGTTTTCTGTCAGTCATTATACCATTGAACCTTGAGTGGTAATTTTGAGAATTTATTACGCTTTTTTGCCCATATCCTGCAATGCTCAGGGGTTACCCTGGCTCTGTACTCAGGAATTTTTCCTGGCGGTGCTCAGGGAACTATATGGGATGCTGAGGATCTAGGTCAGCCTGTGCAGAGCAAACGCTTTCCCTGCTGTACTGTCCCTCCAGACCCAGATACAGACATTTTAAAATTAAGTACTGACTTAACTACTTTTCTAATTCAGTCCCTTTTCTTTAATGCTATACTATTTGGTGAATTAATTAGTTTACCTGAGATTTACTTGAAAGTAACATTCTAGTGAGAATAAGAGAAAAGCTTTTAGGCTACTGAACTGTGATGAACTGAAGTTAGGTTCGAGATCTGTGACACCAGCCTGTTCCAAATAGCCCCTGGAGGTCTGTGCCGGCAGTGGTAGGTGAATTGAGCTTCTGTGTCTACCCTCTCTGAGCTGTAGCTTTTTCCCTTTATTTACCATTTTAGAATTACTATAAAATTCCCTTGAAGAAAAGGTTCTGTAACAAAAAAACAGAAAGGTTTGAAGCCAGGGATTGTGCCTTCTTTCAAGTTTACAGTCTTGGCATTCTGGTTGAGTAGTTTGAATGGATCTTGTACATTTGTATTTATGACTCTCCCATATGCAGAGTTATAATGTTTGGGATTTTATAACTAGCTGTTGTTATTCAGATAGGTACAATTTATAGTTTCATTTGTTTTCAGTCAATGTAGCCTGGAACCCTGTAAAGAACTGGAACATGTTCCATCTTGTCAAAAAATTCTCCCATCCAAGATGGAACTAATCAATCTAGGCAATATTTAAAACTGAGCACCAAAATTGGTGGAGATTTGCAAAAGTGAAACAAAATGGGAATGGATACAAGGTTTTTAATGAAATTATAAATATAAGACTCTTGCCTTGGACATGGGATGAAGGGCCAATTTTGCACTTTTGAAAATGCCCTAAGAGAGGTCGGAGAGATAGCACAGAGGTTAAGATGTTTGACTTGAGTGGGGCATCCCTGATTCAATTTCCAGCGCTGCATACGGTTCCCTAAGTACTTTAAGGAGTGATCCCTAGGTTCAGAGCCAGGAGTAAACCCTGAGTACAGCTGGATATGTCCCCCAAATAAAACAAAGCAAAGCAAAAAATAGAGAAAAACAAACCTGTTACAATAGTTATAATAATAGTATATATACATATAAAACTATTATAGCAATTGGAGTATTAATATATCTTACTATAATAATAGGTAAAAATAGATGTACTATACATGTACATTTCCATTATGTTGCAATTTTAAATTATTGCTGTCAGTCGCTTCCTGTATGCAGTTTTCTTCTAGCCCCACAGTGAGTTGGCATGATTCTTAATAATTTGTGTTTCTTCCTCTCTTAATAGTTTTTTTCTTTTTTGGGTCACACCCGGTGATGCACAGGGGTCACTCCTGGCTCTGCACTCAGGAATTACCCCTGGTGGTGCTCAGGGGACCATATGGGATGCTGGGAATTGAACCCGTGTCGGCTTCAATTTAAGTTTGCAAGGCAAACTCCCTATCCGCTGTGCTATCGCTCCAGCCCTATCTTCATAATTTTTTTATCTAGTTGTTAAAGGAACTATTAGACATGTCATAGCTTGATCAGATCACGTGCTCTAGATTTATGCATGGGTTAGCATTGGAGTGGTTTCTGCAGAGAGTAGTCAGAGTAAATCTAAAGATCCAAGATCGGTATTTACTATTTTGATGCACCTTCATTGTCAAGGGGAGTAAGTTAGACTCACTTTGTATATCCTCACTGGGTTTCAAGCCTTGGGGAACAGTAAAGAATTCTTATTTCTGAATCTTCTCAGAATCATACCTAATATATGTTTCAGTCTTAAGTAAATTCTGTTTTGAATATTTGTAATTATATTAAATATTGAATTAATGATAAAAGCTTCTTTGCCATAATATTAAGAAAATATTGATATTTAGAGATATCTCCTTTAAGTGTAATGTTTGAACAGAAAAGATCCTAGTATTCTGTTCTGCTTGAAGAGTAAATTATAGAACTCAAAAAGCATAGGACATTTTTTTTTAAGGTTATCTCCAGGAACACATTTGGTACTAATTTTTACAAAGTATCTCCTTTATATCAACTGTTTTGATAGAATTTTATGGCTAAGGCTCTGGGCTTATATACTAAATTTCAGTTATTTGCAGAATATATTTATCTTACCTTAATTTTAGGTAAGCTAATTTTCTGCAGGGATCTTCCAGGTCTGTATTTGTGTGGTTTGGTCTAGCCACTTATTGTTTCCACCTTAACAGGTTCGAGCCACTTAGCAGAGATCCTTTTTCGGTGTGCAAGCATAAGGAATATGAAGAGATCATCTCTTTTACATAACAAGGGTGCATTAGAGTTGGTTTAAACACTCATTTCCTGTCTCTGCTTTCACTAGAGTGACTGCTGAAGAAAATGGTCATTTCCACACACCTCAAAAAGGACATCATGGTGAAGACGGCAGCGTTGCTTCTGATGTTCTCGAGACCAAATCAGCTCCTCCATCCCACACTGTGCAGGCAGCAGACGAGCAGAGTGCAACACCGGCATCACTAAAAAAGTCTAGCAAGCTGAAGCAGCAAATAGATATCAAAGCAGAACTGGAGAAGCGGCAAGGAGGGAAGCAACTCCTCAACTTGGTGGTCATTGGTAATGCCCCACACTCCGCTGGGTTGTCGGTCAACTCTGCATTAGTCCCGACCATTTTCTAAGTGGCAAATGGAAACCCTTGTTCCACTCCAGGATTCTGTACAGATGTAACAGCCATAAACCATGGAAGCATTTCATCATAATGCTTTCTAGTCACCCTGGGGGAAAGAATGCCAAGTTACCACAGAGATCATTTTACTTGGTTGTGGCATTTTTCAATTTTATAACCTTTTTTGAAAATGGCATGTTATTAATAATTTAAGTTTTAAAGAATCAAGGAAATTTTCCTTTCTCTAAAGAGACACATTTTAGTTTTCCCTATTTCTATATTTTAAATTATCATTGAATGGAAGAAATTGTATTTGTTACTCCAAAAACTGATGAACTACTGAATTGCATATTTCTACGATGGATGCTTCAATGTGAACAATGTGTTGAAAATGTTCCTCGTATTAATCCTGAATCAATTTCCCTTAGGTCATGTTGATGCTGGGAAAAGTACTCTGATGGGCCATTTGCTTTTTCTTCTGGGTAATGTAAACAAAAGAACTATGCATAAGTATGAACAAGAGTCTAAAAAGGCTGGCAAGGCATCGTTTGCATATGCATGGGTCTTGGATGAGACTGGCGAAGAAAGGGAAAGGTAGTCATATATTTCAAAATTTTCACTTTGAAATAATATGTAGTATTCTAAATAAGTGTGTGTTAAGTATGTATGGAATGTATCAGAGACTACTTTAGCAATTGTTTTTAGGCTCAAGTTTCAATTATCAGAGATATAGTTTTACTATTGTTTTCAAGTGATGAAGTCATTTACTCTTCTGAATTCTACTAGGATAGTTTAAAAGAATGTTTATCCCAAAAGTCAGGACACACACACACACACACACACACACACACACACACACACACACACACACACACACACACACACACACAGGAAACAAAAAAAGAGAAACAGTGAAAACCCTAAGCTTTGTCATTCCATAGGAGATGTTTCATTTGCCACTTTTTTAGTATTTGTGAGTTGTGTTGTTTGCATTGAAATCATGAATAAGATTTTATATCATGTTATAAATGAAAGGTATAAAGATCGTAGAGGCGGACCACACACATAATAGGCACTCAACAAAAGCACGTTGAATGAATACAGGACGAAAGGAAGGGAGTCTATCCCAACTCTAGCTCAGGAGCTCTCTAGCAATGTCTCTGGCAACCATGACATGAATCTTTCTTTTTTTGTTGCTATTTTTGGAGTGATAGCACAGTGGTAGGGCTCTTGCCTTGCACACAGCTGTCCCTCTCGGAGGGCCCGGCAAGCTACCGAGAGTATCCCACCCGCACGCCAGAGCCTGGCAAGCTACCCGTGGCGTATTCCATATGCCTAAAACAGTAACTACAAGTCTCACAATGGAGACGTTACTGGTGCCGCTCGAACAAATCGACGAGCAATGGGATGACAGTGCTACAGTGCTACAGTGATTATAAATGAAAGGTAGTATGCTTTATATAGTCAAGTCTCTACTCTCTGGGACTGTACAGTACCTGGTATCAAACTTGGGGCTCTTGCATGAACCATCTTCCCCACCACAGACTTAATTCATTTTTGTATTTCCTATACTATATTTTTATGAGACTTAATCAGTGTAAAGAATTAATTATGGACTGGAGAGATAGTACAGAGGTTAGCGCGCTTAACCTTGTATGCGGCCAACCTGGATTCCATCTCCGGCATTGCTTATGGTACACTGGGCATTGCCAGGAGTGATCTCTGAACCCAGAGCTGGAAGTAGCCCCTGCGTAATGCTACTAGATGCAGTCCAACATCCACCTTCCCACCCACCCGACCGCCCCAAAAAGAAGAAATAATTATCTCCTGCCTTACATTAGTGATTCAGCTACTCCATAATCTGTTCGCTGTGTTCAGGGCTGATTTAGGAGAGATTCTATTAAGAGAATGGGACTTATGTCTGTGCTTCTAGCCAAAGAATCTTAATTCTTCTGAAGTATTTTTAGAGTGGTTAAAACAGTTTTTGATTAGAAGTCTAGTGGTACATTTGTGAGGAAAGAAAGAGGATGACTTAATGCTTAGTGAATTTAAGTAAAATGGCAGATAATGTCAACTGTAAAAACAATGATTAGGGACGGAAATCCTCTGAAAGTCTTTCTAAATGAACAGAGAACTGACTTTGAATTCCTCAATAGCTTCGTTATGGAATATGACAAGAGGATATATTTGGATTTTTAACACTTTTAAGAATCATGTGAATGTTTATTTCCCTGATGTCTTAGGATAGTCTGTATTATAATATATGAAGCAAAAGATCCCAGTATACCTTAGCTCATCTGAGAAGTTGGAAATTATATGTGTTTTTTTCTTTACTTATACTTAAAAAAAATAATATGGTTACAGCTTGTTTTCCAGTCTAAAAAGAAAAGTTGGTTGGGCAGTAGCACATTCTTTGAAAACTAATTTTGGAAAGCAGTGGAATTTTATATGATAATTAATATTAGAAAACCGGGGCATGGGGCCAGAGCAATAATAGAGTAGATAAGGGGCACTTGCCTTGCACTCGGCTGACCTGGGTTGATCCCCAGAATCTCATATAGTTCCCTGAACCTCACAGGATACCTGTAGACTGAGTGCAAAAACAAAACAAAACAAAAAACCCTAAGCAAACACAAGCTGGAGTCAGAGAGATGGTACAAGAAGTAAGGTGCTTACCTTGCACATAATTGACCCGGGCTCAATTCCCAGCACCATGTATTATCCATCAAGACTTCCAGGAGTGATCCCTGAGCCTCGAGTCAGGAGGAAGCCCTGAGTATAGCCAGGCATGACCCCGAACCCCAAAAATAATAAAGAAGCAAAACCAGTATTAGAAAACTAAGTAATTTCAACCTCTTGATTTATTTACCAGATTATTGAAGCATATGGTATTTTAGTTTCATATCAGGATGTAAGTAAAGAGATTGACGAAAGTGTACTATTAATTAGAATCACTTATTTTAATATGTAAATTGAACTGTTCAAAGAATTATATCTCATTCTAAGAGTAATCATAATTTTAGTTTTTTTTAAAAACTAAATAATGCATGTGCTGACCTACTGCCATACTTCTGCTGCTGTTCTGTTGCTTAGCAGCATGGACTTTTCAGAATAAGCCTTCATTATTTTCCAAGTAATAGAATCTTCAAGTATTAATGGGAGTTTTAGCTTTGTGCTTCCTACTAGCTTCTAAAAATACATATTGTGTTGCTTATATCCTGGTGCTAAGTAATGAGGAAGTCTCTGCTCTTGTTCACGTATTGAACAGAAATGAGTAAAGTGAGTGATATTTTCATTTCTTTACAAATTCTTTACAAATTTCATTTCTTTACAAAAAGTGTATACTCTGAAGAAAGATGTCTAGGGAGGAGCTCAGAATAAATTTTACTTCATCACTATTGTGAAGGCAGTTAATTGGGAATTACTGAAGAGACTTAGCACATTTCGGTAAATAAATTGCCTTTGGCTTCAGATTAAACTAGAGCATGTTGAGTAAAGAGGCCCACAGTTACCTTATGGTTAAGTGTGTACACTTAATTTGTCACTATAATGGTATGCTCTGTATTCATAACTGGTTTGTCTGGAGCCAACCAGGATGAATAATCATTTAGATTACTGCCTATCTGATTTTTCCTCCTATGTACCTGAGGTCTAAAGTGATTAAGTACTTGTGTGCCCTCTATGCGTTTTTCTTTTCATTTGAATCTACATTTCTGTGGCTAAGAGGCACTGCCTTGGTCTCCAGAAGGATATTCTGAGACACAAAGTTAACTACTGAATTGTAAGCATAAGGTGAGGAAAACTACTTCCTGAATAGTGATCATTCTGTATGTTATCTTTTTTGTTTGTGCACTGTTTATTGTTCCCCGTTTGAACAAGTGAATTTTAGAACTTTTTTTGTTTACAATTTACAGTGTTTCTTTGCTACCCTACTACCCCTCAAAAAAAAAAAGACCCCCACTCAAAAAAAAAGTTTTGATTAAACTTCTTAATTTTTATGTTTAATTATACTCTTGCTATTTCTATAATCCTGTTATAAATCTTCAGAAATTCTAGTCAGAATTGACAGCCAAATAATGCAAAATAATTGCCCCCCCACACACAAACACTTTAACCTGTTACCCTATTAGTAATTTTTTCCCCCTAGACATTGCATTCTAACGTTTTTATGTTTGTTTGTTTTTTAAGGGGAGTAACAATGGATGTTGGTATGACAAAGTTTGAGACTACAACCAAAGTCATTACATTAATGGATGCTCCAGGCCATAAGGATTTCATTCCAAATATGATTACAGGAGCAGCCCAGGTACCAGAAACTTCCTCAACTATAGAGCATTGACTGTGCAGGTTTCCTGATACTCATGATGTAATTCCAGGATTTTAGCTTTTAAGATAGATTTAAATTTTAGACTTTCAAATTAAAGAAGGAGGAAAATTTTTTTATACTTATAAGTCATTTCTGATTTGTTAAAAAGAAGCAAGTGTATGAAAGCCATAAACATTTTATAGTAAAATTAACAGGAAAAGGCTAGATGAGAGATTTTATTTCACTAATTAGTAACTTGGAGTAAATATTTCAGCATATGCCTTTTTGCTATTTAATATTTAAACTATATCATTTTATTCAGATATAATGCAGCTGGGAAGTTTCCTTTATTTATTTCTTTAGAAGATGATTTTAAAAGTTTATAAATTTAATCTGATAATCTTATAAAAACTATAAATTACAGATTATTCCCCTTTTCAATTAGTGTGCTTCTCATTACTTTAACCAAAGAGAATATTTATTGCCCAGGCCGGGGCAATAGTACAACAGATAGGGCATTTGCCTTGCATATAGCTGACCTAGGTTCAATCCCCGTCATCACATATGGTCACCCTAGCACCTCTAGGAGTAATTCCTGAGTGCAGTGAGGAATAACCCCTGAGCATCACTGGGTATGATCCAAAAAGAAAAAAACAAAAAAGATATTTTTCTCTGTTTCTTGTATGTTTCTCTGTGATGTATATGTGAGTATTTTTTCATTCATGGATTACTTACTGAATGTCTGCTGTGTGCCAACAGCTATAGATGGTGTGAGATATGATGGACTACAAAGCTTAGTTTGTTTATTGATGTATTGACTTGGGGGCCATACCCAGTGTAGTTCAGTGTAGTCGCTCCTGGCAGTCTGGGATGCTGGGGAGCGAACCGAGGTCAGCCTCATGCACAAGTGCCTTACCTTCTTTACTGTCTCCTTGGCCCCAATGAGGGACACTTTAATTGTTCAGTGGGAGAAGCCAAAAGTAGAACAAACAGTTACAATTAAGTGTTTTTATTCCTAGAGCCTTAGATTCTAGAGTAATCATGAAAATCATTTAGTCCAAACTCCTTATGGAATTAGATAGGAAAGAATCTTTTAGAGATTATCCCATTGAATTCTGTTAAATGCCAGCTAAGAAATATGCAGAGACACTAATTTTCCCAGTGTGCAGCAGACTGTGGTAGATTTTGAAGGTACAAATAAGCATACAGGGCATGCTGCCTCTCTTCCTGGTCGTCACCGAGTGGAAAGGTTGGACATGTACAGGAGAGACATACGCACACATATATCACAAGAAGAATCTGCACGGCTTCCACAATGAGGAGAGCTTGTTTTGTTTGATTAGAGGCTTCCCAGAAGGATTGCATTTGAGTTTCTAACAACAATCAGTTGCATAGAAAGAGTATTTGTGGGGAAAAAAAAACCCCATAAAGTTTTGGATGTACCAAGAGAAAACAATATTAGAAAGAACAAGAATTTAGTGTCTTACTAACAGTTCACTGAATTTCAGGTTTAACTAAAGAAACTAAATATAATATTTTTAGCAACTGCAGATGAGAAAGGTTTGCAGTGATTGAAACTACAATTTGCAAGGTCAGAATGAGAGCTTGGTATAAACGTATGTTCCTCCCAGTATTTCTGTGAAATAAGTACATTGATATAAGAGATTGCTTGAGGCCTGAGGCCTTTGAGTGATTACAGAGGTGAGTTGAAAGAGCCAATTTCCAAACTGATTGTTCGAGTTTGCACTCTTTAACTGAGAACTCTTTTTAAATTTTATTTTATTTTATTTTATTTATTTGGCTTTTTGGGTCACACCCGGCGATGCACAGGGGTTATTCCTGGCTCATATACTCAGGAATTAACTCCTGGTGGTGCTCAGGGGACCATAGGGGATGCTGGGAATCGAACCCGGGTCGGCCACGTGCAACGCCCTACCCACAGTGCTATCGCTCTAGCCCCTATTTTATTATTTTTTTTGTATTGAGTCACCGTGAGATACACAGTTACAAAGCTGTTCATGATCAGGTTTCAGTTATAGAATGATCTATCCAACACCTCTCCCTTTACCAGTGTCCATTTCCCACCACCGATGACCCCAGTTTCCCTCCTGCTACCCGCCATTCCTCAGCCTACCTCTGTGACGCTATGGCAGGCACTTCCCTTCTTTTTCCCCCCTCCACCCCTTTTAGGCATTATGGTTTGTAATACAGATACTGTTATTTTGTTTGTCCCTTTACCTATTTTCAGCACATAGTTCTTACCCAGAGTGATCATTTCCACCTATCTTTGTCATAATGGTCCCTTCTCTAACCCAGTTACCTTTTCCTCCAGGCACTTGGGGCAGGCTTCCAACATTGACTAATCCTCCTTGCCCTTGTTTCTACTGTCCCTGGGTGTTAGTCTCTTATTCTGCTTTTTTTATATTCCACAAATGAGTACCTATGTGAGCATTCTGTCTGTCCTTCTCCTTCTGACTCACTTCACTAACATGACACTTGCCATGGAAGAATTTTTTATTAGAATAATTAGCTCCCACTAAACAAACTAGATTTCCACAGAGTAATGAGTGAATGATGTACTCAGAGTACAAGTTATAGTATGAAAAGAAGGAAAGAAAGATAGAAAAAAAATATAAATTGTCTATCAGACAAGACATAGGGATGATACTTCTAAGCGTTCAAAGTATCTCATAAATTTTTGACTTTAGTTGTAAGTTAATATATATAGTTTAGTTATACTAGTTATTATGTTGCATGTATACAAAACTTGATTTCTAAGAGAACAGATGCATAGCAAAAGCTATATGAGGTAAACATGAACTTAATACTTTAAAACATTTTGTTCTGACAATGTCCTTACAGAAGTGATTCATAAAAAGGAAAATGGAGGTAAATGTATTGCTGCACAGTCTTTATCACAAATTTTCAAAGACTGCAACTAATATAAATATAGAGGAGACCTGTAAAGTTGGTATCTGGTAGGCAGAAGAGGAAATGAGTGAGGACTTAGCTATTCTCTCTCTCTCTCTCTCTCTCTCTCTCTCTCTCTCTCTCTCTCTCTCTCTCTCTTTCTCTCTCATGATCTTCAAAAACAGGGAACTTTTTATTCAGGTTTTTTTGCTTGGTAGTTT
The DNA here is from genome assembly GCF_027595985.1 of Sorex araneus. Classification (NCBI taxonomy): domain Eukaryota; kingdom Metazoa; phylum Chordata; class Mammalia; order Eulipotyphla; family Soricidae; genus Sorex; species Sorex araneus. The sequence continues at coordinate 161,417,262 of NC_073305.1, read as the reverse complement.
CGAGGGAATTCACTCACAATTTTTTATCCTCATAAACAATGCTCTGGGAAGGAGCTGTGTAGCTCCCTGGTTCATTTCTCAAGAGTGACTACAGATGCACATCAGGCTCAGACTAAAGGAAATTACTTTTGTCTTTAAATCTCTGCTGCTGTGCTTTGTAGAATTCCCCTGAAGGAGGCAGGGGATATATTTATATATTTATCATTTTTCTTTTTGGGTTTCTATTGAATTCAAGTTTTTGTGTTCATCAACTATTTGTTTTGCCTAGCACATTGTTTGGAATCTTTAGCTAGTTTCCTCTATAATATGGTTGTTTCTGAGCCTCAGCAGAAAAACCATAACTTCTACCATGTAGTTAAAGCTATTCCCATTTATTTATTTCTTAATTTCATGTTGTCTTTCATTGTCTAGGTATTTAAATTTTTACATAACCAAACATGGGGGTTTCATTTTGTCATTTTAATATTGTTTATGTATTTTTCTACATTGTTTCTATTTTATTATTATTATTATTACTATTATTATTTTGCTTTTTGGGTCACACCGGGGTTACTCCTGGCTCATGCACTCAGGAATTACTTCTGGTGGTACTTGGGGGACCATATGGGATGCTGGGAGTTGAACCTGGGTTGGCCACGTGCAAGGCAAATGTCCTACTGACTGTGCTATTGCTCCAGCCTCCTGTTTTTTTGTTTTTTTTTAAATTTTTTAAATTTTATTGAATCACCATGAGATAGTTACAAGCTTTCATGTTCGGGTTACAATCTCACAATGATCAAACACCCATCCCTCCACCAGTGCACATTCCCCACCACCAATATACCGGGTATGCCCCCCCCTTTCCCACCCTCCCCCTGCCTCCATGGCAGACAATATTCCCCATACTCTCTCTCTACTTTTGCAGTGCCCTGTTTGTATTTTTATATACTCATTATGTTCTTATTTGACCCCATCTTGTACTTTTAAATTTAAAAAATATAATCCATCTGTAATTCTTTTGTTTGAATTGCTGTAGTATATTTGATGTTACATTAGAGTGTGCCTTTAAGATCTAGCACAGTTAATTGAATATTCTATTCATTGAGTTCAAGTGCTATGACATTACTTCTAGTTTTGTTTGTTTTTTCTTTCTTAGGCAGATGTAGCTGTTTTGGTTGTGGATGCTAGTAGGGGAGAATTTGAAGCAGGATTTGAAACTGGAGGACAAACACGAGAACATGGTCTCTTGGTTCGTTCCCTTGGAGTCACACAACTTGCAGTTGCAGTGAATAAAATGGATCAGGTATTAAAAGCTTTCTAAGAATTTCTGTGAGATGTTATTATTTGTTATGTAAGATGATCTCAGATATGACTAGTGTATATTTTACTAGTCCAGTTGCCAAAGAATAAGTTCTTGATCCCAATATTAACTTTATTTATTTATTTATTGATTGATTGATTTGATTTTTGGGGTCACACCCGGTGATGCACAGGGGATACTCCTGGCTCTGCACTCAGGAATTACCCCGATGGTACTCAGAGGACCATATGGGATGCTGGGAATCAAACCAGCAAGGCAAATGCCCTACCCTCTGTGCTATTGCTCCAGCCCCTAATATTAATTTTAAATAATTATTTTAGCTTTTCTAATTTCTTTACCCTATATATTATTTTCTTTTATTAACTTCTTTTTGGTTTTGGGCCCACACCTAACATTGTGATTTTTCATTGCTCCTGGATCAGTGCTCAAGGGTTGTTCCTAGCATTGTTGTATTGTTTCTCACACCAGGCCTCCCTCAGGCCAAAAATACACCCTAACCCTTTAGGCTCTCTTCTCTATATCAGTATTGATGTTAATACTCCAAGCAACAAAATTTCTTATTTTTAAAATTAATTTTGAAATACTAAAATTACTTTTAGTTATAAAATAAAATAAAATTTGGGTTTTTGTTTTGTTTTGTTTTTTAAGAATCCAGGGGCCCTGGAGGGCTAGTGTAGAAGGTAAAGGTGTTAGCACCCTGCATGCTGCTGACTCTGGTTTAACCTCTGGCCCCTCTTGCCTCCCAGAGCGCCACCAGGGCTTACACACAGCCAAGAATACCCCTTCGAGTACTTCCAGGTGTGGCCCCCAAACATGCAAAAAAAAAAAAACTCCACGGTGAAACAACCTATATTTCCAGCCTCCTTTACCAACTAACTTTTAACATTTCATTGTGTATATTCAGTGAAATGCAATATGCAGTACTTGGGCTTTATCCCCAATTCTGCATGGCCTTCCAGGTGCCCTGAGTGTAGCCTTGGTTACCCTAACACTGGTGGGGAGACAAAAAATGAAAAAAAAAAATTTTTTTTTTTTGAGCAATAGCACAGCTGGTAGGTGTTTACTTTGCACTCGACCAACCAGGTTCAATTTCTCCATCCCTCTCGGAGAGCAAGCTACCGAGAGTATCCCGCCTGCGAGGCAGAGCCTAGCAAACTACCCGTGGGTTATTCGATATGCCAAAAACAGTAACAAGTCTCACAGTGGAGATGTTACTGGTGCCCGCTCGAGCAAATCGATGAACAACGGGCCGACAGTGTTACAGTGCAATTGAAAAAAATTTATCAAGCCTTTTTTTCTCTTTTAGAATGCAGTGGTTGTTTGCATATTTGTGTGAGTGTGTGCATTTAGAAATTGTAGAGCCCATGGAAATTTTTGAACTGAGAACATTCATATTTTTTTAAGACTTGCTATACATGATCCAAGTGACTTTGAGGCCAGGGAGGTGGTTCAAAGGGTTGGCACACATGTTTTGCATCAGGAGCCCCAGGTGAGAGTCCGAGGCAGCCTGTCCCTGAACACCCTCTGGGAGCGTCTAGTCAAGAATGGTCACCTCTGCTGGCTGTGGCCTTAAAAGCAAAACACTTTGAGAAGTGGCTCAATTATTAACTTTAGGCTCATAATGTGTATTCGACTGTTAAACCATTTTTTTTTTCTTTTTGGGTCACACCTGGCGATGCACAGGGGTTACTCCTCGCTCTGCACTCAGGAATTACCCCTGGTGGTGCTCAGGGGGCCATATGGGATGCTGGGAATCGAACCCGGGTTGGCTGCGTGCAAGGCAAACGCCCTACCCACTGTGCTATCACTCCAGCCCCAAACCATTTTTTTTAAAAGAATTGTTTTTCAGTTTGATATAAACACATTTTGTGTGAATATCAATACTATTTATTTTGCCTAACAGCCACTAATTTATTTATTTATTTTTTTCTGTTTTATTTTTTTATTTTATTTTTTAGTGTTCTTTTTTGTAAATTTTTTTTATTTTTTTTATTTTATTATTATTTTTTTTTATTGAGTCACCATGTGGAAAGTTGCAAAGTTTTCAGGTTTAAGTCTCAGTTATACAATGCTTGAACACCCATCCCTTCACCAGTGCACACATTCCACCACCAAGAATCACAGTATAGCTCCACCCCGCACCCCCACATCCCTAGCCCCCCCTAGCCCCCCCACGCCCTCCCACCCTTAGCCCCCCCACCTGTGTAACTAATAAATTTCACTTTGATTGCATTCAATATTTCAACAAAACTCACTATTATTGTTTGGAGAGTCTCTCCCCTAAAATCACAGCCACTAATTTAAATCTTATAACTACAATTTTCTAATTTTTAATTGTTAAATTAAAAAAATATAATTTACGTCTAGGCTTGATTTTTTTAAACATTTTAATCCTTTATCTCGTCTTTAGAGACTCCCATTTTTTCCCCTTCACTTTGCCTTTATTTATGAAACATTCTCTACATATATTTTCATTTATAAATATTTCTTCTTCTGTTTGTGGGGGCTGGAGTGATAGCACAGTTATAGGGCGTTCACCTTTCATGCAGCCAACCCGTGTACAATTCCTTTGCCCCTCTCGGAGAGCCCGGCAAGCTACCGAGAGTATCGTGCCCGCATGGCAGAGCCTGGCAAGCTCCCTATGGTGTATTCTGTATGCCAAAAACAGTAACAATAAGTCTCACAATGGAACTTATACTAGTGCCCGCTCAAACAAATCGATGAGCAACGGGATGACAGTGACAGTGACAGTGACAGTTTTGTTTTCAGTTTTGGTTTTGTTTTCAGTTTTGGTTTTGTTTGGACCTCCCAAGCAATGTTCGGGGGGGTGGGTCACAGTAGCTACTCCCAGGGTATTTGGCCAGTCAGGCTCTTGGTTCAGTTCTGAATGCAGACCCTTCCATGCCCAGTAGGACCACGCCTGGCAGTGTTCTGGGGTCTCCAGGCCCACCCTGGTGATGACAGAGATCGGAGCTGGGTTGTGTACCCTAAACCTTGAACCGTCTCCTGAGCCCTAAATACTTCCTTTAGAGTTAATTCTTTATTTACTTTTTCTTTAAATTTTCTTTTCTGCGTTCAGATACATTTTTTTCTTGTAGTTTATCTATGATTTTAATACACATATCTTTTCTTTTTCTCCAGAAGTTTAGTGTGAAAAATTTAAAATATTAATAGCAGAAAGAATTTTGTAGCTATATTATGTTCCTATATAAGGCTCTGCTAATTCTGTGGCCACATTTTTAAAATTTTCCAGTCCTGTATCCATTAATCCATCCTATTTGGGCTGGAATTTCAAGTTAGCTACAGACACTCTTTAAGCCCTGCAGCATGTACTGTGTTATCAAAAGTTCATAAGATATAATATAGTTTTAGTCTGTTTGATCTGAAAGACATTTATTTAATTTTATTTATTTTTATGGTTTTTGCGCCATATCTGGAGATGCTCTGGGTTTACTCTTGGCTCTGACTCAGGAATTACTCCTGGCAGTGCTCAAGGGACCATATGGGATGCCGGGGATCAAACCTGTTGTGCACATATAAGGCAAGCGCCTTACCTGCTGCACTATCTCCAGCCCCTAATTTAATTTTATTCCAGATGTTAGTGTAAGGAATTTAATCACTTTTTCCTCCCAAAATTTGAGATAACTTTTAGCACAGCCCAAATATTCTATGTGTATGGAGTTTGTCTCTAGGCTTTCTGTTGGTAAAAACATTACCGTTAGATTATATTAGTAGTAAGATTTACTGTTCTGGCTTTTAAACTTAATAAATTGTTAGATATTTAATATGTATATTTTGTGGTCTTGATTGTATTCTATTGCAGAATTGAAATTTTGTTTAATATATCTTGGTCTGAAGCATAGTTTTAAAAATAAGCTGAATATTTTTCAGGTTAATTGGCAGCAAGAAAGATTTCAAGAGATTACTGGAAAACTTGGGCACTTTCTTAAGCAAGCAGGGTTTAAGGTAAGAGCTTTTTTTGTTTGTTTGTTTTGGAGCCAGACCTAGCAGTGCTCAGGCTTACTCCTGGCTCTGTGCTCAGGGCTCACTCCTGGCAGGGCTCAGGGAACTGTAAATGGTGCCAAGGACCAAACCTGGGTCGGCTACATGCAAGGCAAGTGCCTAAACCTCTGTACTATCTCACCGGCCCAGGTAAGATAATTTTTAATTTGTTTGCTATAATTTCACCTTATATTGGTGTGGAAGAAAAAGCTAATGTTTGGCACATTTTAAATATTGAATTATTTCCATTTCCACCTCATATCACCAATATATATAATAGTAAGTATGTATTATTTATGTTAAGTTCTTTGGATTATTTCACATATGTTGTATATGCTATAAACTGGCTTGGATTGAATATACAAGACATTCTTCCCCTATATTAAATTAGGTACATAGGACTAGGGAAGTCAGAGAGGAATGTTAAAATGAAGAGGAATATTTCCAGCATATATGTAAAGCACACCTACATTACCAGTAAAAATGCTCCATTATATTGGAACAATTTTGGAGGTTTCACCTAAAAATTAAAAAATTAAGCATTTTTGGGTTGGGTGGCTTCAAGGCTGTAGTTACTTGATTTCTGTTTCTTTAAAAGTATATCAATGTTGCTTTTGTAATTTGCTGCAGTTATGGTATTGGTGAACCTTATAACATTTTACAAATAATTTTATATTAAGTTCATATGTTCAACCTTTTTTAATAGGAAAGTGATGTAGCTTTTATTCCTACAAGTGGTCTCAGTGGTGAAAATCTAGTTACAAGATCTCAATCAAGTGAGCTCACAAAATGGTATAAAGGACTATGTTTATTAGAACAAATTGGTAAGTATACTGCCATACTATTTTGAATGTTTTATAAACTCAGTATTCATTATTATTTAACATTCTTCATGGAGATAATAATGCATGAATAATATCAGATTTGTAACCAAAGAAGCTAAATTACAAGTTCTGAGATAATACGCTAAACTAAAACTCGGTTTTCCTTATAATTGATAAGACTAGTATCTACCCTACCTCCCAACACAATTCAGATAATGTGTGAAAAAATGTTACAAAAACTACAAAGTATTGTATGAAAAATGGTCATGTATGCTATTAGTATTTATTTAAAAGATTATTTGTTTAGGAGTCATGGGAATATAGTGGGCTCCACTAGATCTGAGTTAAAAAAATACCTAAAAATGAAACTTTACTTTTTTTCCCCAGATTCCTTCAAGCCTCCCCAAAGGTCTATTGATAAGCCTTTTAGATTATGTGTATCTGATGTTTTCAAAGGTAAGCACTTCCTCTCTAGTGGATATCACCACAGGACATCACCCCCGGGCTGATGTGATCAGTGGCCCTGGAATGCTGCCTCTTCTCTTGTTTATCTTTCATATACCTTAAGTTCACCCAGTCCAAAGTCGGACTAGAGCAATACCATAGTGGGTAGGGCATTTGGCTTGCAAGCGGCCAACCCAGGTTCGATTCCTCCATCCCTCTCGGAGAGCCCGGCAAGCTACCGAGAGTATCCTGCCTGCAGGGAAGAGCCTGGCAAGCTACCCGTGGCGTATTCGATATGCCAAAAACAGTAACAACAAGTCTCACAATGGAGACGTTACTGGTGCCTGCTTGAGCAAATCGATGAACGACGGCACGACAGTGATACAGTCCAAAATCAGCCTTGCTCTGTAACTCCCCCTCTCACTGTGGATGTGCCCTTATTTCAGATTACTCAGTTTTTGTCACTTCCCCCTACGTTATCACCTGCTCTGCCTTCTTCCCAAGTTCTTCAGTGTATTCCTTTTCTATGGTCAGTATTTGCACATCAGTCAACCTCCTTGGCTTCGGTATAGAAATATCGTCATGTCACTTCTTTCTTCCCAGCTCTTTCTTGGCTTCTCATTACATCAGCTGAAGATGTAATGCAAGCCCTAGACCTAAAGTCATGATTTATGATGCTCCTTTATTGCTTTCTCTATTGCTGCATATCTTATCCCTCCTATATTATTTCACACGCTTCACATGTGACACATGGGTCTGGCGCATCCTGTGTTCAGCTCTGATTCTGTGCTTGTTGTCCATGTCGTTTCCAGGGTCAACAATATTTTCCTTCTCTCTTTCCATATACAAACTAGCGGTGAAGACCCAGGCCTTATTCAGATGCTTGGCTAAGACATAATCATGCATTCCATTATGTAGGCTTTAGTGTACTGTGTTTTCAGTATTATGTGGCGTGGGCTCTCTTGCCATATTCATTCAGTGGTGGCCATGAGTTGCTTCCCCATCCCGGCCTGCAGCCACCACAACAGGCGCATGAAGGAGGGAGTAGGGCCGCCAGGCTGCTTGGTGGTCAGTAGCCATTTATTCCAATCTCAGTCCCACCATTTGTTCCATTCTCCCTACACACCGGTTCCAGTCTCACTCTGCACCAATTTTAGTCTCACACTGCTGCTCATTCCCATCTCCTCCTCCTCCTCCTCCTCCTCCTCTCTCCAAGCTACTCTCCCCAAGCCCAGTCTCACAGCCTTAGTCAGAGCCCAGCCTCCAAGGGTGGGGGAAGCATCGACACATAGGTGAGATAGCACAGTCAGTGTATGTAATGCCTTCCCTTCCTTCCAGGGAAGCTCTTCTGAGACAAAGATCTACTGCTAGGAGGTCCGCTCAAGGGCAGAATTTCATCTAAGGACATACTTCTGCTTTCCTTAGTCCAAAAACAATCATCTTAGATTTTCTTCTTAATAATCTCTCTAGTCACTTTGTATGGACACAGTAAGAGATATATTAAACTTTTAGGGTGGCTCTCCTGGGGACATCTCGCCATCTCGCCATAGATCCCAGACTACAGTTCTCAGGCCAGATTAGTCCTTCCTAACCCTAGCAGGGTCCTTGTCCAGTCACTTCTCTTTGGGTCGTGACAGAATTTGTCCATGAGCTGTGCTCTTAACTTATAAGTTTTATGGCTTTTGACCTGTCACATTTTTATGCAGGGTAGCTTACAGCTTGCCCTCGGTCCATCCACCCCTTCATTGGGACTCTGCTTTTGGGGTGCTAGGAACTAAAGACAATTGAGGCTTAAGTCGAGTAAATATGACAGATGCCCAGGAGTAAATGTTATTCAGTTAGTTAACTCCTAAGTTACAAAAGCATAGAATTAACTGTCTTCCTGAGTCTATACAAAGAGGACATTGCTCTAAAGTTACCTATGCAAAGGACATAAGAGAAAGAAAGAGAAAATCAGTATTTCACTTGCAGATACAAAATCCAGAGTCCTTAGAAGGATCTGGTCTTACAATTCATAGGGTCTGATTTTGGGGTATAGGTGATTAACAAATAGGGAAAGCAGAGCACAAAGAAGTTAAAAATGAATATTAAGGAGAAAGGAGTGCTTTGGGAGCATTGTGATGGGTGTTACTCAGTAAACCTAAGCTCCTTGTGGGGGTGGGGGGCGGCGGCCGCGAGGGGGGGCGGAGAAAGGAGAAACCAGTGTTATCCTACAGTGAATCTTTTTCTGTTTCTGTTGTTCATTACAAGTAAGTGTATTTGTCTCAGAACAATACAGTTGTTTTTGTCTTTCTCTTAAATGGTATAAACACTTTATGGATAACAGGTTCGTCTTTTCATCAGTTTATCCTGCAGAGCTTAGCACAATGCCTTAGCACAAAGCTCTTAGAGAAAACTCAGCATTCAAAAGAGCAATTAATTCCTACTTTATTTATTTGTAAGAAAGTGAAAGTATAGGATGTGGTATGTTGTTTTTAGTACATTTGTTTAAAAATTCTGAAATAATCACTGACTTTCATTATACTATTAATTTTATATGACTACCAGGGACCTAAGTATAGCTAACAGTGCTAATCACTATTGGTAAGCAACTGTTCTACTGTAAGATTTTTGACATGTTTTGCAGATCAAGGATCTGGATTTTGTGTAACTGGTAAAATTGAAGCTGGTTATATCCAAACTGGTGACCGACTTCTAGCAATGCCTCCTAATGAAACTTGTACTGCAAAAGGTATTCTGTGAGATTATTTTGTTAAGTAACGTTTATGTTGAGATAGCATATTTTTAAAAGCTTAGTTATTAGCTCTAGAGTAAATAACCTCTTACTGAAATTGTAACTGACTGTCAGAATGATACTAACTGTTGAAGATAAAAATGTGAAGGCATTAAACGATTTTTTTTTTGTCTTGGGACTGTGTGTATATATATATGTATATTTAACTGTGGTAGCATTTGTGTTTTTTTTTAAAAGCACTGATTTGAAAAACCTGGTTAGGATTTCCCCAGATGTATAGACACCTGAAGGATATATTGAAAATACAATTCAGTAGCAGAAATTAAAGCTAACCCCAACCTGACATTAGTACTTGGTGACAAACCAGACTGCTACACTCTCTTGTTTTCAAATGTGTATTTCAGAATTACTGTGTTAACAGCTTTGATCATGATTATACTAAAAATTTTATGTTACAGGAAGACCTAAGAAAATGAGATGCAAAAACACCTAGTGTTGAGAAAAGAATCTGAACTAGTTTAAGTCTCACAAATACTGTTTTTGCACATAAATCTAATATATCACCATTTGTAATGACTAATAATTATTTCTTTCTTCTGGTTACTTGACCTCAAGTATACATACTGTTCATTTCTAAATTATTTACAATTTACTTATTTGTTTTAATTTGTCTTTCAACTTGCCCTTCACTTCAACAAATGAGTGAATATTCTTTATACTGTAAAGTAATATAATATTGCGTATGACATTGTGAATCTAAGTTTAGTGTAAATTTAAAGTTTTAAACTTAAATGTTGGAATATTAAAATATTTAGTTCTTTCCCTTGTTAATATTATTTATAGTCTGTAGTTAGAATTGTACCCAGTTGATTGGACATTTTGTTTGAATTAATATGTTTACTTTAAAAGCTGGTTTCCTAAAGAATGTCTGGTTAGGTGAGAGAGTTTAACTTAAATTTAAAAATGAATATGGAAATGAAAGCCAAAATTGTCTTCATTGACTTTGCTCTTTGTTCTTGCATAGGAGTCAATGAAAACTGTTTGCATAAAAAGTAATTTTTGAAATGGACTGTTATCCATAGATTGTTTGCAATTTCAAATTTTTGCCTTTTACAGTATTATTGAAATACCAATTATTTCTATGTTAACAAGCTTTACTGAAAATAGAATTTTTAAAATAATCAGTAGGTATGAATTAAACCATGGTCCTAGAAGTATTATTTGCTCCCTAAATCAGAATTTGGTCACTTCTGAATATCCCACGTTCTTTCTCTCTGCCCTTCCTGGTCTCTTCCTGCCAGAGCTTGATTCTTCAAGAAGTCAGACTAGAATCACCCAGAGAACACTGCTCCACTCTTGAGAGCCGCCCGTCTAGTCCAGCTTGAAAGTTCTCAGTCCTTTGTTTCTAACCTGGTTGCTTTTGCTTGCACGGCCTGGTTGTTTCATGCACCGTTCCCTCTGAACACTAGGTTCCCTGAGGCTCACTGTTCATTGCTAAAAAGGAAAACTGAGTAAACCTACCACTAAAAAGGGGAAATTCTAAATTTCATTTTCACATATCAAGCTCGTGGAAAATCAAAATTTTTTTAAGGATCCTTTTGTGTACTGTCTGTTCATCGAAGAAGGGCCTTAGGAAGGTCAGTTTCATATGGGACAGTGTAACATAGTTTGTGGAGGGAAATCAGATTATGTGTTACTTTAGGAAAATCTCATTAATTGAACTTCTAGTATGCAATCTCCTTACAGTCTTAGAGTTAAAGGCAAGCTCCACTGTATATATTTAGCTGGCTCCTGTCGTGGTTCCATATTTCATAACAAAAGTCAGCTATGGTAATTTTAAATTTGTATTAAAAAACTAAATCAATTGAATAGTAAAAATTCCTTAACATCATAATTGTTAACATTTTTAGAATCAAAATCTCTTTGACACCCTGATAAATGTTATGGCCTTGTACTCAAATTGATACAGATGTAGTCATACTGAAATTTTATATAAACCTACATAAAATTATAGGTTGCATCAGGTCAGTTCTTCTTGAATTTTCTACAACTCCACCCCAGTAATTCTTTTTTTTTTTTTTTTGGCATCCCCACCCTGTGTATGAGTAACCATACACAGAGGTTACTCCTGGCTGTGCTTGGGGAACCATAGCGGATTCTGGGAATCAAACCCAGGTCGGCCGCATGCAAGGCAAACGCCCTACCCGCTGTAGTATCACTCCAGCCCCCTTGAATTTCCTACAACTCTAAAAAACAAAAAACTTGCTTAAGAGTATGTTGTATAGGGTATGATTAATCTCTTCAGAAAGCTATCAGTGAATTCTAATTTACCAAAAAGATGGGGCTGGAGCGATAGCACAGCGGGTAGGGCATTTGCCTTGCACGCGGCCGACCCGGGTTCAAATCCCATCATCCCATATGGTCCCCTGAGCACCGCCAGGCGCCAGGAGTAATTTCTGAGTGCAGAGCCAGGAGTAACCCCTGTGCATCACCAGGTGTGACCCAAAAAGCAAAAAAAAAAAAAAAAAAAAAAGATCAGTTAAAGACTGCTCCACATGGTTAACCTATATTCTGTCTTCCTGAAATGATTTACGTTTCAAATGAAGGAAACTAATTCCTTGAATTTACTCCACAGAGTAAAAAATATATACCTTTTAAAACATTTGAATAAGGTAGTTGAGTGTTGCCCTTTGGAACTGATCGCCAGCCTCCCTGGGTTTTAAAGGAATATACAACACTTAGGTTCATGTTTAAATTAAATTTCTCACATGACTTCTGTTTTCCTTTTCATGTAGCCAGTTCTCAGTGTCATGTCTCTCTGGGAAGCAGCTCCCTTGAGCCAGGAATAGTGATGGGGCCTGACGAGAGGACGATCTAACTGAGCACTGATGCACTCAGGGGTCCTCCTGAACACTGGTGATTGCTTAGGTGTTTTCTAAACAAACAGCAAAGCTCAAAAAAATAAAATGCTGCTTGATTCCTTAACCAATCCCACCTTTTATGTAATTGTAAATGATTTGAGCTGTAACTTATGCTTTCTTCATCAGTCTGAGAAATACTAGAATGGGGTCTGTTTGAAGACTATACCCATTGCTTTAACAAATTACAGACTCTTGATTCAATAAGCAGAAGTCAGCCTTTTGTGAGCAAATACAAGTCACTTTATGTTTAGGGTGGCGTTCCAGAAGAGGCAGGCCGGCAGATAGAGGAAGTGTGTTTTCCTCAACGCTCAGTTACACTTCTCACTCTCAACTCATTCATATTGAAAATGATGAATAGAGACTGATGAAGCACAAATCAGCCGGCTCTCTTGGTTGTTATGGTTTAGTATTGAGGTATTTCATGGTGTGCTTTGGTTCTTACTCATTTCCAGGAATTACTCTGCATGATGAACCTGTTGATTGGGCAGCGGCAGGCGATCATGTTAATCTCACATTGGTTGGGATGGATATCATCAAAATCAAGTGAGTGAGAAAAATGGAGCTTAAGCAGTGATAGGATTTCAAAACACATTAGTTTTTGCAGTTCACCAGTTTGAAACAGTTTTAATTTGACTCTCATTTGGCCAAAACTGACACCTGATGGAAGTAAGCCAAATGTTCTTTAAAGTAAAATTAATGCATTTGTTGCACATAGTTGGCATGAAAGCTGTAATTTATGCAAGTTTTATGTTAAAAAGTTATGCTTTAGATAACGAGAAGGGAGGATTTAGAAACATTCCTATATTTACCTGTTTGCCTTATAAATACCAAAGAGTTCGGATGTAAATTACTTGTCTCCCAACTGTCTTTTTTTTCTTTGTTTTTCAACATTTGTTACAGTGTTGGCTGCATATTTTGTGGCCCCAAAGAACCCATTAAAGCTTGTACACGTTTCAGAGCCCGAATTCTCATCTTTAATATTGAAATTCCTGTCACTAAAGGATTTCCTGTAAGTTTCTAAGTGTCTTATACTGTTTTTAAGGATCAAGGTAATTTTTTTCTTAACAAGTAATAGCTCTCTTTACAATGGCGATGCCATAGTTTCCAACTAACATTTTGTAGCACGGGAACTTTTTCAATTTCATAATCAGTAGGATACAAACTGATGTTAGTGGTAAAATTCATCTAGGGAAAGTGATACTTTGTGTTCTAAAGATTACCTCACTATACTTAAATTCTATCTTTCAGTTTTTATTTTGTTTTAATATGTAGATTTGTAGTTTTCTGATTATAAAAGCAATTCATTACAGAAAATATGGTAAGCAAAAATGTGAGGAAAATAAAAATGTCTTATACTTGCCTTAAACAAATATAAATTACAAAGAGCAGGGTGCATACCTTTATATTTCACCATATTTTTAATGTGTACTTCTTATTCACATGAATATAATGGGTACATTTTGAGTATCTTTGATGTGCTTTAATTTTGCTGAAATAGTATGCCCAGACCCTAAATGCAGTGATATTGAACTGTAGAACAATAATAAACCACATTGTTTGAACATGTACATTCTTAAGAGAGGATGCTACCTGTGGATAGCATGAGTTGCTTTTATGAAGTTCTTTCTTATTTGGAGGGAAGGTGGTGGACTGTACTTTGTATATAGTTAAAAATCTTACTTTTGCTATTTGGAGTCCAGCATTTCCAATGTTTTTCTTGATTTGTTTATATAGTACTTGTTTTGTAATAGCAAAAACAAAACAAAAAATAACTGATTTAATAGTTTGTCCTTCAGTATAGAAATAGATTATTTGATGCATCTGTGAAATAAAAGGTCTCAAAGTAATTGACCTTTAAATGTTAAAATTAGTGTGAAATCGGTTTTACAATTTTACTCTTATATGCCTCTATTTGAGATGCCCATCTTATATAACTTCGCTGTTAATTTTTCATGTTATTTCTGTGATTATAGAAAATTGTATTAGTAAGATGCTATTCAAGTACACATTTTTTTTTCAGAATGAATGCACTTTATTTTAAATATTTGAAAGCCATTACAAGCAATTTCCCATGATCTTTAATAGCACGTGGAGTCTTTTTTTCTTGTATTATACCACAACTAACCCAGTTTTACATATCTAGTGGCGTATTACCGAATGCTTCAAATGAACAGATGGTATTGAAAAATAGGCAATTAGGAAATATCAAGTACACATTTTTAAAATGATGTCCCATTTCTCTGATATGCTAAAAATAGGTGCAAAAGTTCCTCCAAAAATTGTTATACTTGAAAGAGTTAATTTTTAAGTTATCAAAGGATGTGTTTTGGTAGGCAAGAGATCTGATGTAATTGCCGTGAGTGGCACTTATTCTTAGAAAGCAGTGCGTCACACAGGGAGAGGCAGGAGCGCTCGCCACTGGTGCTTTCACTCATGCAGCAAGACTTTTGCCAGTGGAACTGCAGAGAGGTCAAGAAGTCAGTAGTTACTTTGAATAGTAATACTATCTTCCTGTTTACTGGCATTTCCGAAAAATAAGTAGGAATTGAAAGTTTTTCAAGTGTTCTTCTATTAGATTCCCACCCTCAAATATTGATTCATAAAAACCAGGAAGAATTTTGTTTCAGTAAAAAGTAAACCTGTATTGTTAGTCCATTTCCCTGGGGTCTAAGGTCCAGGGTGGGGCCGGGGAATGGGGGGTGGGGGAGGGTTATTTGTTTGTTTTTGTTTAAAAGTTAAAATTTTTTGGTTTGGGAGCCAGCAATACTCAGGGATTACTCCAGGCTCTGCACTCAGGAACTATTCCTGGTGGTGCTCTATGGACTTATATGGGCTGCCAGAGATCGAACCCAACCTGGCCATGAGTAGGGCAAGCACTATACCAACTGTACTCTCTCTCCAGCCCCAGATTAATTTTTTTAAAAAAAACAAGGAACCGTCTTTTAAAGCAATTAAAACACAACTGTTCAGTACTGTTTCCTTAATAGCACTGTCGCATTGTCGTCCCGTTGTTCATAGATTTGCTTGAGCGGGCACCAGTAACGTCTCCATTGTGAGACTTGTTACTGTTTTTGGCTTATCGAATACACCACAGGTAGCTTGCCAGGCTCTGCTGTGCAGGCGGGATACTCTCAGTAGCTTGCTGGGCTCTCCGAGAGGGACAGAGGAATCGAACCCGGGTGGGCCACATGCAAAGCAAACGCCCTACCCGCTGTGCTATTGCTCCAGTCTCACTGCTTCCTTAATGCTACTTAAAAATGTTTAAATTTCCCTTGGTTTAATTAGTAAAACCTTTACTAAAGAAAAAATAATTGATTAGATTTTAACTAAGTTAATGTTTAATATTTTATGGTAAAATATAAAATAAGGTGCCATCCTTACTCAGATGTTTAGTGTATTATTTCAGTGACATAGTATACGTTACACTATAGTCATCAGTACACTCTACAAAATCTTTTTGCCCTCAATAGAAAACCTGTACCCATTAAACAGTAACATTCTGGGGCCAGAGTGATAGTACGACAATGAGGGTATTTGCCTTGCATGTGGCCAACCTGGATTCAGTCTCTTGTATTCCATATGGTCCCCCAAGCACCGCCTGGAGTGATTCCTGAGTGCAGAGCCAGGAGTAACCCTTGAGCATTGCTGGGAGTGACCCGAAAAAAAGCAAAGAAAAGAAAAGAAAAGAATAACATTCCTGGCTAGAGAGATAATACAGGGCTTAAAGTCCTTGTCTTATCTATAGCTGACCCCACTTCAACCCTCAGCACAGTGTGTGGTCCCCTGAGCATATCTAGGAGTAAGCCCTGAGCACCACTGGGTGTCCCCCAAAAACCAAAAGAAAAAAAAATAATGACGTTGCATTACCCCCTGTTGCTATCCCCTAGTAACCACTGTTTTACTTTCTTTATGAATTCGCCTATAGAGGTCCTTTGGGTAATAGAATCATAATATGGTTTGTCCTTTTTGTGTCCATTTTATTTCGTTATCATCAAGTAATGAAATAAAATGAAGGTTCATTCATGTTGCAGCATCTATTAGAATTACATTTATTTTTTAAGATTTAATAATAGTCCACAGTTGCATTTTTATATACATTTTGTTTATCCATATAAAGAGGTGTATATCACTGTGGTTTTGATTTGCATTTCCCTATATGATTTGCAAATGTCTTTTTTCATTCTGTGGGTTTTCTTTTCATGCTTTTGATAGTGTTCTTTGATGTATGTTAATTTTTTAATTTTGATGTGATCCAGTCTACCTGTGTTTTCTTTCGTCACCTATACATTTGATGTCACATCCAAGAAATCATTGGCAGTTTTAATTTGACGAATTTCCTCTTATTTTTTTTCTTGTTTTCTTTCTTACATTGATCTTTGATCTGTTTTGAGTTAATTTTTGTATAGAGTGGAAGATAGAACTTCAGCTTCATTCTTTTGAATGTGAATAGGTAATTTTCCAGCAGCAGTTTTTGAAAAGGCTGTCATTTTCCTAATGTATAGTCTCAGCGCCTGTTGAAAAATAATTGACTGTGTGTGCATTGATAATGTTTAAATGAGTCACCTAGAAGTATAAAGAAAATAATTTGATTTATTTTGTCTCATAACACATAATGTCGCCTATCACAGTTTATAAACAGCACTACAAGGATGACTGCGGATGCGCAATTCTTTTGGAGTTTTCTAAAAACTGAGTCATTCTACTTGAATGTTTATTACTCTTATTCTATCTACTTCTCCCTTTCCTCACTTTTACCATGTAATTCTGTACAAGCACTCTCTGAATTAAAAGGCACACTCCAGTCTCTCCTCTCAGTCCCACTTTTTGTCTCTCTAAAAAACCCGTTCTTCACACATCTGTCATTGATTTTATAAATGCAACTTAAATGATATGTGATATGTCCTGG
Source organism: Sorex araneus (assembly GCF_027595985.1). Lineage (NCBI taxonomy): Eukaryota > Metazoa > Chordata > Mammalia > Eulipotyphla > Soricidae > Sorex > Sorex araneus. The sequence goes on along the minus strand of NC_073305.1, from coordinate 161,400,131 downwards.
CCTCTTACTACCTTTTTTTCCTATTAAGTTACTGGTGCCCATTCGAGCAAATCGATGAGCAACAGGATGACAGTGACAGTGACAATGACAATGAGAAGTTAAGGAACAACTTGAAGTATTGGGATTTAGAGTAGGCAGCCAGAGATGTTGCAAGATTCTAACCAGTAGTACTGAATTGAATATGATTAAAGTTGGGCATCAATTTAACCTTTGGTATTTCATTTAACCATATTATAACCAAAATGTTAACCTTTACTGGAGATGCTCTGATTAAAAGTTTATATGACTGCTTGCAATTTTTTGTTTTAGGTCCTGTTACACTACCAAACTGTCAGTGAACCTGCTGTTATTAAACGATTGATTAGTGTCCTGAATAAAAGCACAGGTGAAGTCACAAAGAAAAAACCCAAGTGAGTGTTTTAATGTGTAAAGTGAGATCAGAAGCATTTTAAGCAAATTTCTTGTGGATTATTTTATTTGTTTTGTATATCTCTGTGAGAAGTGAAGTCTATTTTCATTTGGTCCAGAAATAAATTTTTCAAGGCCTAAATTAATATAAGCACAGAAGTATATATTTACACTCAAGTTTAGGTTTGATTATACATGCAGTTTCTATTACAATGAGGGTGCGTGTAAATTACAAAAGAAATCAAACCCCTGAGCATTGCCGGGTGTGACGGAAAAAAAAAAAGAAATCATACTAGAAATTGACATTTCAAGGGGCTGGAGAGAGGGTAAAGCAGATAAGTCAGTCAATTGCCTTGTACATGACTTACCTGGGCTTGATCCCTGGCACCACTAAGGGCCCCCTAGCCCTGCTATGAGTGATCCCCTGAGCACAGAATTTATCCTATATTTGAAAAGATTAATTTGAATTATGCCTTGCCAGTGGACCCAAATTTCAACTGATTGCTCTTCTTAGTTTTCTTATCACTTCTCTTATTGGGAATCTTTTCTGTGTTTAGAAGATTCAAGGAAGAAAAAAGATCTAAACACAGCGATTCCCAGATTCCACCCTTCCCATCCCCGCCCTCAGAAGGTATTTTTCTTGCTGCTCAAAGTCCTGACACCATTTTGGTGTCCTGTCAGTTGTAACAACTAGGCCGAGGACAAGGTTGGGAATTTTCAAAGGAAGTGCTTCAGGAGAAATGTTCTCACTCTAATTCAAATAAAGTCTGAGCACAGTTTGGCTTGGCTGCTTCACTTTTGGGGTTTTCCTCACTTCTACCCCATGGGGAATCCCACCCAAAATCCCCTTGATCAGTCCTCGGGTGAGGAGAGCCTTTGCACCTGTGTAAGAGGCCAGAGGTGGTTAGGGGGGTGATGGGCAGCTGAGGTGGGAGAGAAGATCTTCACACTGCCATGAATCTGTGTCAGTTTCAGAGACGTACCTCTCTCTCTATTTTGACACAAGGCTAGCTTCTAGCCTGACTTATTGCCATGATGTTCAGAGAAATGTGAAATAACTAATGGCTAACATTTCTTGAAGACCACTGTTTTCCAGACTGCGATACATGCTTTCATGTGGTTTATATGCTTAGGCGTCCTGTCTTAACAGGTGCTTCTATTTTCCAGATGAGAAAATTGAGACTAAGAAAAGGTGTCAGACATCTCAGGGTCACAAAATTTGCAAGTGACACAGCCCAGATTTTAGCCCCATTAGTTGGTTTACATAAATCATATTCTTGTTAGCAGGGGGCACATTGTTTGATGCTGAGAATTGGTATGGAGAATTCTCGTTGAAATTGGTTCACTTGAGATATTGGAAAATGTTGCTGGCCTTTGAAGGAGACAGAGAGCAGCCATTGTCAGCCCCCTACTAAAGGCGGAGTCCAGCAATAGACAGTATAAGCCAGTAAACTTTCTTCAGAAGTGCTTCAAAAATTCCAAATATTGGCTTAAAACAATATTAGTTCCAAAGTCCCATTCCTTAAGAAGAAAAATTTCCTAAGGAATGATATCTTCTCATATATACTTATAACTTGTACTTCACTTCCCGGAAAGTTTGTTCCATTCTGTATACGGCAGTCAGGTCTATGATACACCTAATGTGGAAATGGTGGTGGAAAGTCAAGTATCAAACCCCCATTTGGTTCACTTGGTTGAGCCAGGCATTCCCTTAGCTTCTCCCTGTCCTGCTGCAGAGACGCGGGGTCTTACTCAAGTAACATGCTTGCTTTGCTGTTACACTCTTGGTTACTACAACCTTTTCTCTTATTTTGTTTTGGGGCCACCCCCTTCTGTGCTCAGGACTTACTCCTGTCTCTGCTTTCAGGGATTGCTCCTGGCATGGTTTAGGGGACCATATGGATGCCAGGATCCAATATCTAGTACATGCAAGACAAGTGCTTTAATGTCTGTACTGTTGCTCTTGCCCCAAGGAATTTTGCTTGGTTTGGGTTTTATTTTTTTCTCTTATTTTTTGGGGGGGGCCATAACTGCATGGTACTCAGGGCTTATACCTGGCCCTTTGTTCAAGGATCACTCCTGACAGTGCTCAGAGGACATTATGCGGTGCTGGGATTGAACAGGGTCCATCTTACGCCAAACAAGCACTTTACCCACTGTTCTATCTCTCCAGCCCCCTTTTTTCTTATTTTCCACCAGTGCCATTCGACCTTTTGGCACCATTTTAGTAATAAGTTTTGGTGAGGTCCATATACAAGGATTTTTGTTTCTTATTTGTGTGAAACTTTACATACAAGTAGGTGAGTAAAAATCAGAGGCGAATAAAAATCAGACCCATGTTCCATTCCCCATGCATACAAACAGCATTTTGTTGGAAAATTTTCTTAAATGGTTATAAGTTATTGTCAAAGAACCACCCCAACTGTGAAAAAAATGGAGGGAGAAGGAGAGATTCACAGTGTTGATTTGGGACAGGAGAGAGGGAGATGGAGAGGGAGAAAAGAGAGAGGAGAGGAGAAAGGAGAGCACGCGAAAGTGCAAGCACGAGGTGGGTTAGAGTGAATGCCTTTTCTGCGGATCTGGATTTGATCCTGACAGGCCAGGAGTTACCCCCAAGCACGGAGTCCCCTAAGTACTAACCTCCAGTATTCCCTGAGCACTACAGAATGTAACCCCCAAACAAAAGCAACAGAGTACTGTATCGATGGTAAATGGCTATCCTCTTTGAACATAACTTCCTAGATTGGTTTGAAATGTTACCGGGGAAGATTTAGGATGTTGCACCTCTTGTAGAATGCGTGTGCCTTCCTACCATGAATACATAACTGAGCTTCTCAGTCTCGTGAGGGAACCAAAGGAAAATGCTTCAGTGATAGATCTGGGACATCTTAAGTCATAGGTCTTTTGATGGATAGGGTTGTGTTTGGAAGGTTAGCGTATGTACCGATATGCCTACCCTTCCCTCCTCCTCTTCCCTTCCTGTCCTTTTGTTCTCCACCCTCCTTTCTGTCCTTCTGACTTTGGGCCGCTCCCTGCAGTTTTCAGGGGCAATTTCCAGTGGTGCTTGGAGAATTGTTCCTAGCACATGCTCAGGGACACGAGGTACCAAGGATCAAACCATTCAACCTTGGCCTCCTGCATGCATGGTGACCTCTCTCTGTCTTTGTCTCTGTCTCTCTCTCTCTCTCTCTGTCTCTCCCCAGCCCCCTTCACCTCCCTCTCTGGCCCTAGGTTATATTTCTTAAATCTGGAATTAATTCTCTTATTTCTTTCGGCTAACCCAAAGCATTAATAAATATATATATATATATATATATATATATATATCTTTTCTTTTAAAAAATTATTTTCTTCAGATTTTTGAAAAATTAAGATGGATATTTATTTTTCTCGTGTTATTCCAGTTTTTCGTCCCTTGACAGTGTGTTTGCTCCTTATCTCTTTCTTGCTAGGTTGCTGACTAAAGGCCAGAATGCACTCATAGAGCTACAGACGCAAAGGCCCGTGGCCCTTGAGCTCTACAAAGACTTCAAGGAGCTGGGGCGGTTCATGCTGCGTTATAGCGGCTCCACGATAGCAGCTGGCGTTGTCACAGAGGTAATCTAAAGTGACTGGGCCGGTGTCCTTGGCAATTCTCTTTTCTCTTTCTCCTTTTTAAGTACGATTGCAGAGATCTTAGATTGCAGAGAATGTAGCTTGGATAGAATAAGAGTTCAAACTGTATATGAAAAAATAGAAGAATGATGGGAAGGAAGTGTTCGGTCTTGATAATGATTATAGACTTCTTATAATGAGAGTCTTGTAATGAGAATTCCAGACTCTTTTCCACCAGTAAGATTGCTTAAACCTAAAAAAAAAAAAAAAAAGTCCTTTGAGAGACATAACTGTATATTCTGTTCAAAATTTGAGAAAATGAATTGATCAGAGATTTCCTTTAACAAATGAACCTTCGTTACATTTTTTTTTTTAATAACTGGTGCATTTGGAATGATTTATTTAGAAGGTTCCCTTCATCTACTGAAAATGTCTCTGAAACCTTTCTATTAAATATAGAATAATTCAAGATCTAGTTAGTAGTTATGAAGAAAATTAGAAAAGAACCAGAAATTTTAGTAGGTTACATTGTGTTCCATACTTTTATGATTACTGTTAATCTTGTATTCTATTTTAATTTTATTATATTAATTTTTATGGGGTGAGGGGATATGCTTTGGGCTACACTCAGCAGTATTCAGGCCTTATTACTGGCTCTGCACCTAGGGGTCACTTCTAGAGGGGATTGGGGTTTTATATGTCATGACAGGGCTGGAACTGGAGTTGTCTGCATGCAATGCAAGTGCCCTATCCACTGTATCGTTACTCTGGCCCCTTTATATTCTGAAGTTTCATTATTTCATATGATGGCTGTTTTCTGCATAATGAACTATTTAGTTCATTTAATTGAACTTGATAGAACTTGAACCACTAACCAAGCTTTAATGTACATTAACATTCACTTTGCACATGTATCACGTAATAGGTTCTAGAGTTAAACTGCCCACATTTATTTGGCATCCCCTTACTCCTAGAGAGCCTGGCAAGCTCCCCGTAGTGTATTCCATATGCCAAAAACAGTAACAAGTTTCACAATGGAGACATTACTGGTGCCCGCTCGAGCAAATCAATGAACAACGGGACAACAGTGCTGCAGTGCTACTCCTAGCAGCACAAGTCCATGTCTCCAATTTATCCTATAAAAGTGCAGTGAGAGAATCTGTCTCCTTGAGTGGTGTGAAATGATCCACACAAAATAGTACACAATAGTGTGGGCAAAACCTCTGGGCCACGCTGTCTGCCGTCAGCATTATTTTCAGCATACCTTTAATCTGTGAATGCATTCTTGATAAAAGAGCCTTAGAATGTGACTTATTAACAAGAGCAATTTTTTTTTCCTTTTCAGATAAAGGAATGATGGGTCAGAATTTCTGCTTTTTCCAAAGTCAGTGAAATCGCTAACCTCTGTTTTCAAAGAATCCAGTTAAAGGACAAATATGGAATTGTTTATTTTTTTAAAAAGTGAAACCGAAGATTATAGCTACCATCAGCTGTACAGAAATTTAATATTTATTCCTGCAAAAAGTTCTGGTTGTCAACTGGCAGAGTGATTGTACTTTCATTTCAAAAACCCAGCTTTCCATTTGAAGTATTGATAAATGGATTTATTAAGATTTGTGTATCAGAAGACATTGAATCATCATGAAATGAACTCCCAGCCAAATCTCAAACATTCAGTTTTCTCTTTTGATTTTTTGATTTTCAAAATACTACACACATTTTAAGGAAAAAAAAAAACTAAATTGGTTTGTTGAGGTAGTTAATATTTAAACATTTAAGTACTTTTTCATTAACCCTAAGATTTGCTGAATAAAGATATTTTATGTTGAGCATACGAATGTTTATTCCTCCAACAAGTAAACTTTTGAAAGAAGTTTGGAATTAGCAGTAACTATTCCTTGGAAACCAGGATCTTACTTAGTTTGTTAGGCCAGCTAATAAAATGCCTTTTGGGTGTAACAGCAAAATTGTTTTGTTTCTTCCACATCAGTGAGATTCTCTACCATGATCACTAAACATGCTTGGGAATTTTGTAGGATCTTTTCACCTTAAACTTTGCCACTCTTTCACATCATAGTGGTGGCCAGGACCAAGCTCAGAGGAGCTGAAGGGTCCCGCTCACTTCCTCTATCCAGATTTCAATGTGCTTGATCACATGATGCACAGCTGCCAGCACCCAGAGGTGCAGGGGCCACCTGGGCTCCACCTGCAGCAGCTTTGGGGGCCACATGCTGGGGAGCAATTCCAGGTCTTCACACTTAGAGACATTTTAAAATTTTTCCCAGCCCTGAATTTCTGCATCTTACCCTGATAGCCCATCAAGTTTAGTCTTATCCATTTCTAACTTCTTGTTCTCACTTTTAGAATGACTTTTATAGCTTTTTTTTTTTCTTTTTGGGTCACACCCGTTAACACACAGGGGTTACTCCTGGCTCATGCACTCAAGAATTACTCCTGGCGGTGCTCGGGGGACCATATGGGATGCTGGGAACCGAACCCGGGTCGGCCGTGTGCAAGGCAAACGCCCGACCCTCTGTGCTATTGCTCCAGCCCCCAAGAATGACTTTCATAGCTTTACCTATGTCAACTATATAGTTTATATACTTGATATCTAGTTTATATATAAATCCCCCTGTATTAAAGTTGTGTTTTTATTTAATGTTCAAAGAGGAGCTTTGCCATCAGTTGATCCTGGGTAGGACTCTGATAGGCTATTTATGTTTGATTTATATTTTTGAACTATAAATGTTAGACTTATATTATTATGTATTGATGGCTTGCCATATATAATTGCTTTTCTTTTTTTTTTTTTTTTTTGCTTTTTGGGTCACACTCGGCAATGCTCAGGGGTTACTCCTGGCTCTGCACTCAGGAATTACTCCTGGCGGTGCTCAGGGGACCATACGGGATGCTGGGAATCGAACCTGGTCAGTGGCGTGCAAGGCAAACACCCTACCCACTGTGCTATCGCTCCAGCCCCACATTTTCTTTTTTTAAACTGCATTTCTTTTCAGTTGAAGAACAACTTCTATATGGTGAAGTGCACAGGTCATACATGTGCTGCTTGGTAAATGGTCCGAAAGTACAATACATGTACTGAAAATGTGGATGTCATTTCAGCATGAAGTTAACTCGGGTGAGAATTTTATTTATGCATTAATCAGAAGTTTAAAAGGTACATGTAGCAGAAGCCATCTATATTTCACCACATAATCAATGAAGCAGGGAACCCTTTGGGGTGCTGGAGATTAAACTTGGGTCAGCTGCATGCAAAGCAGGCACTCTACCCACTGTACTATCTCTCCAGTCCCCAAAGATGTATTTTTGATGTATTTCTCTCTACTTTTTAAAATTTTTTTTGTGGGGAGAGGGTTAGGAGGCTTGGGCAACCCATAATATGCTGGAGAAGTTTCCTGTTCTGTTCATTGTGGGGGTGATTTGCTCCCTGAGGTTCCAGGGGACAGAGACTGGGCAGTGCTAGAGATAAAACTTGGAGCTGCTACATACAAGGAGCACTGAACTTCTGCTAGGCACTAACTACGTTAGATGACTTAACACAAGACTTTTTAAAAAACATTGTTTACTCATTTTTGGTCATTTGGGTCACCCTTGGTGGTGCCCAGGGGTTACACCAGGCTCTGCACCAGGAATCACTCAGGGAACATATGGGATGCTGGGAATCAAACCTTGTTCTCCACATGCAAGGCAAGAGTCTTCCTGCTGTCCTGTGACTCCGGCTCCCCAAGCAAGTAAGACTTAGGGAGTGACTTCCTTAGTTTTTGGAAAGTGGCTGGAAAGAAAAATGGCTTTTCTCAATAGCCTGACCTTATTTACATTAAGCCTGTAGACTTACAGTTATTGGGATATATAGAGGCTCGTGCGTGTTGAAAGTGGCCTGGAGCGTGGCGGTAGTTGGGTAGTGGTCGGCCGAGCCTTACACATGAGCAAAGTCCCACGGAACTCAGATAGTGCGGAACTTTGTGATCTTGGACTCTGGGCTTAACGGGACTCAGGAGCAGAAATCCTCTGCCTGCTTCCCCCAATCTCCGGCCAATCCCAGCGGTCACACCCATAGGCCACCTCCTGGTGGTGCCAGATAATCTCATCGGCCACCCTCCAGAACCCACAGCTGATTCTCCTGGAATGGAGCATAAAATGAGGCCCCCATAACCATGCCCCCAGACTCGGCACCAGCCTGTTTCCACTCTGGGGCGCCCTAGAGGGGGGCGGGTGAGAGCCCTTCCCGCCCCAAGGGACCCAGCCCCGGCAGCTGACCTCCACTACCCAACCGCCACCATGCTCCAGGCCACTTTCCACACACTTGGGCCAAGCCTCATGCATGAGTGAACATATTCCTGGACTGCGAAACAGATCAACATAGAGGGAAAAAAATATATATATATATGTATATATATATATTTATATATATATATATGTATATATGTATGCCTCTCAGAGAGCCCGGCAAGCTCTCTGAGAGGTGTGAGAGTATCCTGCCCACACAGCAGAGCCTGGCAAGCTCCCCATGGCCTATTCCATATGCCAAACACAGTAACAATAATAAGTCTCATTCCCCTGACCCTGAAAGAGCCTCCAATCATTGGGAAAGGCGAGTAAGGAGAGGCTGCTAAAATCTCAGGGCTGGGACGAATGGAGACGTTACTGGCACCCGCTCCAGTTAATCGATGAACAACTGGATGACAGTGATAAAGTGGTAACAGTGATCTAAAAGGTGTAAGAAATGCAGGTAAAGCAGCAGCAGTTACTCATATTGACCACAAGATGGAGACGCTTAGTCATTTTTAGGGTTGGGACTGACTTGGTCTCAGGCTTCACTGAGGGTCGAGGACTTGGTTATAGTATATCACTAGGCGAGCGAGCTGCCAGTTCCCTTTTTGCTCTCAGACTAAAATCACTGAAATACATAAATTGGTTATGTAAAACACAATAATGAAATGTGTTACTCGGACTCCAAATATGGATATGTGAAGCAAGGGGATAAAAATCTGAGTTACTGTGGTGCTTTCAAAGAAGCCAATGGTGGCCCAAAGATCAGCACTAGGGCATTAGGCCATGTACAGAGCTGCCCGGGCTCAATCCTTGTGATGCCCATGGCGTCCCCGGGGCACTGATGTGAAGTGAAGAGGAGAGAGGCAGGAGAAAGGGGAAGCCTGAAAGAAGAAAATCTGCAGCTGCCACCTGGGAAAAACTGGAGAAATTTAGAACTGATAAGAGTGCTGTGGGGCTGGAGCGATAGCACAGCGGTTGGGCATTCGCCTTTCACGCAGTGGACTCGAGTTCGATTCCTCCACCCTTCTCGGAGAGCCCGGCAAGCTACCGAGAGTATCGCGCCGGCACGGCAGAGCCTGGCAAGCTACCCGTGCCTATTGGATATGCCAAAAACAGTAACAATAAGTCTCTCAATGAGAGACATTACTGGTGCCCGCTCGAACAAATCGAGGAGCAACGGGATGACAGTGATACAGTGAAGAGTGCTGTGAGCCTTGCTCCTTGTAGGCAAGGGAAGTGAGTCCTCGATGTTCCCTGGGCCGTTGGGGTCGATTGCCTTTTGCCTCAGAAAAGAATTTCAGGAGGAGATGGACAGTGAAGTAAAAGCAGGTTTTATCTGGAAGTTGGTGGGGAGAAGGGGGTGGGGGGTGAGAGTCAGCTGAGAGAGAGAGAGAGAGAGAGAATGTGGACTTTTTCCAGAGTGGAGAGCCCCAGGACACATCCTGGCACTAAGGTATGAAAGTCTACATCTCCAGAGATGCCGGCGACACGTGCCTGGGCACCACATGTGCTGGGCAGCAACCCGCGGGCACGCACTTTCCTCGTTCAAGTTTGCTCTTATAGGTTTCTTCCGAAGCCGCCCCACAAGGGCCTTTCTACCTAGGGGACAGTCTGCTCCTGGGGCGGTAGAAAGGGGAGCAGTTGATGGCCTTGGACACTCCTTTCCTGACCTTTGTTCCGGCCGGAGCTTTACTCAGAGACAATCCAGCTGTGCCGGCGCCAGGTGAAGGTCTCATCAGGTTTAGAGGTTTAGTTGCTGTATCCACAAGGTAGGGGTTTTAGCAGCATTAGGGCTAGGTGCCATGGGGGTGGGGTGAGGGTCCCTCTCCCTTCACCTGCTACCCTATATGGTCCCCCAAGTCCTGCCAGGAGTGAGCCCGCAGTGCAGGGTTAGGAGTGATCCCTGAGTACTGCCAGCTATAGCCCCCAAACATAAAACTGAAAATAAAAAAGTAATAATCATGAATTGCTGTTAATCACATAAAACACAGCATCAAGAACAGTAGGGGGAACTACTAATGGGATTGGTTATAAAAGGCAGGATGGTTAACCTCAGACTAGTGTTGAGAAAACTGGAGTCTGGAAGGAGTGTCCACACCACTACCTCTCCAAACGCAGGGCTCGATGTAAGAGTAAGACTTCGAGGGCCTTACACTGGGATCAGAGGACTGAAAATGTTCAGTGAGCAAGGAAAGCACACTCTGGCCATAATAGTCACTACATACTGATGGAGCAGAAGGACAAAAGTGAATATATTAAACAGCATCATAGTGCAAGTGAAAAGTTTTTAGGTGTAAGACATTAAAGGGAGTTTTAACAATGCTTAAGAAAAAACTTTTTAATTGAATCACTGTGAGCTACAGTTACAGAACTTTCATGTTTGAGTTTCAATTATCAATGATCAAACACCTGTCCCTCCACCAGTGTACATTTACTACCATCAATGTCCCCAGTATCCCTCCCCAGTCAAGTCCCATGCCTTTCCCTGCCTCTATGGCAGACAATTTCCCTCTTTCTCTCTCTCTACTTACGGGCATTATGGTTTGCAGTACAGATAGTGAGAGTCCATCATGTTTGGTCCTTTGTCTTCATTCAACACTCATCTCCCATCCCGAGCGATCCCTCCAACCATCATTGACTTTGTGATCCCTTCTCTATCCCAGCTGCCTTCCCCTCCAGCTCCAAGGTAGGTTTCTAACCATGGAGCAATCTTCCTGGCCCTTGTCTCTACTGTCCTTGGGTGTTAATCTATATTATGATATTTTATGTTCCACAAACGAGTGCCATCATTCTGTGTCCTCTTTCTGACTCATTTCACTTAGCATGATACTCTCCATGACCATCCACTTATAAGCAAATTTCATGACTTTGTCTTTCCTAACAGCTGCATAGTATTCCATTGTGTAGATGTACCAAAGTGGGGAGAAGGAGGTGGGGGGTGAGAGTCAGCTGAGAGAGAGAGAGAGAAGGAGAGAGAGAGAGAGAGAGAGAGAGAGAGAGAGAGAGAGAGAGAGAGCTTGAGGAGTGTCTGTTCTTGGGCACTCAGGTTGTTTCCAGATTCTGGCTACTGTGAACAGTGCTGCGATGAATGTACAGGTGCAGATGTCATTTCTAAAACTTCCTTGTTGATCATGTAGACAAAAAAAAAAAAGGATTTGAAAAACTTACTTGAAAAGTGTAACATATGCAAAGATAGCAGTTATAAATATCATTTCCTTCAAGATTTTGCTAATGAGATAAATATTACTCAACTTTCAAAGTTAGGCTACATAGGCTGGAGAGATAGTACAGCGAGTAGGGTGCTTGCCTTGTACACAGTTGACTCAGGTTTGATCCCCAGTATCCCACATGGTAACTCCTAGCACCACCAGGAGTAATTCCTGAGTGCAGAGCCAAGAGTAAGCCCTAAGCATCACTGGGTGTGGCCTCAAAATAAAAAAATAAATAAAATGTCTTTTAATAAGAAGATATATAGGCAACTAACTGACTGACTCTAGAGAAGTGTAGTTATCATTCAGCTTTAGAATGCCTTAAATAAAGTAAGCACCCCTTTTTAGACTATGAATACTGAGCACAGAGCCAGGAGTAAGCCCTAAGCACTAGCAGTTGTAGCTCCAAAACCAAAACCAAACAAAAACGGTAAAATTGGGTTTTCACTTTATCCCAAACCAGACATATGCAAATGCATGAGGTTTTTTTCGAGAAAAGATTGATTTCAAAATTTATCATTGTTCAGGAAGCTAGGTCCAAGGACTTATACACAAGCTTTGTACAAAAGGCCCGTGTTCAGTCTCTGACATTGCACAGTCCCCTGAGAACAAAGTTGGTAGTAACCTCTGAGCACGGTAGGGTGTATACCCAAAGCAAAAATATAAAAGATTTTTTTCTTTTGCTCAAGCACGGGGTATCATATTAACTAGATTTAAGGTAACATCACATGTATCTGTTAGTTACGTTCTAATTCATTACTGAAGGATGTGTCCATGCACTTTTCTTCGTGATCTATACATTAGTTACAGATATTCTTTTGCTTTTATAAAATATGACATAATAAAAGTTTAAAGCATGACTATAAAATAGACTATTCGGAAGGATACCTTTAGAGTTACACAGCTGGAAGTATAGTCAGAGATCTCTCCTACATCCCATTTCCCCTATTAACACCTTGCATTAAAATAGTCTACACAATACAAACTAACCTGGTGAAATATTTTAGTCTTTAATATGCACTTAAGAGCTGGAAATGTGAATAAAGAAAAGACTGATTATACAAATTCAAAATCACATATTTAAAATTAAATGAGACTCTTTCAAATGAAGAATAGTAATTGAATTTTGAAACGTTTGTATTAAACTCATTCGGCACAGTCATTTAATCCACACAACAGTCCAGTGTGAAGTAAATAGTAAAACTTGTATTCTTGTGTAGGACCAACTGGGGAGGGCCGCACACCTCTGCTTGGCTGTGGTGCTGGCACATTTTGGTGCGGTCTTTGCACATCGGGAGACGCCGTTGGAGTAGGGTGTGCTTGTTTGTACTGTGGCACACACTTGACTGCATGCTCAGGAGCAGTGCTCTGAAGAGAGAGATTCAGTGACAGTGAGGAAAGGTCCTAAGGAGCAGAGTCACCATCATCTCTATTCACTTGGGCCTCACCTTACTTGGGACATCAGTCTTGCATTTGCCAGAAGGTGCATTGACCACTGAGCCATGCCCCCTCCCCACCCCACCCCTGCTCCTCAAGCTTGGAAACTGAGAGACCTTCAAAGGCCTTGATGTACATACCAGCTCTACTAGGTCGGCACAATAATATGCATTTCTTATCACTGTATCACTGTCATCCCATTGATCATCAATTTGCTCGAGCGGGCGCCAGTAACGTCTCCATTTTGAGCAGCCCCTATTTACTCGTTCTTCCCAGCAGTGCTGCATTGGAGGCTCTTTCAGGGTAAGGGGAATGAGACCCATAATTGTTACTGGTTTGGGCATATCGAATATGCCACAGAGAGCTTGCCAGGCTCTGCCGTGCTGGCACGATGCTCTTGGTACCTTGGTTTCTCTTGATATCTTGGTGTCTCTGAGAGGGAGAAGTAGGCTATAAGAGGTTACCTTTGTTAGCCAGAGGCAATGGATTAGCCTTCCAGAACTCTCTCCTCCACACATGAAGAAAGAGAGAAAGCTCCAACCCCTTTATTATGCTGCTGGTTCCCCCAGCCATCAGCTGCCCTTCTATGGCTTTCTAGGGACTTTCCAAAAGTCACTCTTTTAACACAAACTCAGAGTGGTTGAAAGCCATGTATTGCCAGAAACAACTGAAGGAAGGGCAGCTAGAACCCTGGTGGGTCTGAGTAGTGGGCCGGTAAAAGAAGTTACGTAGAACAAGTTATTCGGGCCAGAAGATAACCATTTCACTTCTATCATCTAAATCATTTCAAGAGCAAGGAGCAAATGCCCTAACAAAAGATGTTTCTATTGCTCTAATAAGATGCATTTCTTATATTAGCTAGAAGTCTGAAATTTTGTCACCTCTCTTTATTCCAAGCTGGGAGATGACGCAGATGCCAGATGACTGGCCCATCCCACTTTCCACAGATTGGTAAATAAGAACGGGGCGGGCGGGGAGGGCTCAGGGGCTGGAAAAGAGGCGGGGAGGGAACTAACCCTGAGCAGGAGAGGTGAGGAGGACAACCCCAGAGAGCGGAAGCCCAAGGTGCTGCGGGAGTCTCTTCACCATGGCCGGAAGCAAGGAGCTATTGGTGCTGGAAAACTTCATAGACGGAAAATTTTCCGCTTGCAGCTCATATATAGATTCTTATGATCCATCGACAGGGACTGTGTACTGCAGAGTACCAGATAGTGGAAAAGAAGAGGTGAGTGAGTTCACCTAGAGAAAATGCAAATGTGCCTAAGAGGTTGGTGCGTCATTTTAGTCAATTTGGTTAGTAGCTATATAATTAAACTATATGTTAGCTAATTTAACTGCATTCTCTTTAATGAAACTTTTAACTTTCTGGAAGCAAAGGGGTTTGGGAGAAAGAAAAAAAAGAGAGCCCATTAATCATTAGTGGAAGAGAATGGCTAATTTTAGAAATGGTCATAGTGTAAAAGAACCTTTGGTTCCCTGTCATAAAGTTCAGTGACTTTTGCCTGCATAATGAAGTAGAGCAGCCTGGAGCTTCTATATGGCCATCTTCCAGAGGTGTCTTGGAAACAGCGCTGCTTGGGAAAATGATTGGGATTTTTAAGGCAGGAGAAAATCTCCCCTTTATCTGTCAATTGTTGCCTAGATGTCCAATATGTATGCTTTTTAATTTTTAAGAAAATGTGTTACTTTGCAAAAATAAAAAAAAATGTTACTTGGCTAATAGGAACAAAATTTGAAAACTCCAGGATTTTTCTTTTTCTTATCCTCTAGTAGTTCCTCATGTCTTCAACACACCCAATAAAACAAAGCCGACCATTTATTTTTTATTTTTAAATTCAAAATTTTTCATAATTTCACTCGGAAAAGCCGGCCATTTAAATGACGAAACTCAAAATCCAATTCCTAGATACTTTTGGAGTTGAAACTGTTACTGTCTTATTCAAAGTTCTTCATGTCACATACATCTTTTCTAGGGCTGTGTAAATAATGGTATTTGGAAGATTTTTATGAACATGTGAGATTTATTTGATTGATTATCAATAATTACACCAAGAAGCTAAATAAATTTTTAGAGATGAACATGGCTCATGTACATAGTTTAGCATTTCTCATCTGGGGGCCATATGACCCCCGGAAGAACCCTCAGGATGTTTCAAGGTGCCACAGGAGAAAACCACGTAAAATGAAGGTCATGGGAGAAGATTTGGGGCCAATCCAGGTAAAACAGAAAGGCTTAGGAAGAGTAGAAAGCAAGGTCACAAGGGGTCATGTTTGGAAAATGATTGTGAAACACTAGTCTATGCCATCATAAAGGGAATTTTATATATATATATATATATATATATAATTATATATATACCTCTCAGAGAGCCCGGCAAGCTACTGAGAGTATCCCACCCGCATGGAAGAAACTGTCAAGCTCCCCGTGATGCCAAATATAGTAACAATAGCAGGTCTCATTCCCCTGACCCTGAAACGAGCCTCTAATAGTTGGGAAAAACGAGTAAGGAAAGGCTGCTAAAATCCCAGGGTTGGGACAAATGGAGACGTTACTGGAGCCTGCTCGAGTAAATCGATGAATAACGGGATGACAGTGACAGTGACAGTCTAATCTCCATGGGCTTTAATTTGTTCAAACTCAAAGAACTAGATACTTTTAAGAGAAAATTATGGGGTTTTCATACATAAATAATTATGTACAATTTTTTAAAAAAACAGAACTAATTCTTCTCTAATGATATTTCCATGTGAATTATATTAACAAAAAACCTTCAGACTTAGTACTAAAGTCCATAAGTATTGGCTAATCTGCAGATTACAATATAACATGTTTTGTTTGCTTCAAATAACACAGGAGAGCTATAACCCGGCTCAATCAGGTCAACCTGAGACAATCTTCCTTGTCTCAGAATGTTTTCCAAAATGCCTTTAAAATGAAAACACACTGACTGCTGCAGAAATACTTTCTGCAGCTCAAACAGTCTCAGAAAAATAGAAACAGACACACTCACCTTCCTGGACAGTCAGAGACATTTGGGAACTCCTAGTATTCCAATCTGCAAATACTCTCTCTTACCCACTGAGCCTCAAGTTTTGTTCAGGCTTGAAAATACATTCACCAGGGGCTGGAGTGATAGCACAGCGGGTAGGGCGTTTGCCTTGCACGCGGCCGACCTGGGTTCAAATCCCAGCATCCCATATGGTCCCCTGAGCACCGCCAGGAGTAATTCCTGAGTGCAGAGCCAGGAGTAACCCCTGTGCATTGCCAGGTGTGACCCAAAAACAAAAAAAAAAAAAGAAAAAAAAAAAGAAAATACATTCACCATCAAAAGGGCAACACAGCACAATCAACAGTCACTTCCTCTCATCCAGCTTTTGTCCTATGCTTTGCTTTCACAAAGCCCTTTAACAGGAACTGTCCGAATATGAATAATATTATTTCACCAAGAATTGGGTTTTAACTTTGTGATGCTAAGATACTTAGATCAATGGCCTCTCTCTCTCTCTAACACAATTCCTCGCACACATTAATTGATCATCTATTAACTAACATTAATAATTATACTTTATTAACATTAATTATTGATTTATAGTAATAAATATTAATATTAACTGATTTATAGTGATTATAAATACACACACACAAACTCCCTAAATGTGGAGGCATTTGGATTATGTCACTGCAGTCACAAGCAAAAACCAGTCAAACTGTATGGCTTTAAAAAATGAGTTCATCATCATCATCATCCCATTGATCGTCAAATTTCTCAAGCAGTCTCTGTAATGTCTCCATTTGTCCTATCCCTGAGATTTTAGAAGTCTCTTCTTGCTCGTCCTTCCCAACAATGCCGCATTGGAGGCTCTTTCAGGGTCAGGGGAATGAGACCCATCATTGTTACTGTTTTTGGCATATGAATACACCACGGGGAGCATGACAGGCTCTCCCATGTGGGCAGGAAACTCTCCGTAGTTTGCTGGTTCTCCCAGAGGGAGAACTAGGCTATAAGATTTCGGGGAGCTTGGTTTTAAGTCTCTGGATGCTGGGCATTGATGGGATTACAGGGCGCCGGGGGCAGTCCCTGGGTGTGACTGCCTAGCTACTGGAAAATGGGAAGTCTGGGTGGAAGAGGCCCAGTCCTGATCCAAGCAGGCTTGGAGATCTCAGCCCCAGGTCCTGCACACCTGGGTTCCTCTGCCCATACCTTCATGCGTGAGGCTCGTCCGAACGTGTGGAGAGGGGCCTTGAGCATGGCTGTGGATCGGGACTGGGCCTCTTCCACCCATATTTCTCATTTTCCAGTAGCTAGGCAGTCACACCCAGGCAATGCCCCTGCCCCCCCCCCCCCCCCCCATCAAAGGCCAACATCCAGACACTTAAAAGCAAGCTCCGGAAGAGAGCAACACAGAGAGTCTCTGGCCCGTGCGCCTGACTGTCTTCCCTGGGGCCCCTTGGAAGGGATGGGCTCCAGCTTCCCACCCTGCCCCGAGCAGAGTTCCCATGGCCGAAGACCTCCAGAGCCTTAACCTTAGCAAAAAATGAGTTACAACACTTAATATCTGTGACCTTACCTTTGTGGCAAGGGGGCATTTGGGGGCATTTTGGGACTACATGGAGCACTTCTCAGGGGCTATTCCTGGCTCTGTACTCAGGAACGGCACATGTTGGTGCTGGAATTGAACGGGGTGAGGCGCATGCAAGGTGAGTGTCTTAACTTCTTTACTATCTCTTTGGACCTATGGCCTGAATCTCCATGTACCGCTTTCTTCTCTTGTATAAAACTGGTATAATAAAACCACCTATTTCATAGTATTTTGCCTAGAAGTTAGTACATATGTACTCTATATTACTTGGATATAAAGCATGAGTCAAAAGATGCCACGACTTGAATTATATGGAAACTCAGAAACTCTGACTCGATTTGAGCTTTCTGTTCACAAGAATTCAAGATTTCTCTGTTGACTTTTCATACTGAAGAGCTGCACATCTTCCCATCCTCAGCATTTGGTAAAGACCAGCACCAAAGTCCATCTCTTCTTCAAGTCTACAGGTCACATTAGGGGCGCAGTTTTGAGGTGAAAACACCATCTTTCCGTAAATTTAGGGGTAGCTATTTGGGCCACACCTGTCAGTGCTCAGGGACCACTCCTGGTTCTGTGCTCAGGAGTCTTCCTCAGCAGTACTCAGGGACCATATGTTGTTAGGGATTGGACTGGGGCCTCTTGCATGCAAAGCATGTATCCAGTCCTTTGAGCTATCTCTCTGGCCTCCAGGCATTTAAGATAAAGACAAGTGTAAAAAAACATCTGGCAGGGGAAGACTGAGGGAGAGCCCCAGGGGCTCTCCCCATTGGCTGCCCCCGGGGTTTCAGGGGGTCGGTCCTGGGCTCCTCGCCCATCCAGGGCAGCCCGGGCCATGAGGCAAATGGAGGAGGAAACGAGGGCCAAGCCAGTTGACTGATCAGTTGCCATTTATTCCATTCTCTCCACGCGCCTGTTCCAGTCTCTCTGAGCTCCCCATTTCTCCTCTCTCCTCTCTCTCCCCCAGCACTCTCCCTTCCTAGCTCCTCACTCCATCCCCGCTCTCTGGATTCTCTTCCTCTTCACTAGTCTCTCCCTGCCCCCCCTCCTCCCACACTTGTCTCTCTCCTCCTTGCCCTCTAGGCTACACACACACACACACACACACACACACACACACACACACACACACACACACACACACACACACACACACACACACAGTCTGGTATCAAAATCAACATAAGGAAGCCCTTCCTGAGGGCCCACCAGGTTCAAAGGAAACACCACCTAGGGGCATTCCAAAGCCCTTCCTGACTTGTCAGCAGGCTAAATACCTCTTAAGGTGTTTTTCTCCTTTCCTCAGTCCAAAAACTCCATCTACATCTTAATACTAGTTATTTTTGTATGGATACAATAAGAGATACATTGGGGCTTGTAAGGCAGCTCTCCTGACTCTTGCCACAGACTCAGACTACAGCGCTCAGGCAAGATTAATCATTCCTAACCCTAGCAGGGTCCAAATCTAGTTATTGCTTCTTGGTTCATGACAGCATTTGTCCATGGCAAAGCTCTTAACTTACAGTTAAGCATTAAGCACTTTGGCCAGGCCCATCTCAATGCCAGGGTAGCACATAACTCACCGCTTGCCCCGGATCCGTCCCTTCCCTAGTCGAGACCCTGCTTTTGGGGGTGCTAGGAAGTAAGGGCCTCTGAGGCTTAGGTCGAGAGAGAATAGATGCCCAGGAGGAATAGAACATGTAGAGTCAAGTTACAAAAGCATAGCATTTGCTACAGTCTTCCTGTGCCCTTACAAAAGGACATGGCTCTGAATAAACTATGCAGAGGACTCAAAGAGAACAGAAAAACAATATTTTTAAGTTAACAGAACACAAAGAAGTTACAAATAAACACAGAGGAATGGGAGCACTGTGATGGGAGTAAGCCAATAAACCTAAACTACCTGAGGCTATGTTATCTTACAGACAAGAATTTTTTTTTTTTAATTTTGTGAGCACTGCTGAAGGTGATGCACTGTGCATAAAGAAAAGGAGAGAGGACTGTAGATCATGCTTTGGGTGAAATGGTCAGCACAGGTACAGGTGGCTGAGTCAGACCAGGTGATTCTAGAAAGAAGCTTATAGTTGCAGAAAGTCTGTGAGGAAGGATTGTGCGGTTAACCCAGGACTTGTTGTCAACAGGGTTGTAAGTGATTTATACATGTTAATCAGTCAGATGAGTGGGGAGAGGAAGAGAAGAAACTACCGGTTTGCTTAAATTAGAGACTGCCCATAAGAAAAAAGGAAGGGAACAGCCTGAGAATTTATTTGCCTTCATGAATTGACCTTGCCAACATAGTTTTAGATTTAGCTGCGAAACCAGTACCCTCATATGTGTTTAAGCATGATGATCCTGGGTTATGCCATAGCAGGCTGACAGGTGGTTTGAGGTGAATCCTTTGCATATATGAGAGCTTGAGTTCAATTGCCAGCATTTCAAAAAAAAAAAAAAAAGCTGTGTGATCTCTGGCAAATTGCATGAGCTCTCTGTGCTTCAGTTTCCTCATCTGTGAAGTAACAATACTCACATTATACAATTTTTAAAAATGTGTTAATTAACTAAATAACCTGTGTGAAATATTTAGCAGTAATTAAGAGATGACATAATGGATAATGTGAAGTTGAGAAGAGTTTCCAAGGATGCAATTTTAAACAAAATTTGAGCCTTGAGCCTTTATTAGAGAAATAAGAGCTAAAAATGCTTTCGAACTTTAAGCCTTTTAAAACTTTTTACTCTAAAGCTTTGAGAACTTTTCACTCCAAAGGTGTAAAATCTTTAGAACTTTTGTACTTTTTTTTCAGGAATGTTTATTGAGATATAGTGACATACAAAGTTGTTCTTAATAGAGCTGTTTCAACAATGTTCCAACATCAATCCCACCATCAATGTCCTCTTCTCCCCACAAATGTCTCCAGGTCCCACCCTGCCCACCAGCTTGCCCCGATGGTAGGCATATAACAAATTTATTTCATACAACTTCGTCCAATAAAACTTAAAGAAGTGGTAAATAAAATTATTAGAAGGTATCACTTGTATCACTTGTCATCCCATTGATCTTTGATTTGCTCGAGTGGGCACCAGTAATGTCTCCATTTGACCCTGTCACGTGCAAGTGTAGCCCAAAGATATCTGCTCACTCCAGGAACAGGAAGAGCCTCAAACCATTCATTCAGGGTTTTGACGAAGAAGTCTGACCATGTTGTTGGTGGGTGGTCACATGGTCTTTTGACATCCCATGGAATCCAGTTTTTAGAAAGTAAATCCAGTTATTAGAAGATAAATCAGTAAAAGTCAGTTTGTGATGATTAATTGCTATATGTTTTTAACCTTTCTTAGGTAAAATGCACATGATGAGAAGTTTCTCCTATTCTTTAAAGGAGCTCTTTTAGAGCTTTTTGCAAAACTGGTTTAAAGGCTATGAATTCCCTAAGCTGTTACCTGTCTGTGAAGCTCCATAACATTCCTAGAAATATGAATATAGCTAGTTTGAGTATTCATGGTGAGGTGTTCCTCTCCTTGAGTTTTTGTATGGTGTTCTTCCATATTTTTCTAGCCCATTAGATGTATCTGCTGGACATCTTATGGGCTTTCCTTCTTCAATTTTGCTACATTTAATATTCTATCTCCATCTTTGGATTTAGTCATTTTAAGTACAGTGTGTCCTGGAGTTCTCCTGAGTGAGTGTACTTTTACTGGGACCCTTTAGGCCTCATGAATCTCAGTGCCTGTAATTTTCAACTATGAAAAGTTCCACTACCCAGCCACCACCACGCTCCAGACCGTTTTCCAGACACTCAGGCTGAACCTCACGCGTGAGTGAAGCCCCACAGAACCAGATAAAGCAGAACTTTGTGACCTTGGACTCCAGGCTCAACGAGACCCGGAAACAAGATCCTCTGTCTGCGTCCTCCAATCTCTGGTGCCCCAGGGATCACACCCAGACGACCCACCTTACTGGTACCAGATAAATACCTCACCGGCCAATCTCCACTACCTCCACTACCCAGCCACCACCACACTCCTGGCTGCTTTCCGGACACACCATCAGACACTTAATACCCATTTTCCATAATTTCTGCACCATATTTGATGGGGTTCAAATATGTTCACACTATGGGAACACCTGTAAGGGTGATTAGAGGCCACCATAAAAGCCTCCATCTCTCTCGGAGAACCCAGCAAGCTACTGAGAGTACCCCACCTGCACAGCCTGGCAAGCTACCCATGGCATATTTGATATGCCAAAAACAGTAACAACAATGGGCCTGACACTGAAAGAACCCCCAATACGGCAGCTTTAAGAAGGATGAGCAAGGAGAGACTGATAAAATCTCAGGGAGGAACTAGACTGCCAAAAAGAAGAAGGACTAAAATGACTGTACTTTCAACACACATATGCTGGCATTGGAAGCATCCATCGAGGACCTGATGGTGCAAGCACAGAAGATCAATTACAATATCATTGGTCTGACCAAAATGAGAAGGCATCAATCACATCATGCCATTTTCGACACTGGAAAAGAACTCTTCCTCAGAACATGCGACAACAGAGGTGTCGATGTCATTGGTGTCCTTGTCAACAAGAACTTAGCCATGAGCTAATGTCCGAGCTCCGAAAGCTGTGCAGAGAATCGATAAAGGAAGACCTCAAAGAGAGAAGAACAGCAGTGTTGGCCAATGTGGAAAAAGCCGGGGGAAGTATTTGCAACGCTTGCCTGTCCTTCGCCAACTACAAGACCAAGATGACTGCCCTCCGATGTCCCGATGGATCTATCACATCTTCCAGAAAGGCAATGGAGAGGATTATTCATGACTTCTACTCAGATATCCTCAATAGCCACGTCCACCTGCCCACATACCAAATTCCGTAGGATGGATATGTTGTTCCCAATATCTCCCTTCTGAAATCTGACTGCCATTTCATCAGTAAAGATGCATACAGCACCCAGTCCAGACAAGGTCAGACCCGAACACCTGAAGAATCTGCTTCCAGTACTCGTCAATACACTGGCTTAGCTCTTCACATGCTACCTGTCTGAATGCAAGGTTCCATCCCAGTGGAAAACCAGCAGGACCGTTCTGTTGTACAAGAAGGGAGACATCCATGACATCAGCAACTATCACCTGATCTGCCTGTTGTCCCTCATCAACAAGTTGTTCACTTGAGTCATCCTGAATAGAATAGGCAGAACACTAGACTAGGGACAACCATGTGAGCAAGCTGGGTTCCGAAAAGGATTCAGCACAATTGACCATATTTACACAGTGACCAAGCTTATCGAAGTTTTGCAAGAGTTCAAGATGCCGCTCTGTCTAACGTTCATTGATTTAAAGAAGGCCTTCAAGTCTGTTGAGACAGAAGTGGTCATCGAAACCCTAGCCAAATAGGACATTTAAACTCAATACATCAAGAATCTCCATGAACTGTATTACGGGTTCACCACCAGGATTTCACCATTCTACAAGGAAGTGATCATTGATGTAAAGAGAGGGGTTCGTCAGGGTGATACCATTTCACCGAAACTCTTCAGTGCCACCCTCGAAATGTCATGTAATGACTGAAATGGGAAGGAATGGGAGTGAAATTAGATGGTCGGCAACTATACCACCTCTGCTTCACTGATGACATCGTTCTCATAACACCAAACATTAGCCAAGCAGCACAAATGCTGGCTGACTTCAACCACGAGGGTGGAAAGGTCAGACTGCAGCTGAATCTCAGCAAAACAATGTTAATGAAAAACGAACTAGTCCCTGATGTTCCATTTGCTCTCAATGGAATGAACATCTCCGAATGCAGCAGCTATTTGTACCTGGGTCGAGAACTCAATGTGAGGAACGACTTGGCACCAGAACTGCGCAGGAGGAAGAGAGCAGCGTGGAACGCCTTCAAGAGTGTTGAAAAAGTGGTTAAGAGGATGAAGAACCTCCAGCTCTGGGCACATCTTTTCGACTCTACCATTCTTCCTGTACTAACATACGCCTCAGAGACTTGGCCCCTATGCAAACAGGATGGGAACACTATTCGGGTTTCCTAAAGAGGAATCGAAAGAGCTATGCTAGGATTATCATGTTTCACTCAAGTGAGAGAAGGAATCTGGAGTTCCAACCTCCATCGATGGTCAAGAATCAGGGATGCTGTCTCCTTTGCCAAGGCACCAAAAATCAGATGGGTCAGACATGTAATGCAATTCAGAGATGACTGCTGGACTAGAGCTGTCACTGACTGGATTCCATGGGACAGACGTCAAAAGACTGCATGACTGCCCACCAACGAGATGGTCAGACTTCTTTGTCAAAACCCTGAATAAACGATTTAAGGCTCTTCCTGTTTCTGGAGCGAGTAGATATCATTGGGCTACAGTAGCACGTGACAGGGACCAATGGAGATGTTACTGGCACCTGCTCGAGAAAAACCAAGATCAATGGGATGACAAGTGATACAAGTAACAAGTGTTAATGTTTTCAGTGCTATTGTTTTCACCCATGGAGCTTCGTGGATTTCTAGAGTTTCCCCCATTGGTTTTCTAGTGCTACTGCTATGTGGGTGAGTCTTTGTAGTTAACTCCCTTGGAAGAGGCTGAAGGATTAAGATGGAGATTGCCTGTGGTCTTCCTGCTCTTCCTCATGGAATTGCAGGAAGGATAACTCTGAGTAGCATGTTATTTGTTGCGTAGTTATGTTGAGTGGCTGTATAAGTGGTTGTGTGCTTCAGAAGCTGTGTTGTGGGTCCTTAACATGGTGCAGATCAGGTGTGGAGTTTGATGGGACCCACCCAGGAGGGAGGGGTTCTGCCTCTCATTCAAAATAGACCTAGTGATATCAGCTGGAGGCAAATTCCACCTGAGATGATACAGCAGCAAGCAGAAGGTCCTATAGCTTCTACACATTTTGACTATTTCCCCTTTCACATAATCATCAGAAATTAGTTATATTTAGGGGCCAAAGAAGTAGTACAGGAAATAAGACACTTGCCTTCCACACAGGCCATTAATGGCCTGACTAAAGAGCCAGAGCAAAGAGCCTGAGCAAAGATCCCTGAGCAAAGAACCAGGAAGAAGAAAGCCCTGAGCATCTTGGGTATGACATACCCCCAACACACACATAAATCTATATTTTGAAATGATGATGATGATGATGATGATGATGATCATCATCATCATCCCATTGATCGTCAAATTTCTCGAGTGGTCTCAGCAACCTCTCCATTCATCCTATCCCTGAGATTTTAGAAGCCTCTCTCTACTCGGCCTTCCCAATAATGCCGCATTGGAGGCTCTTTCAGGGTCAGGGGAATGAGACCCAGCTTGTTACTGGTTTTGGCATATGAATACACCATGGGAAGCTTTCGAGACTCTCCCATGTGGGCAGGAAACTCTCGGTAGCTTGCCAGTTTCTCTCAGAGGGAGAAGTAGGCTATAAGATATCGTGCGGGCGCTTTTCAGCTGTGTGCTTCTGGGAGCTTGCTTTTAAGTCTCTGGATGTTGGCTGTTGATGGGATTATGTGGCGCAGGGGGCAGAACCTGGGTGGGACCACCTAGCTATTGGAAGATGGGAAATTGGGTGGAAGATGCCCAGTCCTGATCCCAGCAGACTTGGAGGTCTCAGCCCCAGGTCCTGCACACCTGGGTTCCTCTGCTGGTACCTTCATGCGTGAGGCTCATCCAAACGTTTGAAATGATAAAAATACATATTTGTCTGACTCCAACAGTTTCTTTTTGATAATGTAGCTATTATATTCTGCATACCTTGGGGGAAAAGGGAGCATTTTCCCTTGGTCTATGAGATGTTCTGCTTTATCGATCACATGATTATGGCTTTGCGAGGACTCAGATTTGGGGACTACAGAAGTTTTGAAATTAGAAAAGAAATAAAATTTGATTCTGCAGCCACTATCTGAGAGCTGTCCTCTTCCTTGGCTCCCCACAGGTCCAAGCTGCCGTAGCAGCAGCCCAAGCGGCCTTTCCTGCCTGGTCATCCAGGAGCCCGCAGGAGCGTTCACAGGTGCTGTACAGGCTGGCCGACTTGCTGGAACAATCGCTGGAGGAGTTTGCCCAGGCAGAATCCAAAGACCAAGGTGAAGGCCACATACTCACCTGAAGAATGGATCCCAATGTGTTTGGGGTTCCACAGCTTTCTCTCAAGTAGAGCTTTGATCTGAGAGCATCTGACTCTGACTCAAGGCTTCATGGAAATAATTGACTTGGGTGGTGCTGATCCATGTCCACACCCTACCTGTCAGAAATGACTTAAAAATGTTTCATTGGTGCTAGAGATAGAGGTGGAAACATAATCAATGAGGTTTGACACTGATGCATTTTAATCTCTCGCTGATGGTAAAACTATTCATGGAGCCAAACCCAAATTCAAGAGTAAGGGATGCAAACTCTTACCCTTTCACAGAAAGAATCGCAAAGAAGTCTGGTAAAGGGCCTGGCTCGCAGGGATATATGGAAATTAAGGAGAAACTTTCAAAGATAATTTAAAGAGCAGTTTTACTTTAAAAATTTGTAGAGGGCTGGAGAGAGAATACAGCAGGTAGGGCACTTTCCTTTCACACAGCCCACCCAGAATCCCCAGGATCCCAGATGGGCCCCTTCCAAGAGTGATTTCTGAGCACAAAGCCAGGAGTGTGGGTGTGCTGGGTGTGGCCCCAAACAAAAAACTAAACATGTAGACAAAAAAGAAAAAAAGAAAAGAAATGCATTTACTTAGAAATGTCTCCCATAAGTGAGTCACTATTTCAATCCCAACACAGCTTTCCAAATATTAACTTTTCCCTACTGGTCAAGGCAATGGAGTAATGCCTGTGTATCTTTACAAAAATATACATTAGGAAAGGCAAAGATCTCTTAACACTGTATGCATGCTACACACCAGCCTTACAGTAGGGGGCAGCCTAATCTCAAAGCCTTTAAGATTACAATGTTTCTTTCTTCCTTTTTTTTTTTTTTTTTTAAATTTTTTGGGTCTCACCCAGGCATGAACAGGGGTTATTACTGGTTCTGCATTCAGGAATTACTCCTAGGGGTGCTTGGGGGACCATATGGGATACTGGGAATCAAACCTGGGTGAGCTGCGTGCAAGGCAAACACCCTATCCACTGTGCTATATTGCTCCAGCTCCTTACAATGTTTCTTGCTGGTGTTATTGCCACTGTATCTCCTGCAAAGATACCTGTATACCAACCCACAGAAGTCTGTGCTTCCCTCTTTGTTTAATCCAGGATGTAGGACAGTTGGGACACTTGCCACACAGAGGCGGCCCTCAGGTGTTCTGCTGTGTGCTCATCTTAATGACTCCGTCATGTACTGAAAAACCTTTAATACACACACCACATGTTTATTATTAAGATAGTTTGTGTGTGTGGTGTGCAAACACAGTTGTTTTAACACGCAGTTTTCCAACCCCTTTGTGGCCTTTATGAAGTTCAATGATTTTGAATTGAACGCGCTGGCGTGGGTGAAGTGGCAGCATCTGGTAAATTCATAATCATCACTGTTAATTGTTTAATGCACAAAGCAAAGATGAATTGACTCATCTTCAGGCTCCCTTCCCAGTTTATCTTGTAACCTCACACCTAATTATTGCAGTTTTATTGGGCAACTGAGGCTACTTTAGTGTGAGTTGGAAACTATGTGACAGAGTATCTCCACCAAGTCGGGAGTGTAGCCCATTGACGGTGCCTTTCTGTTGTGACTTCTTACAGGGAAAACCATCACCATGGCAAGAACCATAGACATTCCGCGATCCGTACAGAACTTCCGGTTCTTTGCCTCCTCTATCCTGCACCACACATCGGAGTGCACGCAGATGGACCACCTGGGCTGTATGCACTACACAGTGAGGGAGCCGGTGGGAATCGGTGGGTGCTGAGTGGGGCAGAAAGATGCTTTGTTCTGTCTAGAACTGACCTAACAGAAGAGGCGAAAGGGAGAAACTGAATTCTATTTGGACTGGAAATCAGTTGGTCTCCAAAATCTATTTCCAGTTTATTTTCTTTGTCAAATTCCCTACTGTTTCCCAACACACTGTTCTTGAGAAATCACAGAAAAAAACGATACTGAGATTAAGCTCACATTTCAAGATTATTTTGCTTCTGATATGAGAAACAAAAGTCTATTTCCAGAGAGCGTTGTGCATAAGGTAATGAGCTTTGGATATCTGTTGCGTTAAGTTATGTAACATTTGTGTGTTTGAGTATTTTTACCTGCAAGACTGGGAAAATAGTTTAATTATATACATAGATACATATATGTATGTATCTAGGGGCCAGATATAGTACAGTGAGTAGGGCACTTGCCTTGCATGCAGACAACACAGATTCGATCACTGGAACCCCATATGTTCCCCAAATCTTCCAGGAGTGGTCTCTGAATGCAGAACCAGGACTAAGCCCTGAATACCACTGGGTTTGGCCCAAATAACAATAAAACTATATATATACATATATGCACATATAGTATATACATACATACATATACACGTGTGTTTTACATATTTTTGTGGGATATTTTTTTGGGGGGGGCATACCCTATGGAGCTTACTTCTGGGTTCGTGTTCAGGGACCACTCCTAGCAATGCTCTGAGAACCGTATGCCTGTGTACTAGGGATAGAAACTGGGTTGGCAGCATGCAAAGCAAGTACCTGAATCCTGTACTATCTTTTCAGCTCCACATATGTTTACTTATTATATTATACTCCCTTACGGTTTTTCTTTCTGCCTCATAGAGTACACACAAATTTCTGCAAAAATTCAAATAGCCACAAGATGGCACTATTTCTCCGAGATTATTAACTGTTACTTGGTACAGTTTATGATGCAGTGAAAGAATATACACTAAGAGGGAAAAAATGAGACATCTTGTCACTTTGACTATTTGAACTCATTAGCAATCATGTTTTTGTGAGTTATGAAAAGCTCAAATTGCCACTTAGGAACTGTGCTAAGACATTATGCTGCAAAAATATTGTTACCCCCTAACATACCCAGTTTTCACTGGGAAACTTTGTAATATAAAGTTATCTGTTTACTTTTACAGAATGAGGCAGAGTAGAAAACGTGAACCTATTTGTTTACTACTTATTACACACCAGATAGTTCTATTTGCGGCTGTTCTGTTTATGGTTGAAAATCCCGAAGATTTCAGAGTGTTATATGAAAACACCCTCCAGATGTTGATTCTGTTACATATCCAGCAAAATTATTTTCTCAGGAAATATAGAGGGAGCAAGAGAGGATGTTTCATTAAGAATAGTCAAATGACTAGTGAAATGACATCCATTATCTGTGCATCATTGTTAATTTGTTTTATTAATAACCTCCTACCCCTCACGGGGGAGATTTAAAACACATTTTTCTTATTTTACAAATAATTCTCAAAAATTTGCTATTGTATGTATCAAACAACAAAATATTAGAAACAGAGATGGAGAACCTTTAATAGTAATTGGATGGGGCCAGAGAGATAATACAGCAGGTAGGCATTTGCTTTGCACACAGACAACCTGGGTTTGATTCCTGGCCCCTGATAATGGTCCCTGGGACCTGCCGAGAGAGATCCTTGAGCACAGAATCAGGAGTAAACCCTGAGCACTATTGGGTATGGGAAGAAATAAGGAAATAATGAGAGAGGGAAAGAGAGAAAGAGAAGAAAGGAATAAAAGAAGAAGAAAAGGAAGGAAGGAAGGAAGGAAGGAAGGAAGGAAGGAAGGAAGGAAGGAAGGAAGGAAGGAAGGAAAGAAGGAAGGAAGGAAGGAGGGAGGGAGGGAGGGAGGGAGGGAAGGAAGGAAGGAAGGAAGGAAGGAAGGAAAGAAGGAAGGAAGGAAGGAAGGAGGGAGGGAAAGAAGGAAGGAAAGAAGGAAGGAAGGAAGGAAGGAAGGAAGGGAGGAGGGAAGGAAGGAAGGAAGGAAGGAAGGAGGGAAAGAAGAAAGGAAGGAAGGAAGGAAGGAAGGAGGGAAATAAGGAAGGAAAGAAGGAAGGAAGGAAGGAAGGAAGGAAGGAAGGAAGGAAGGAAGGAAGGAAGTAGGGAAAGAATGAAGGAAGGAAGGAAGGAAGGAAGGAAGGAAGGGAAAGAAGGAAGGAAGGAAGGAGGGAAAGAAAGAAGGAAGGAAGGAAGGAAGGAAGGAAGGAAGGAAGGAAGGAAGGAGGGAAGGAAGGAAGGAAGGAAGGAGGGAAAGAAAGAAGGAAGGAAGGAAGGAAGGAAGGAAGGAAGGAAGGAAGGAAGGAAGGAAGGAAGGAAGGAAGGAGGGAAAGAAGGTAGGAAGGAAGGAGGGAAAGAAGGAAGGAAGGAAGGAAGGAAGGAGGGAAAGAAGGAAAGAGAGAGAGAGAGCAAGCAAGCAAGCAAGCAAGCAAGATTGCATAATTTTACCTTTTCTTAGGAAGCAGAAAGAAAGGAGGAAGGAAAGAAACAAAGAATTGGTGGATAGTATAAGGAGGGAGAAGTTTTAAACATCACCTATTTACATTATTTAAAATTTTTAGGCACTGTGATTCACAATAGTGTTAATAGGGTTTCATGTGTACAACATTCCAACACTACACCCACCACCAGAACCCCCCTCCTGCACCCACCCCAACCTACATTCTCCTCACCAGAGGCTGGTAAGCTCAGTTTGTAGACCAGTTTCAGGTTCTGTTGCCTTTGGCCATGTTATCCCTTACTATGTTTCTCTCTCTCTCTCTCTCTCTCTCTCTCTCTCTCTCTCTCTGCAGTATATATGAAAGATTATTCTGTATCTGTTCATGCTGCATAATACTCTTCATATCCATCCACATAGAGACAAATTGCATGATTTTACCTTTTCTTATAGCTGAGTAATATTCCATTGTGTTTATGAACCACTGTTTTTTGGCTAGTCATTTCTTCTTGGACAGTTAGGTTGTTTCTAGATTTTGGCTATTATGAACAATGCTGCAATAAATATAGGAGTGTAAATGTCTTTTTTTTTTTTTTTTGCTTCACATTTTAAATGGCATAGAGACGCTTTCAATACATTTTGAATTGATTTCCCTGAAGTTGGCTACAAGTAAACTAAGTCTGGGGTTTTAGAAAAGCAATTTATTTCATATGGCAGGATGGGTTTCCATTTTAATCAAGCCCCATGGTCTGGCGGCTCTGAGGGCCAAGACCCGTTGGTGACATTTCTATTCTTTCATTCTTCTTCAGCGGGTCTGATCAGTCCTTGGAACCTGCCGCTCTACTTGCTGACCTGGAAGATTGCTCCAGCAATTGCTGCAGGCAATACTGTCATCGCCAAGCCCAGTGAGATGACTTCAGTGACCGCATGGATGATGTGCAAGCTCCTCGATAAAGCAGGTCATTCTTTGGGGGACTGAGATCTCAAGGACACTTAGGATTAGTTTGGAGGGTGTGGGTAGGTTTCAACTACGCAAAACCATTGTCAGTTGAAGTCCTTTTGGATGGAAATCTGCTTAGCAGTGAAATTGGTTCCAGTGGCACCTTTGCTTTTTGACCCTTTGTTCCATTTTTGTTGCCAGAAGGATCCGCATCAGGGCATCCTTCTGTAGGGACACAGCCTCTCTCCTCAGGCGGACAAAGAGGGCACAATGGGAGGTCACCCACACATACAAAAGGCTCAAATCAGAAACCAACCTGCTCTAGGGAATGTCTTAAATAATAAGTTGGTTTGGGGCTTTAAAATTTTAACTTATAGAGAATTTCAAACTTATAGGCAACCTAGACCATAGAATTGGCTCACTTATGTTCTTTACCTAGAGATGCCTGGCAGCATTAGAATCATCTAGAATCATCCTTCATACCCAGATAGTCTGTTGTCAAGTCTCCAATCAGGAACAATTCTTCAGCCTTTGACTTTTCACGACCCTTGAAGAGTTTAGAATAGACCAATTTGAGATTGATGTTTCTTCCCGAGTCCCCACATTTTAAACCAGAACTTCACAGAAGTATGTTTTTTTCTTATTCCATCATTTCTGGAGGCAGTTGCTTGTCTACTCATCTCATTGACAATGGTGGTAGCTTTGAACACTTGTTTAGGACAGTTAGTGCCTTCTGGGTTTCTCTGCTATGAAGTTGTCTTTCTTTCCCTTCATTATAATAGGTATTTTTTGAAAGACACCTAAAGACTGCAAAATTTAATCATCACACATTTATTAACCAGTGTAGCATTCATTAATAATCTTTTAAATAGGCAATTTAGATTTTATATTTAAACCATAAATTAATTTTGAAGAAAATAATAATTTTTCTGCACACATCTGATATCTACAGCCATAGACTATCCAATAAGGTAGTCCATTTTCAAGAAATTCGTGTACATGTCTGCCAGTGTTTCCTTTATGTTGGTTCTGTTGTACAGTTTTGTGGTGACACCTGGTGGTGCTCAGGGTTTACACCAGTTTTGTGACTACCCTCAGAAATCACTCCTAGTGGGACTCAGGGGCCCATATTGAGGTAGCAGTGATTGACCCTGGGTTGGCTGCCTGGTAGACAAGCCACCTTACCACTATTCTATCTTGGACTCCTGAGTTTTCCCTGTATTTTTGGAACCTGTACTTGGAAGCTGGAATTATACGGCTCCATGTCCTCAGTCTGCTAAGAGTGTAATGGCCATATTCCGTGGCTATTCCTGGAAGGTCAGCGGGACTCTGCCCCAGGGGTAGAAGGCAACAGACAGATGGCTGAACTTGTAACCTATGACAGAAGTTCTTTTTTATATATATATTGGGTCACACCTGGCGATGCACAGGGGTTACTCCTGGCTCTGCACTCAGGAATTACTCCTGGCGGTGCTCAGGAACCATATGGGATACTGGGAATCGAACCCAGGTCGGCCACATGCAAGGCAAACACCCTACCCGCTGTGCTATCGCTCCAGCCCCAACAGAAACTCTTGTGTTTAGTTCCTTAGCTAATTTTTCCCCACAACCTGGCAAGAATGATGCATGGGTGGTGGGGAGGCTGTCTCACTGTCTCCATCAATATGTGCTGTGATTCTTCCTCCAAGCCCACAGAGAAGGTAGTTCTGGTTCACCTACACCATAGGTGAGTGCTTGGGAGGTATCTATCTCTCTACTGGTGCTTTCTCCCTCTTACAGCAAAAACCTATATGTTGGCGTCCAGGGAAGTTGTGCCAATCTCTTGTCCTAAGACTTTCATCTCAGGTTAAAACCATGCCTGGATGGGATAGTTTTGGGTCTCGTGGACTAGTTGGGCCCACTTCACTGGTATCCTACCAAAGCTAGGCATGTGGGATGACATTTATGCCAGTATGTCTCTGCAGGATGTATGATATGCATGTTCCTACTTCTCTCATGCTGAAAAGCGTGTCACCCCTTTCTAACAATAGAGGTATGATTTTCTAACAATAGAGATATGATTTATTTGTGTGTGTATGTGGGAGAGCGAGATGGGTTGGACCATACCATGAAGTGTTTAATCCTGATTCTGTAATCAGAGATCATTCCCATACACCATGCTGGGGATCAAACTGGAGTTCACTGCGTGCGAGACAAGCTCCTTAACCCTGTATTATCTCTGGCTCTGAGAGGTCTCATTTTTAAATTCCATTCTGTGAAAAATTAAGCCCTTATTTAATTTAATTGGTGGGGGGGGTGTACTCAGGATTTACTACTGCATCTGTACTCGGGGATCATTTTTGGTGAGGTAAAGGGGGCTATTTGTGGTTTTATAGGATTGTGGCTTCATTAGGATCTAACCCAGGTCAGCCCTATCCATTGTACTATCTCTCCAGTAACAAACTGAGTCTTTAGAGTCTGTAGAAGTCCAAGGCATTTTTGTTGTGCCTGTTGACTGGATTCATGAACTGGGATGAGATTTGTGTCTATTCTCTTCTTTGATTTTTATTGGTGGGGGCGGGGGGGCATAAGGGGGCAAGTCAAGTGGTGGTGTGGGTACACAGGATCATCTTCCTGAAACCACACTCCTAAAGGCATGCGTGTTTTAACCTATGATGATTTTTCTTTCCTAAACACTGTCTCTTTTAGAATCCTTTTTTGTTTTCATCAATTTATGCACCACTGATCTTCTAGAATGGACACAGTTCTTACCTGGCTTTGCTTGCTTTGCCAAACTCCTCCTCTGTAAAAACACTGCTAGTTCAATGTCCAAATAACATCTGTCTGAAGCACTGAGTTTTGACACTGGGATTTGTAGGTGTTTGGAATTGCATTGACAAAATCCTACTTTTGAGCACTGTCAGAGAATATTTTAATGGTGCAAAGAGAAGAAAGATAAAACAGCCTGCTAGTACATCATGGATATTTAAATATCTAGTTCCTCTGGTTCTGAGCCACTTAAACAGATTTGAAATAAAATCATCTTGAAAGTACACAGTGGGTACCTCTTTGGAAGTCCCGGAATATTCATTTTGTAGGAAGAGTAGTGCAGGGGGTCTCACAGGTTAGTCCCCATTCATGTGTTTGCTGACGCTGGGCTTCCGGCTTTTCCTATTAGTTTTTGTTCTGCTCTATTTAAGCTTAAAATTCTTCTTGTCACCCTGAATTGCAAGGGTTTGATTCCATTCATTGTTTGTTGGACACTATTTTGAGTTTTACCAAATTGTTATTTGGAATTAAACTGCCTGCCTTTTCTTATAATAGGAACCTCTTAATGGTAGAGGGCAGGTTTCCCTAAACAATTATCATTAGTGTTCTCATCATAGCAAAATGGTATGGAGAAATAATAATATCCAGTAGATGGCTCTTAATGTTTTAACCTCGGAGCTTGAGGAAACATAATCAAAATGTTAATGCCTCTGTGTAGAAGGCAACTGAGCCTTCTGAAATGAGTTAATTTTCCTCCAGTGATAAATGTGTGATGTTTTTGCTTCCCTCACCCCTTGCTAAAGTATTACTGTAAACACTGCAGTGATTATAATCCTTTATTTTTTATTGCCCCTAGGATTTATAAAGTCTAAGACTTTCACTTTGTCCTGCCTCCATGTGACCCCTCCCACATAGTGGGAAAATATACGCATGCATGAAGCCCTCACCAGGAAATAGTGGGGAACTTGTCCTTGTTTTATTCCTACCAACTATAGCCTTCGATTTGTTTCAACTCAGGGATCAGCTGCCATCACTGGCTCTAATACTGAATTGGTTCATCTCCTGTATAGCCTATGATCCAGAACCAGCTATAAGCTTGTTTCACTCCGTGTACACAATGAGTGTAGAGACGAGGGTATCTGGGGTGGGGTGGAGGCCAGGTCCCACCAGACACATCAGGATTGATTGACTTCCACTGGGGACTTGACTGATTTGGTACCTGAATTGTAATCTTGTAATCTTGTAATCTTGATCTGATGAGAAGTCAGCAGCTTTATGGAAAAAATGTTCTGGATAATAATGGATCATAAATGCAAATTGTTAGTTATATTTAAAGCATATTCTTGAAGTTATGACTTTAAACCATGTGAATCTGCTCTATTGAGGAGACATTTTTAAAAAAAATTATTCTTTTATTGAATCACCATGTGGAAAGTTACAAAGCTTTCAGGTTTAAGTCCCAGTTTTATAATACTTGGACACCCATCCCTTCACCAGTGCACATATTCCACTACCAAGAATCACAGTATACCTCCCCCCACCCCACCTGTGTAACTGATACATTTCACTTTACTTTCACTTTATCTTGATTAAATTCAATATTTCAACAAAAAACCCCTCACTATTATTATTTGGAGTTTCTTCCCCCTAAAGTCGGACCTGCTGAAAAGGAAGCATTTGATAATTTGTTTTCCATTGCTGAGAATGAAGAGACATGAGGTCAAGCGGCCACACTAGCAGCCACACGGTTTTGGATTTCTGTATTTTAGTATTTTAGTAACTAAGTCCAGAGAAATATTTGCCAGAAATTGCATCATTGCAAGCTTGTACCTCTCAGCTACTTTATATTCCACATATGAGTGTGACCTTTCTATGTATGTCTCTTTCTTTCTGACTCATTTCACTCAACTTGACACTCTTTGAGGAGACATTTTTAATGTGGAGTAAGAGAAAGACACTAGG
Source organism: Sorex araneus (assembly GCF_027595985.1). Lineage (NCBI taxonomy): Eukaryota > Metazoa > Chordata > Mammalia > Eulipotyphla > Soricidae > Sorex > Sorex araneus. The sequence goes on along the minus strand of NC_073305.1, from coordinate 161,364,604 downwards.
AGGAAGGAAATAGTTCTACATTAGAGGATTTCTTCATCTGCCATCAGTTAACCATGAAGAAATAGAGAATATTCAGGCAAATCCTAAGAGCTTCAGGAAACAATAATTATATGTGATTTTAACAATGTACACTAAGTAGCCAGTCATTTACTTAACAATTTCTTTTGCCTTTTGGAGGGCCGTACCTGACTGCTCAGGGTTTATGTCTGGCTTTGTGCTCAGGGTTCACTCCTGGTGGGATTCCAGGGGCTATACATGGTGCTTGGGGATCCAACTTGGGTTGGCCGCATGCAAGACAAGTGCTTTATCCACTATACTATAGCTTCATCTAACAATTGTTTATCTGCTGTAGTCAAGTCTTTTGGTTGTTATTGAAACTCACTTTGTTTCAATTTTCACATTAATGAAGTGAGGAAAATAGTAGTACCTAACTCATGGTTGCTGGGATATGTAAAGGGTATATAACTCATTTATAATAATGATTAACACCTAATCAATGTATCACATACTACATTAATTTTGTATGGCAAACTAAGTCATGGTCCAGGGGATACAGTGCAGAGAGGAAAAAAGTCAAAGTCTATTTCTACCTTTACCTAGTGTGTTATCTTCTAGTTGTGGATAGGTAATCAATTGTGTAAATCTATAAAAATATCAATAAGTACAAATAGATATACGGTGGTAGGCTCTCTTTATAGAACAGATAGAAGAAATTATATGGGAGGAGTTTTCCATGCCTCATCTATCCTAAGAATCATAAAACGGTGTATCCATATAAAGGGGCATATCTCCCTTTCTCTGGAGAACCTTTCCCTTTCCCTAGAGCAAGATAGACTTTTCTCTGCATTCTACCATTTTTGCTTCTCCCCTATTTCACATTTTCTCATTGAATTATGACTGAAATTCTTACTTGGCCAATATTTTCCTCCTCACTGGGTTTAATCTACATGAGGATAACTAGGCATATTCAGCTACCAAAGCAATTTTATGGAAAGACTTTTCTATAATGTTCCACTGAGCATTTTCCAAGGTCACAGCATATGCATAAATCCCAACCTTTGACCACTACAGACAAAGGTGGAGCTGTTTTCTTTTTTCGGGGCTAGCAATTCAAGTTTACTACTATCTTGTTCAAAGAGCATCTTCATGTAACCTGATGTTCTCAAGCTGTTGAAAAGAATCACTGTTACTGGTTTTGTGTCTCACTCAGGCGTTCCTCCAGGAGTGATAAATATTGTGTTTGGAACGGGGCCTAAAGTAGGTGAGGCCCTGGTATCCCACCCAGAGGTGCCCCTCATCTCCTTCACTGGGAGCCAGCCCACAGCCGAGCGGATTACACTGCTGAGTGCTCCTCACTGCAAGAAGCTCTCCTTGGAGCTGGGGGGCAAGAATCCTGCCATCATCTTTGAGGATGCCAACCTGGAGGAGTGTGTTCCGACCACTGTCCGGTCCAGCTTTGCCAATCAGGTATGTCCTCTGTTTTTTTTTTCCCCTCCTCCGCTGTGTGACCCTATCTAGATGTTCAAATACAGTGCACAGCCAGGTTGGAGTAGGTCAGCGGCTTACAGAATCCTGCCTTTTTCTCTGGGGAGGCCAATCAGGAGGAGTGTGGTCCAGCAAAAATCAGTCCCAGTTTTGCCAACCAGATGAATCCTCTATTTCTCCCCCCCTCTGTTCTGTGGCCGTGGATAGCTGAGTCTGTTCCATCAGAGTGCACGGTCAAGTGTCAGAAGGTCAGTGACCCACAACTCAGTGCCGTTTTAGTGAAGGCTAATCACTATATTGTCGTGTTGATCCATTGACTGCTCAGCCTCAATGCCAGTGGGTGACAGTGCAGAGTCACAGCTCTATTTTTGAGGCTCTTCTCTTTGAGCTGAACACTTTCATCAGGGCACCATCCATCGATTAAATGATGGCTTTTTCTGCTTCCTGCTTATCCATCGCTTTATTCATCGCTGCCTCCTGGTCTGTTTTTACTGTTTAAATTTTCCACAACCTTATTTCTCCCCCAGAAATCATTTGGAATGCATTTATAAATTTAAGAATAAACACCTAAGCAGTCTGGAGCAGATTTCTAACTGTGGAATTATGGATATAATTTCAGGCAGCCTTATAGCTCCTAAAATTGTGTGACAATTTTCCAAAGTCCATAGTTTTTCTTTTTTTTAAATCATATTCTAGAAGAACATGACATCCCAAGGGTTAAGAACCCTGGATCAGATTTGACTGTAACTTTCAAGAAGATGACAGCTGTTCCTGCTTCCGTGCAGCTTTTACTCATCAGTGCCAGGAAGTGGCCAGGATGGAGCAATTGTCATAAGTACCGAATGGTATTTCCCAAAGGCTGTGATTTAAAAATTAGTGGAGAAAACAGAAGGCTTGAACCAAAGAGATAGAAGGAAACAGGAGTGTAATGGATATATTTTTGTTCCCTAAATTGAATACATTATGTATGTATACATACATATATACTCCTCTAATCCCTTACTTTTTTTTTTCTTTTTGGGTCACACCCAGCAATGCACAGGGATTACTCCTGGCTCTGTGCTCAGGAATCAACCCTGGTGGTGCTCAGGAGACCATGTGGGATGCTGGGAATTGAACCCACGTTGGCTGCGTGCAAGGCAAACGCCATACCCACTGTGCTATTGCTCCAGCCCCTATCCCTTAAATATTTACAGTAAAGTTGTAGAAGCAATAATAAAGCTTTACAACAAGATTTGGGGGAGTGGTATGAAGGACATTCTTTACAATGATTATTCTCACAATTAGGATTATAATTACTTTTCTCACTATGATTTCTAGGCAAGGTGGCTTATAAATATTTAGAATTTTTGGATCAATAGACAATGCAGTTTTAGTTACTGCAGAAAGAAATTAAACTAATCATTTTGATGACAAACTGTAACCTGAAAAGATAAAAGAGAGTTAGGTGAACTTTTGTGTTAAATGAAATTAAGACATGAATTAATAAATTTAATGATTCCTGAGTACAGGGATGAACTAATGTGGGCTGCTGGGTTGTCAAAATTGTGCACAGATGAGTTCACCCAGGAAGCCTTCTTCTGTATTTTAAAATAATGGGAAAGAAATATGATGGAAGAAGTTACTTATGCATAGATGTATTTTCCATCAACAAAAACTGTTTTGACTTATCTAGAATGAGAACTATTTGTAAACTATTCTTGCTGTAGTTAGAAGATAATGAGGATTATGTTTCACTCAGAAGCCTGCTAGAACCTCACCCTGGAACACTAGCTCTATTCGGTTGTCTCTGAGGTATCTGGTACCCATGCAAAGCAGAACTTCATTTCCTTTTTTATTTTTTCTGATAGATAACTCATCTCCCTGACTTGTGCTTCTCTTTACACGGAAAAGCATCACTAATCACACTGAGGCTCAGGTCCAACTCTGTAATTCCTCTTGATTTTACCATTTCTGCTCCTTATCTGACACTGATCCATCATCAGGTCCTGCTGGTTCTATGTGACGTTGGACCTCCAGGGCTATGACTTCTCCAGAGCATCAGTGCCAACTTTCTTCTACTTTGGGTAGCCACATCCTTATTTTTTATGAATGTTTACCTCAGCGGAACTCTTATCACTCCTACTATCTCCATTGTTGCTGCTCAGATCCAAGCTATCTCCACTTCTCTGAAATATTCCTGTCACTCCACTATTCTCACCTGTATCCCTTACATTCTAGTCTCCACACAGCTGCCAGAGTTAGCATTTAAAACGCCAATCTATTCATATATCTCCACTGCATAAAACTTTCCATGGACACTTCATGGTATTGGAAGTAAAATATAAACTCCTCGTGGATCTCCAAGCCTCTGTGTGATAAGATTCTTGCTCTGCTTCCCCCTCCCCCTGCCCTACCTCCTACCAGATCCAAAACAAGTGCTTGTTCCCACTCTCACTCTCAGCTCCAGCCACTTCTTGCATTGCTTGTCAAGCTCATTCACATTCGAGTGCCAATTCAAATACCCCTCTTCACAAGTGCAGCCTTCCAGAACACTAGTCAAATAGATGCCTCACCCAGAATCAATATTTTGTACTTCTATTGGGCTGGGTAATAGTATTATTGTTAATCTTTTTCTCTCATGATCTGGCATCAGCTTATTTATTGAGCATGTTTATATATGAAGTAGTCTGTTTTCCTGGAAAGTCTCTGTGTTCCATGTGGTGAGGGCATTGTTTGCTACTGACTACATCGACAGTCCTGTGCAGAGAGAGAAATGGCAGAGCTCAGATATACAGATTGTCATCCAGGTGTGCATTCTTTAGTCTTGTCTTTGTCTTCATGTGTTATTCTCACAGGGTGAAATTTGCCTCTGTACCAGCAGAATCTTTGTTCAGAAAAGCATCTATAGTGAATTTTTAAAGAAATTTCTGGAAGCTACCAGAAAATGGAAAGTTGGTATTCCTTCGGATCCATCTGCCAATATGGGAGCTCTGATAAGTAAAGCTCATTTGGAGAAAGTAAGTAAATTTCTGCAATGTAAGTTATAGAAAGAGCTCTTATTTGGTGAAGCTCAGTATGATATTATGCAAAATTTCATGCATAACTATGCTTTGGAATACTGTTAATTAATATCCTGATTTGAAAAACTATCACTTCTGGGATGCATGGTATAGAAATACTAGGCAGCACATGTATTCCAGTTAAGTCACAGATGCATCACAAGAGTGAACCTGAGACATCAACATGGATATGCCATCAGTTGAGTGAGGAAAGTAAATTTCAAAACAAAAAGGTTCACTAACAAGAATTATGTCAACCAAGGGGATCAGAAATTTTCATGGGTAAGTGTTTGTGGAAAACATTTTCTAACTTACAGCAGATGAGATCCTGAAAGTGCTGGCACACATGGTCCAAATGATGAGGTCCTTATCAATTGAGGTGAGTAGTGATGGCCGTGGTGAGAGAAGTCATTCATGTAAGTTAGAACTTGAAGGTCATTTAACTGCTGCACCTAGTGTGGCTTTCAAAACAAATCATCCAATTTTGGAGTGAGCATAGTCATATTTTCAGCCATGCTATCTAAATCCCACCAAGGAGCTATGCCCAACATCTGACATCATATTTTTGATGCTCACTGTCTTCTTGCTTTCCCAGTTTCAGGGGATGGAAGTCACTCTCTTTAGCCCACTCCCCTTCTGAGCACCTCCAGAGACATCTCCTGTATACATCGTATACATCTCTGGTCTCAGATTTATGAACCAGGTCTGTAGAATGAGCCAGGCACCTCTCTTTCCTTACCTGTGATGTGTAATCTCTGTCACCTTCTCCTTTCTCATCCTGCTGCCACTGACTTGTTTTCCCAAGAGAACAACCAGGCATTCCTTCTTTGTGACCATTCGTCTTGCTACTCACGCTGCCTGGAATGCTTTCTTCAGATGCCCATAGAGCCACTGTCATTTGCTGAGTGAGGGTTTTCCAGCTTACCTGAGGTTATACTACATCTCACAAAATCAAAGTTGCCCCCTCAGAATTTCCTCTAACTTCTTGCTGACATATTTTCTCTGTGATGATTAGTACTATCTAACATATGTGTCATTTATTCCTCAGAAAACTCTATGGCTTCTTTTAGTCACTACCACAACATTTGCCTCTGGAAACGTTCTTGAAACAAAAAAGGGGCATTATATAATTGTTAGACAAGTGATTGAATTAACACCTCATGTCTTCTTGGCCTAGTGTAACCCTGAAACTTAGGATCCATTTTCCTTCAATTTAAGGATAAATAAAGCACGATGGTTAGATCATAGCAACATAAAAAGAACCAGAGAGTCATATACAGACATTCGAGGTTTTTCCTTTGAGTCTTTTATTTCTTTTATTGGTTCTTTTAGCTTACGCGATGGGTAGCTTTAGTATTGAATTCTACTTCTTAAAAATCTTTGACTAAATTTGAAATTCAGTATCTTATTATACAAATTCAACTTTTAAAACACTAAAAATTTTAAAAAAGTATAATTAGATTATTTTCAAACTTTATGTCAGTGCAACATTTTTTGCAGTTTCACATTTACTGAAAGTTTTTGCATTTTTAAGAAGCAATCTACAAGGACTGGGGATATAGCTCAGCAGAAGAGCATTTGCCTCGTCTGTGAGGCCTTGAGTGTTATCCCTGGAACACCATTTCCCAAACAGAATTACTATGAAAGTTTTAATTATGAGTAATAGTAAGTCATATATTATTTTTAATTTTATAGAATTTAAAAGACTGGCGCAATAGCACAGCGGGTAGGGTGTTTGCCTTGCAGGCAGCTGACCCGGATTCAATTTCTCTGTCCCTCTCAGAGAGACTGGCAAGCTACCGAGAGTATCCTGCCTGCACTTCAGAGCCTGGCAAGCTACCTGTACCATATATGATATGCCAAAAACAGTAACAACAAGTCTCACAATGGAGATGTTACTGGTGCCCGCTCAATAGATGAACAATGAGAAGACAGTGCTACAGTGCTAGAATTTAAAATTATTATTAAATATCACTTGAAACTTATGATAGGTAATTATAATAGGTTTTTACAATAGTGTTTTTGTGTGTGGGGAATACTATATTCACATTACATTTAGATGTTCTTCAAATGTTCAAGATTCTGGGACCAGAGATAGAATAGTGGACAAGGTGCTTTGTATGTGGCTGACCTGGGTTCAATCCTTGGCACTCCATATGTCCCCCAAGCATGGCTAGGAGTGATGCTGAGTGAAAAGTCAGGGGTAAGCCCTGAGCACCACTAAGCATTCCATCTTTGAGCAATTCCATAGAGAAAACACACGTCATCTTCATCTTAAGTCGGTGCTTTGGACAGCGAGGCCTGAGATGGATCCCAGGGTCTTCAGTCCTGCAGTAAGAGAGTGTGTCAGGGTGAGGCAAGGCTCAGGAAAGCTTGCCTGTGTTCCTCTACGTTTTGTGTCTCAGGACTGTTAGGGAGAAGATTCTTGCAGCAGTGCTTTTAATACTTTTTCAGTCTATTTTCAACCAGTCAAATTGCCTTTGCTTAATATTTATACCACTCCAACTAATGGGTCATATTTTACCCTGCCATATTATCCTAAAATATGGAGAAATGGAGAAGGCTTTTTATTCCCATTGTTTCTAGAATTGCATCCACAGAAGCAGTGAACAAAAGCTAAGACTCATAATTGATCCAAATTAAATATGATATTTGATACTTTTATGTCTTGAGTCACTGACGAGGTTTAGACATGGCTTTATCTGACATCTATTTCAGAAATGCCATCTTCTGCCAAACCAAATTATGCTTTAAAAAGTAGCACTTTAGATAGAGAAGGTTAAAAATATCCAAAAAAAAGTTAAAATAAAAACCAACAACAAAAACCAAACCAGTACTTATTTATGTGATGCATGTATATATTTTTTCTTCAACTTAATATGCATAGGTATCGTGGACATGGGGAAAATGCTGAAACATAGTTATCTATTGTTTCTGGCTACATTCAAACATAAGGCCTCAGCACACAATTATCCTTTAAGCCAAAGTTTTAAAGGTCTCATTTTACTATCATATGTTTTTTTTTTTTAAAAAATCACAGCCAAATTAAAAAAAAAAACTGTTTTGAAAGAACTTAGAATTTGGAGAGAATTTTAATTTTTAAAGATCACTGTATCTCTATCAACCCATTGTTCATTGATTTGCTCAAGTGGGCACCAGTAATGTCTCCATTGTGAGACTTGTTACTGTTTTTGGCATATCAAATATGCCATGGGTAGCTTGCTAGGCTCTGCCGTGCGGGCGGATACTCTCGGTAACTTTCCAAGCCCTCCAAGAGGGACGAAGCAATCAAACCCAGGTGGGTCGTGTGGAAGGCAAATGCCCTACCCCATGTGCTATTGCTCCAGCCCATTTTTAAAGATAAGGCCAAGAATTTTTATAACCACTTACCTGTTTTTGATGTTGTTAACCTGTTTCAATTCTATGGTACATTTCTCCATGCTAAGAACTCAACATTAGCACATTACAACTATATAAATTCATATTTTCATATCAATACGTTTTGCTTTTCTACTTGATCCTTAAAGAAAATAATTCCCAATCATTTTCCTTATTAAAATAGCAAATTAGTTTGTGTTTGTCTGAGAAAATTCTAAGACTGAACTGCTTCTAAGGAGAAAGACATGGGCAAACAGTGAAAAACAGCTTTTACATTTAATAACTTAAAAATCACCTTCAGGGGTTGGAGTGATAGCACAGAGGGTAGGGCATTTGCCTTGCACACGGCCGACCTGGGTTTGAATCCCAGCATCCCATATGGTTCTCCGAGCACTGCCAGGAGTAATTCCTGAGTGCAGAGCCTGGAGTAACCCCTGAGCATCACTGGGTGTGACCCAAAAAGCAAAAAAAAAAAAAAATCACTTAGATTCTATGGTAAACATGGTCAAGTATTTATTCCTTTTATAACCTGTTAGGAAATAATAATGGTGGCATTTTCATAACTCTACCACATACTGAACTTATCATGTTTGAGAGTATCCCTTGCTTTGTGACCCTGTGGGGCTATATCCAATCTCTCCTTATTGGGAACAGCGAAGTTCCCACTGAGTCTCAACACTCCCTTCCTCAGGTGAAGATACTGCGCATCCTGTGATGTTCAGAGTGGGTCTGGACCTACCATCTTTCCATTTTCACCCAAAGAGCGTGGGTCCAGATGCAAGAGTCACAACTTTTGCCTCTGAGCTGCCCTCCAGGTGGAATCTTGATGGGCTTCTCTGCTTGTTTTTTTGTGAGGAAACCTCCTTGCTGCCTGTCTCATTTGAGAGGGAGCTAATGGAAGCAGCTGGGAACTATAAACTTGGCCTTTTCAGAATCTGACTTTTGTAGTTCCATGTGCCAGACCATCTGGGATCAAGCAGGCAGTGCGCATGCTCGACTGGCTGTCATTCCCCTGGCCTTTCTCCTGACGACACTGGGGGCCCATTGCCCGGGGAGCCTGGCGACATGGTCTGCACTTCTCCTGCCCTAAGGCTATGTCAATTCTTAAGCCACACATGAAGACATTATTCAACACCCACATATGCTTTTTCTAGAAAATAAATTCTGTTTGCTGTGAGACATCTTCTCTAAGCCCATAACTAGAAAACGGTTCCTTCTCTTCATATTTTTCTAGCCTGGGATTTTTGATATTTTATTTAGATGTGATCATCTAAAGCCAGGTCTCCTTTCACGATTTGATTCTCTGATCAAATTCCTAGTGCTGCATCCAGCCGGGGCTCCAGAATCTTCTTCCTTGGCTTTCCCTGTTCATTTTGGCATCTCTTAAGTAATGTGGGCGCGTTATTTCCAAAGGAGCTGAGAGTAGAGGGAAAGAGAAGCCTAGACATCTTGTTGTCTCTTCACAAAGTACACAGGGATTTTCTGGGGATGCTTTGAGATCACAGCACGCATGAGAGAGGAAAGGGTGGTATGAGACGGAAGGATACTAAAGCTGTGTTCAATGAATTTATTTCTTTTTTGGGGGAGCGGGGTTTTGGGTCACACCCAGCAATGCACAGGGGTTACTCCTGTCTCTTCACTCAGGAATTACCCCTGGCGGTGCTCAGGGGACCATATGGGATGCTGGGATTAGAACCCAGGTCGGCCGCGTACAAGGCAAACGCCCTACCCGCTGTGCTATCGCTCCAGCCCTGAATGAATTTATTTCTTGAATATTTCTTTGACTTTGTGATCTGCGAAGTGTTGTCCAAGCTCAATCAAGAATAATAATGACGTGAAATAATCTTTTAAAAAGTCTGTTAACTAATAGATTTCTACATTGAGTGCAGCTGAACAATGGAGTACTGATTTAACACTGAAGCAGACTGCTTAGGTAGAGAAATAAAAAATAGGGATGGACCCAAAATATTATTTCAAAATTAATTTGCCTTAATTTTGCTACTTGATTGTTGTCTTATACTTTTTAATTGTTGAGATTACTGTTCTACTTTGCAGATGTTCAAAATTTTTCCTCCAGGGAAGAATAACTTATTATCGTTACTTCAGTACCATTTCCATATACAAATATAGATCCCCCTATAAGTTATTTTTACAACCACTATTAATAAGTATATATCATTATCTCTGAGTCACTGGGTAAAATTATTACATAGTTTAATCTCCCCTTACAGTTAGCTATATTACCTTGATATATTTTCAGAGTATATCCAGTAATGAGACTAGATATTAGAAATTATTTGTTATGCATGCAATATAGCAGGCAGGGCACTTGTCTTTCTTTATGTCGCTGACCCAGATTCAATTTCCAGCACTATACATGGTCCCTGGTCACTGACAGAAATGGTCCTTGAACACAAAGTCAGGAGTAAGTACTGTGCATGCCAGGTGTGACCCAAAATTAAAAACAAAAAGAAAAGAGGTCTCCTTAAAGGTAAGATTTTTGTTTGTGTACATGAATAATAGTTTTATTTCTTATTTTTGGTATGAACCATTATTCTTTCAGAGGCTCAGCCATGTCATCATCACCAAACAGCGATAATGATACATAGCCAATAGAGTTTTGAGAGAATTAAGTGAGAATTGTGAAAAGCATTTATCTGTAGTACCTTGAACTGAGTCATTAAATAAATTACTCCCCTCCTCTTATATGTGAAGGCTGAATGGTCACATAATAGTTAGAGCACTTGTACCCTCAGGCTTTGCAGCTGAACAGAAAGATAATCACCCTTAGGTTTCTGAGCAATGGCCTTATTTTTCCTAGACAATCGATTTAAAAATATTGGATTTTCTGTTCTTATCAGGAGTTCAGAAGCATGATGTTATTAATCATTGTTTTTATCCACACAGGTCAGAGGCTACATCAAGAGAGCTCGTGCTGAAGGGGCCCAAATTCTGTGTGGGGAGGGAGTGGACAAGCTGGACCTGCCACCCATGAATCAGGCAGGCTACTTTATGCTTCCCACGGTGATAACAGACATTAAGGATGAATCCTGCTGCATGAAGGAAGAGATATTTGGCCCAGTGACATGTGTTGTCCCTTTTGATAGTGAAGAGGAAGTGATTAAAAGGGCCAACAATGTTAAATATGGATTGTCAGCTACAGTGTGGTCGGGCAACGTGGGGCGAGTCCACCGCGTGGCTAAGAAGTTGCAGTCAGGTTTAGTCTGGACCAACTGCTGGCTCATCAGGGAGCTGAACCTTCCTTTTGGGGGGATGAAGAGTTCTGGGGTAGGTAGAGAAGGAGCCAAGGATTCTTATGAATTCTTCACTGAAGTCAAGACCATCACAGTTAAACACTGACCTTGGCCGGCAGTTAGGGTTAATGTCTGGCTGTAGGGAGTCATTCATTGAGAGTGGTGAAGTCTGATATTAATCCCAGCCTTGTCAAGAATCAGGAGAAAGTTATCTGTCACTTATCTTAGTAGTTTTCATTTTGTTGTTCACCGGTGGAGAGATGCTAGTTTCAATGTGGAACCAGAGAAGAGAGAATTCTAAATAGGAATATAGACACCAAACAACGGTCAGACTCCCCCAATGTTATATCTTCAAAGTATCTTTCAATTTATGATCTTGATTGAACTCTTGGGAATTCAGGAAAAATTGGATTTTCTTCATTTAAAAGTATGTCGAACATAAGAAAATTTGAAGTCAGAGAGAAACAAATCACATTTTCACGTATGGGGAGACTACTAAGATGATCTTCCATATATACCAGTCAGGAGTTTGACCAATCAATCAGTGATCAACAATTCCTGATTACCCAGGAGACAGTGAATATCTGGGATTTGTCAAAGAAGGCATTTATGGTGGGCCCCACTAAATGTAATAGTACAAAAATGAGAATAAAATAACACTATTTGGGGAGAAAATAAAACAAAAAAAGAAAGTCATTTGATCTATTCCTAGACAAAGTATGTCAATTCCAATTCTTATTGTATGTATCACATGGAATGTAAACTTCACCAATCCTTAAAAAATAAATGTTAAGTAATTTTAGTAACCAAAATGGCTTTTATTTTATAAAAATATCTTGTATTTTTATTCACAGTTTCTTAGAAATATAGCATTTTTACAAAAGAATGAAGGTTTTCTAATGATTTTTTACTGAATTCCGCATGGTCAGAGGAGAGTCATAGGCTTACAGAGATTGAGTAGTATGCTCAAGGTCACACATGAGGTATGGGACAAAAGGAGAGTTTGAATCTCGGACTCTCTGATTCCGAAGCTCATGATCACTTATCCCTTTATACTGATCTTGGGTTGTGCTTCAGAAGCAGAAACACGCTTACAGTTTTTGGAAAATAGCATGTTGGATCTTCACTCCATGTCTCTCCCCTGCTTTGCCTCTCCCCTCCTCTCTCCTGCCCAGGTTACTCAGACATGTAACCCAGGAACTCCTCCTGTGTGGCCCAGTATTTTATTTCCACACTGAATGAAATGATCAATTTTCATGTCTGTCTAGACAGGAATTGTAAAAGACCAACATGGGCCTAAAATTTCTACTTTATGCAAAGTACCTTCATACAGAAAAAGGTTAAAATGAGTTTCTAAAATGGGAGCAGCTTTCACTCATGCTCTGAGATATTTCCTTGTATGATGTATGGGGTATTGCATCATAAGGACAAAACAACTCTCTATAATTTTTGTCAGACACCTGAATATGTTGCCTTATTTACACAAGGACTGAAAAGTGTAAGTCCCTGTGCAGTCAGTTTATATTGTTGCATCATACCTGATTCCTAGCTTCTTCTCTTATTTCTCCTCTTCATTTCATAAGCTGCCTTTTGCTCAGTTTAATCTAGGATTAATTTGGGTGTCCACTAGGAGGATTCTAGCAGCTTCAGTCACTAAGAATGTGCATCTTCATTCTTGTAATTGGTGTAACCCAAGATTGTCCTTAATTATTGTTATTTTTGGTATGACTCCAGGGAGCAAGCCCAGAGCCTCATAAGTGCATCGTATGCAGCACTCCTCCTAATACTCAGTAACTTCCCTAGCCCCAAACATCATTGAATCCAAAGTCCAGTTGTTGATCACTCAAAGGCCAATATTTGAGAGGCAGCAATTGTTGCAAGAAAAACAAATATTTAGAAGCTAGCAACCTGCAAAGATGGTGGACTTGTCCCCAAATGATAGCACTCTTAGGCTGGAGCTTGGAGGTTATTTCTAAAGAATTGGTGGAGAGTAGATAGAAAAAGGTAGTAAACTGGTATGGGAGTTGGGTCTTGTCATGTCACAAATTGCTGATTTCTGTGGTTTGATGAAATCACTGGGACATGCAGACTTGGTCTTTGTAAAACTTAAGATAATGCCACTGTACATTTGGTCATCTATGGAAATCATTAGGGATGATACATGTTTGTTCTTTTCCTTTGTGGTTGATTATTAGCATACACAGTTTATAGAAACATTTATTAACATTAGGGTAAATGAAGAAGCAAGTGGTGGGAAAAGATTGTAGAAGTCTGTGGACAACAAAATGGAGTTTCTAATATCTTCTCATTTGCATAAGCTCACCCTTGTTTCTGACATCTAAGTTATCTTGATCTCAAACTTAGCAATTCAATTTTTTTTTTTGCTCTTTGAGTCACACCTGGCAATGCACAGGGGTTACTCCTGGCTTTGCACTCAGGAATTACTCCTGGCAGTGCTTGGGGGACCATATGAGATGCTGGGAATTGAACCCAGGTCGGCCACATGCAAGGCAAACACCCTACCTGCTGTGCTATCACCTCCCTATGCCCAAATCCATATATTTTTCATGCTTATTTTCTGCCTAGAAGATAGTTCTCACTAGAACTTGGATTCAGCACTACTTTTATTAAGTACTTGCCCTGACTCTAGATGCTTTATTATAGAACGGCCTGTTTCTTGTTAATAGACATTCTGGGTGCCATTTTCACTTAGTTTCTTTCGTTTGCACTCTTCTTGGGTTCATAAGGAAATCTTGTTAGTTCTCTCAGGGCATTACTATATGTGTTTTCTCTCTGTCCCCACACTCTACTTTTTTTTAGGGGTTAAAACCACTAATTTATACTCTGCCATCTCTGGAGGCACACATCCACATTTCAGACTCTACTTGCTCTGTACTTCAGGTGAAGTTATGTGTGTGTGTTCAAAAACCAAATGAATTATCAGAAAGATAAGATGAAAAAATAGGTCAGATGTACAGAAGATCTAAAAGGGAAATATAAGAAGATGAAGAACAGATGCAAAAAGCTATTAACAAGTAAAGCCTAAAGGAGTTAACAAAGATGAATAATCAAATAATAAAGAGTAAATTTCCTGAACTGAAAAAATGTTATCAGGTGGAAAATTCAGTTTGAGTCAGAAACAATTCTATGCAAATGAAAAAATTCCTAATATAAAGCATACAGAGTTAATGACCAGGTTAACAATAACAAACAAACAAACAAAACATAAAATGTTTATCTGGGAACCCTGATAGAGGGAAAAGGACACTGGTCATGGGATTGGTCCTGAAACATAGTATGTCTAAAGCCCAACTATAAGTAACTTTGTAAATCATGGTGCTTTAATAAAATTAAAAATAATCAACATTGATGCAGAAGGACAGTGGTGCAAGACTTTAAATTTCTCAGGGGAAATTATTTTGAACCCAAGTTTTGTAGCCTATTATTCAAGAATTAAGGCAAAATAAGAACCTAATGACTCAGAAAATTTCTCCTACCTACTCTTTCTGATATGAGTTGGGGATATAATGCAGGAACAGAATAAATGAGCCAAAATAAAAATAGAAGAACTGCATAAAAATTGAAAGGAAAAGAAATTTCAAATTGTGAGTTTAAACAGGCAGAGAAAGTTATTGATCCAAATTATGGCATAAGAGAGTAAGTTAGAACAGGGCAGATAGAAGTTAGTGATTGAAGGACATTGATTAAACACATGCTTAATAGTTTAGAAGATTTTACTTATGTAAAAATTGGGTAAATCTATTCTAACCACTAGAATAAAGAAAATAGGAAGTGATTTTCAAAGGTCATGTCTTGATAAGATGAAGCAAACCAAAGGTGATGAGACTTGGGAAAATATAAGTGATCTAAGATCAAAGTTCGTCTTTGCTTCATTATAGGATGGATAATTTTTTTGTGACATAAAATCATGCTTCTTGGCAGGGGTCAGAGCCACAATACAGTTGGCAGGGCATTTGCCTTGATGCAACTGAACTGGGTTGAATCACTGGCACCCTGTATAGTCTGCTGAGCCTCCCAGGAGTGATATCTGAACTCAGGGTCAAGAGTAATCCCACCAATATCACTGTAATACCATTGCTCATCGAGTTGCTCAAGTGGGCACCAGTAACGTCTCCATTTCGAGACTTGTTGTTACTGTTTTTGGCATATAGAATACACCACGGGCAGCTTGCCAGGCTCTGTGATGAGGGCTGGATATTCTCGGTAGCTTGCCGACTATCCAACAGGGGCGGAGGAATTGAACTTGGGTCACCTGTGTGCAAAGCAAACACCCTACTATTGAGCTATCACTCTAGCCCATCTCACCAGTATGGCCCCCAAAATGAATAAAATGTCATACTTCTTGGCATTAGAGATAGTAGGAAAATTAAGTTGCTTGCCTTGCGTGGGGCCAACCCTACTTCTCTCCCTGGCACCAGATATGGTCCCTCAAATACCACAAGAAATGAACCCTCAAGACAAACCCAGGTCTAGCCCCCTGAGTACAACAGGGTATGGCCCAAAACCCTGCCCCATAAATCATTTTTATCTTCCTGGAATTTTTGTTATTTAATTATATAATTTTTGTATCTTAATACTCTGAGAATCTTTTATTGTCTTTCACTATTTAAAGTCAAGCTATGAATTCACTATTTAAAGTCAAGCTATGAAAAATATCAGCAATCAAGCTAAAAATTACATAACAAAGTGCCAAGCTTACAGTTTAGGTAATGTTTATTGGTTGACCAGCTGGGAGAAGAAGATGGAGGCAGAAACTGTGATCTGCAGACCTCATCTTTCAGAAGAGAGAGTAAATTCATAATGTCAGAAATTGATGAATCATAGAAAAGGAATTTATGCACATTATGTAAAGCTATGCATGTATCACTGAAGATCTTAGAATGTTAATGTGATAAAAATTGCAAAGTGCAAAGCAGCTGGACCGAGAGGGCGGATAAATGTACTAAATTTATTCAACTTTCATTTTGGGGAGATTTTAGAGTTGATATCCTTTGAAGTTGATAATATTAGAAACACACATGAGTTAGTCCTTTGATATAGAAGATATAAAACCAAAGCTATTAAAACATATATACTTCTGGGATATAGTAATAAGGATGATGGAGGGAGTATTTAGCATAATGACTAAAATTCTATTTGTACCATTGATTAGATACTCTGAATTTATTTTTTAGCATTTGAGCAGTCTTTTATAAATGACATATATTAAAAATTATCCTAGTGATACATTTTTCATGCATTCTTTGCCCCCTGTCTACCATTAGAAATAATTTGCCTGATGAAGATTTTCCATGGAAAATCTTGGATATTCCCCTAAGCCAGTGAGTCCAGACTTTGGAAGGAACACCCAAAGTCTATGATCTTTCTTTGCTTTGGACAGCTTATTTTATAAGAATTTCTTATAAAATAGAATAATGTTTTATTCTATTTTATAGAATGTATAAAAGGCAGGATGTATCAGAGCCCAGATCACTCCAGGATTTACAGATGAAACTTTGAGGAGCACATTGTTTTAGGAGCACATTTTGTTCATGGGTGTCTAAAAGCTAACTTCTTGAATTGTTGTCCATCTAATTATCTCTAGTATTCATGTTGTTATTCTCTACTGCCAGGGTCATTGGCAACCTAGTCAGTGCTGACTCACTACAGACCTGTGCAATTCACTGGCATCACTACCCCAAGGCTTCTGCCAAGCAAATGATAGGCAACTCTTCTGGGAAGTGTCAGATTTCTGATTGTAGTTGGCCTCTCATCAAGCACTGGGAATTTGTCTAATGTTTGCCAAGAATATGCCATCTTTGGATTCTGATTATACTTTCCCATACCATATTCTGATTATACTTTCCCATACCATACCTCCCCACATTCCTCATCATATTCCTCATCCAGTCCTACCCCAGAGAGATAATGGTATACTCCAAACTATCGTATGATGGCTATCCAGTGTGATTCAAAAGATTCCAACAAGACATTGAAAAATACTTCTTGGAAGATTGAAGACAAGAGGAATAGTTGAATCATAACGTGTTAGAGTTGCCAGGGGTCTTGAGATCATCCTGGGTAGCTCTCCTTGGGTAGCTCTCCTTCTCAATCTCAGATGGACCATGGAGGCACAAAGAGGTAAGCCAGTCTACTTGCCAAAATCTGCTTATCTCTATGTGGAGCTGGAGGTACCGAAATGGACAAGCATCCAAGAAATAAGGTCTTCTGAGGACAATGAAAAATAATAGCAAATTTTGGTATTTTGGAGTTTCCACCCACAGAAAGTAAGCAGCTGGCCTCTATCTCTACAAAGAATAAGACATGGACTGAAAAGCTTCTTAATTACAGTTTGGGTTTGTATGTAAACAAGAAACATTTGGTCTTATGTTTCCAGCTCAGAAATAGTGAATGGAGGAAGAGGGTGGAAACCCTTTATCTGAAGGTTTCTTAAGCATAAGTAGCATCAGGGGTGATTGAGGCACTGGGGGAGCCGTCTTTGATCCCATATAACTTCTGGGACAACAGTTGCTGCTGAGCTCTGCTGCACCAGGCACCAACTGGCGTTGTGGGAGGTTGCTCTGTGGCCACAGAGGGCCCTTCTCATGGCCCTTCTCTGGTCCTGTCAATTGGATCCTAAGATTGGCCCCTGGGAAGTGAATGCATGGACTCTATTGGCAGGAATGCACAGGTTTTCCAATAATAGAATCTCACTTTAGCTCAGCATCCTTGAGGAATTGAAACATGTAAGAATCATCAAGATAGGTAACAGATGTGAGGGTCAGCATATTAATCTCCTCTGGGTAAATTTCAGATTACTTCTCTCAAGTTTAAACTCCAGCAAAACACATGCTTTGAGAGTTCCTCTGCCTTCACTTTAGGGATCATGCAAAAAATCACTCGCCCTCTTACTAGTAATAATAGGACAGAAAGCAGGCCAGGGGGTTATTTATGCTTTGCCAGAATCCCTTGGCCCCGTGTCCAACTTTAATCTGCAGTTGGTCCTTGGTTGTGAGAAGTCCTGCTCCCTGTGGATGGTGCAGGAAACACTTAGGAAGCACTTCTTTGGGCTGAGATGACAGAAATCTCCTCCTCGCTCCTGTCCCTTCCTCTGATATCTGAGGGAAAGAGAGTGAGTTAAAAGTATTCGCAGAAAAATCTGTTGTGCTCTTTCCTCAGGATGTATCTCGTGCATACTAATCTTGAGAAAGAATACCACCCTGAACCCTGAGGTTAGGAATAATTAGACAAGAAAAAAAATCCTTCTCTTGAATTCTTGTAAATGTCAAAAGTGATGAGTCCTGGAAAAAAAATGGTTCAGGTCAGACTTCTCATTCTCCCTGAACCTTTGCACCATATTGTTTCTGGAAAGACTATAGTGGAATGATAAAGAATTCTATTTTTGCTTTCTGACTGTTCATTATTTTTCTCTATCATAACCAAAGGGGCAACAGATGCTGAAGTCTTAATAAATGTTTTAATTACTTGGCACATTTCAATACTCACCCTCTATTTCACCTCTCCCTCCCTTTAAAAAACTCCTTCATTATCTTATTTTGAAAGACACACTTATTTTGAAAAAATAATTTGAGTCTAGGAAGCAGTAGATGGCATCTATATACTATTCTGATGGTCTCATCCAGAGAGTAATATTCAATTTTTAAGTTCTGAAGGACCAGAGGGCGACTCAGTTGTGTTTTATCTTGATTTACATATTTTAGATTAGATATAAACATCATTTCTATATTTCTCATGCAATGTTCTGAAAGTTCGTTTCAGTACTCTTCCATTCTCCACAAAATGTGAGCTCCTTAAGGTCAGGGAATATTGTTCAAAGATCCAAGGCAGAATTGCTTTTATTCCCAGATAAAAGAACCTAGATTCTAGATTAGTACCTTCGACAGAATGGAGACAGAATAAAAGTTTTCTGTACTGAATTTAATGAAAACAAAAATCGCTATAAAACTGAATTATTTTGAGTCTTACAGAAAATAGCACACCTGTTTATGATAAGGCCAAACTAGGTTGTAAATAATTATACTAGTCATTGCTGGTTGATGAGTAGGCACATTCATCCTGCAAAAGTTGGGTGTCATGGCTCCTCTGACAATGGACATATGATGCCAGGTGCTTGTTGAAGGGTGTGGCCTCAGTAATAGGATCCATATTCAAAGACACAATACTCATAAAGCTCCTTATCTGTTGTGACTCATTGCACATGCTCCCCAGGGGTCTACAGCCCCTCTGTGATGAAAACCCTTCCCTTATACTCCTGAAATGAGTCATAGAAATTCTGTATGCAAGAATTTCTCCATGAATTTCTCCATGGTGTATGCCAAAAACGTAAAGAAGAAAAAAATCTTTTGTAATTGAATGCTTGAGGGAAAGTAGGTACTAACAAATTAATCTCATATGGAAAAAGTTGAACCAGGAACATAAACTAACATTTTTGCAGAAACTATAATTGGAAATGCAGTATAAAAATTTGCACTTAATAGTGTGTCAGATTTCATAATAAAATCACTAATGCAATAACATTATAGTTAATAAAATAAAACCTAGTGGGGGTGACCTGGCTATTTAACAAGGAGTTGACATCATGGGCCCAAGAAAAACTCCTGAGGTCACTACTTGGACTTGTCATCCTCAACTCTACTTTTAGCTTAAAATCCTGAACTCATTTCCGCCTTTTATTTCTGTGTTAGTTCTGTTATCACTGTAAATGTGAAGTTTTGAATTAGATCCATACTAGAAAACAACAATTAGGTGTACAAACATATTTTTCTCTTTAACTCTCATTTCTGTGAAAGAGGAAGCGTTTTACTCTGCTTTCTTAGATTTTGTGCCTAGGGAGGGCTTGAAAAATTAAACTGACCAGATAGAGAGATTGGTGAGCTAAAAGGCTTAAACATTTTACTTTTATTTTACATGCATAAGGGCTCTGCAGAAAACTCAATCAAACTATTAGTCTTGGAAAATTTATAGACCATTGCAAAAGAAGGCAGTACATTATAAAATTGGACTAGATTGAGGAAAGGGAGTTTGTTCTTTTTGTGGGGGGGGGCACCTTCCTTCTCAAGGGGAATTGATATTCTGTGTTTAAGTGGGTTAGGAAGAAAACAAAGAACTCTTCCTGAGCTTTCCTCCCACTCATTGTTTTAAGCTCAAAATAATTTGTGCCAAATTAATAAACCTTAGGGTAAGTATTTCAGTATCCTTCATTTTATGTTCCTACTCTTTTGAAAGAAGGCCCATCTGGCTGTGTTCAAGACTTAAACTTCTGGGTCTGTGGTCAGGGATCACTTCTGGCTGTGCTCAGGTGATCATATGGGATGCTGGGATAGAACCAGGATTTCTTCTTAAGGAATTAGAGTCTGGAGTGATCATACAGCAGGTAGGGCTCTTGTCTTGTATGTGGCCAACCTAGGTTGGATCCCTGAACCAAATATGGTGCCCCAAGCAGTGCCAGGGGTGATCCTGGGGTGTAGAGTCAGGAGTAAATCCTGAGCTCTGCTGAGTGAGGCCACCAATGCTTCCTTCCCAACACACACCACAGTCTAGGTGAAAAAATATTTGGGTATTATGCATGACTGAGGAGACAGCCACATTCAGAGGGTAAGTGATCTGGAACTTACATAAGATTTCTAAAGCTGGTATTATTTGTTCTCAAGACCTTTAGCACTCACCAAATAGCACATGAATTCCAAAAATCCACAAATGTTAGAATAAATTCTGCTGGGTTCTAGGCTTAGTCTAGAATGAGATTGATGACAGTGAGTTTCAGTGGACAGATTCATTATTTTAAGGTCTATGCAAAAGGAGCTGAAATGGTCCACAGGGACTCTAGCAAATCTAACTTCTTTTAATCTATTCTGAGAAGATGGTTAGGAAGTTTAGGTCAGAAGTATAGAAAAATAAAGGGGAAATTCTGAATCTGTCACTTCATGACAGATTTTTAGTGAGAATGATAGAAAAATAAGCAATAAAAACAAAAATATAAACAATACAATTATATATATACATATATATGTAAAAGGAAGAGTAGGGTGGAAATGATAAATAGCTGAAATTTATCTGGAGCAAAAAGTTTAAAGGTCTGAAAGAAGCATAAGAATTTCTTGACTGTGAGACCGAAGCAGACTAAAATTCTAGAAAAGGAAATGAGCATGGAGACAGTTTCAAAAAAACATCATTGAGAGTACATTGCCCTTTTTGGGAGAAGGACTCTATTCTGTAAGAATTGATGGAATTACCAGCTTTTACAAGAGGATTGCTTTGAAACAGACCTCTCT
The DNA here is from genome assembly GCF_027595985.1 of Sorex araneus. NCBI lineage: Eukaryota > Metazoa > Chordata > Mammalia > Eulipotyphla > Soricidae > Sorex > Sorex araneus. The sequence goes on along the minus strand of NC_073305.1, from coordinate 161,343,154 downwards.
CATTTCCTTTGTAAGTGGGAGTGAATAGTTCACTGTGAACTCCTCCCCTCCCTCTTTCTTTCTCATAGTTGTTGTTGATGAGGAGGTGCACATTTGGTTGTAGTACTTGCACCTATGTGGCTGTCATGCTCACGTACTTGACAGAGAAGGTCATGGGGGTCACACTCATATAGCTGTGGTGCTGATACACATTTTAGCTGTAGGGCTCACTGGGGGTTATTGTGGTGCTCACATGTGCTTATTGAAGAAAAAAAAAACCAAAACCAAAAACATCCTTTTTTGGTTGCAGTGCTCCCTGGGAATCATGTACTCTCGTTATGGTGCCAGCATAAACCTGGTGGTAATATAATGAAGATTGTACGTTGTGTTGTGGAGCTGGGGTTTCCCAACCAACATTGCTGGAAGTGAGGTTGGTGCCTATGAATAGCTCTGGGGATTGCAATCTGCTTTCCATTCTTTGCCACTGTGCCACCTACTGAAGCTCCCCAGTGCAGTTTCCTTAAAGAGAGCAGACCTTAAGGATATGCTAGCTGGTATCCTTAATGATGCTAAGGAGTCTAATTAAAGCAGTGAATTCTGTTGCATCTCTGTTATGTTTGGGGTCCTTTATGTGGAGTCATTTGGTTCACAGCAAAGCTCTTTTCCTCCAGGGACTTCTGATTTCCCCTTAACCTTGTTTCTACCCTCACAGATATTGCATTTACTTTACAGCATGACATTTCCCCATTTGAGTATTTAGTCTTCTCTTGACATGAACTGAATTCAGAGTCCTTTCCAGATCAAATAATCACATCCTTGAAATTACATATTTTTTTTTCGAGAAACACTTCCTCCTCTTAACAATGTCTAAGTCCTTGAAAGCCCAAGTTTGCACAGTTAGGTATCTCGAGCAGGTTTTGCCAGGGTTTATAAGCTCTGGATTTAAAACAAAATTTACATTGCTATTATTTCCTAAATGATACACAGATTTTAGAATGTTGACCAGATTCTAAAGCAGTCATATTTGGGGTACACTCCACCCATGTCCTGCTTGCAGGGTGTTCATCTAATTCCATCACTGCAGGATGCCCTGGACTCTAGAACTTTCTTGACTTTGACGGGGAGAGGAAAGAGCTACACAGAATGCGGTGTGGCTGGTTCAAAAGAAGAGACGACCATGGAACAGCGGGATTCTTAATTGGACTAGCGAACCCAAACCCAAGTCCAGCTCCTCTTCAAGGGAAGTTACATTAATAAACTGCATTTAACAACAGTCAGGTGATGGGATACAGCTTTCTCCTTCCTGGGAATTCAGAGCTTCCTTCCTAATGGAGGGAGTTAGTTCTTTGCTTTCCCAGTCTAGAAACATCTGCTCGCTGAAGTTGTGGAGGTGGCTGATTATTTAAAACATACAAAATCCATTGCTAAACCCTCTAGAAGCAAGAATGCCTGGTGTAATAACTGTCAGGGTGTGTGCGATTCCTGTGTGGACACCTCATCCAGAGGAAACCTGTCAGAGACTCCTATTTCCCCTCCTTTGTGTTACTTTCCCTCCTCTTCTTCATCATTTTCTTTCTCATCTGTTTCATACCACCAAATAACTTCCTTCATTAATGTTTCTCATAGAAATCTTATTAGTGTGCTGGTCTCTGCATTTGGGGCCACATTAGGGATCAACCCCAAGAGTGTATATAAGGTTCTTGTGCTTTGCCAATGGAGTGCATAATTGGATATATATATACATATATGTATATTTATATTTGCATCATCAAAACTTCTCTAACCCTGCCCTTATCCCCTCCCACTTAGGAATTTCTCAGATACTGTCGGAACAGCCTGTACTCAGAGCTCATATCTTGGGCTCCCAGCAATCTGTGCACACATTTATGTCACTGAGAATTGCTAAGTAAGATTAAGTGTTGAGATTATGGAGATTTGTGTTAGGTTACAGCTTCTGAGACATCATGTGAGGTGGCAGCAGAGCTAATGTTCCCTGACGCATTTTCTGAGTGTGGCCTTTCAGTAACCTGCAGTTTTCAAGGAAATGGCTGAATGGTTTCGTTCCAGTTGGGTGACAGAGGGTGCAGACATTAGAGGACACTCCTTTTTTAAAAAAAAAATAATGTCTGACTTTATTTATTCATTACTCAGAAAACTCGTCAGTGACTGGAGTTAGACATACAGGTAGAAGCTATCAAAGAAGACAGCCTCTGTCTCCTGGCAATCTGCTCTTGGCAATTCTCTTTTTCCTCCATTCTCTTTGCCAACAGCTGAGTAGACTTTGCAGCCTCTTCCTTGTTTTTCTTGGTCCGCTGTCTCTTCAGTGCAATGTGCTGATATTTGTGTTGCAGAACACGAGGAGTCACAACACACTGAATCTTGGTTACTTTGGTTCTAGGTTTCTTACCCTCCTTATTTAGGGACATTTTCACAGCATAATGGTGGAAATCATCTTTGGAGAGATTAAAAAGTTTGCAGATTCTGCTATTTCTTTTGGGCCTTTCCGAAACATCAGGGCAGAATAGTATCACCGAGTCCAGGAATGTCCTTCTCTTCTTTGTTTACAATGTCCAAGTTGAGAACATTCACGTTAGCATCCACAACACAGCTATGAACAGCTTACTGCTTTTTTTGTGGTTCTTTGTGATCTATTTGCAGGATTACCCCTTACTTAGCAGCAATAAGACCTGAGCATAGATAGGTCAAGATCCCTTGCTATATAAGAGACCATTATGTCAATGGCAGTTGGAAATGATCACTCCGGACAAGAGGTGAGGTACTGAACCTTACATATCATGTAAGGTGATATGCATGATAAGTTTCAGTAACAGTATAGCAAACCACAGTGCCTAAAAGAAAAAAAGTTTGGGGGAGAGAGAGAGAGAGAGAGAGAGAGAGAGAGAGAGAGAGAGAGAGAGAGAGAGAAGAGTGTTTGGCATAGTGGCAGAATGGTGGGGGCAAGAGAGGGACATTGGTGACTGAAAATATATGCTGGGAAAGATGGGTGTTGGAACATTGAAACTCAATCATGAACAGTGTCATAATGTATAATTGTGTATCCCATGGTGATTCAATAATTTTTTAAAAGAGCACTGCTATTATTACCAGTATAGATTGGAGAAAGAGATGATGCTTTTACTTTATATAATATTTTTGCAAATGATATTATAAAACTTAAAACTCAGGGAACTGAGGCTGAAGCAATAACACAAAACCTTTGGTTTTGCAGATCTGCGCTTACCCTCAGTCAGCCCTTGTGCCCTGGTAGAGCTCAGCTGTTGATCGAGCAGAGTTGGGTAGAAGCTTTCAATGGTCAAAGCATCTCCCGTCTTCCCAGTGTCTGTCTTCATCTCAATATCTCATGCTTCAGTGGCTCCTTTGTCTGTCTGTTAAAGGCTTTGGATATGGTTGGTTTGTCCTTAAAAGAAATAAAACTTTTCTGCTGAGTAGAGATGCACTTAGAAAAACAAAAAGACCCAAAACAAAACAAAACAAACAAACAAAAAAAAAAAACAAAAAAACTCAGGCTGACCTGGGTTTGATTCCCAGCATACCATGGTGTAGGATAACATAACCTCAGCTAGTTTAGGTTTATTGTGTTACTCCCATCACAGTGCTCCCATTTCTCTGTATTTATTTGTAACTTCTTTCTATGTGTTCTGTTGACTTGTAAATATTGTTTTTCTCTTCTCCTTGTATCCTTTGCATAGTTTATTCAGAGCCATGTCCTTTTGTATGGGCTCAGGAAGACTGTAGAAAATGCTATGCTTTGTAACCTGGGAGTCATTTGACTCTACATGATATTTTCCTCCTGGGCATCTGTTCTCTGGACCTAAGCCTCACCTGCCCTTACTTCCTAGCACCCGCAAAAGCAGGGTCCCGACAAGGGATGGGATGGACCCAGGGCAAGCGATGATTTATGTGCTACCTTGGTATCGAGATGGGCCTGGCCAAAGTGCCTAATGCTTAACTATAAGTTAAGAGCTTGGTCATGGACAAATACTGTCATGATCCAAAAAATAATAACTAGATTTGGACCCTGCTAGGGTTAGGAATGATTAATCTGGCCTGAGTGCTGTAGTCTGAGTCTGTGTCAAGAAGTTGCCAGTAGAGCTGCCCTACAAGCCTCAATGCATCTCTTATTGTGTCCATACAAAAATAACTAGTATTAAGATATTGATGGAGTTTTTGGACTGAGGAAAAGAGAAAAACACCTGTTTTTAAAAAAAATATTTTATTAAATCACAGTGCGATAGTTACAAGCTTTTATGGATGGGTTACATTCTCACAATGATCAAACACCCATCCCTCCACCAGTGCCGCTGTCCTGGGTATACCCCCTTTCCCACCCTCCCCCTGCCTCTATGGCAGACAATATTCCCCATACTCTCTCTCTACTTTTGGGCATTATGGCTTCCAACACAGACACTGAGAAGTCATCATATTTGGTCCATTATCTACTTTCGGCATGCATCTCCCATCCCAACTGGTTCCTCCAGCCATCATTTTCTTAGTGATCCCTTCTCTATTCCATCTGCCTTCTCCCCTCTACTCATTAAACAGTCTTCCAGCTATGGGGCGATCCTCATAGAGAGTATCATGCTAAGCGAAAGAGAGGAAAAGACATAGAAAAACACCTTAAGAGGTATTTTACCCGCTGGCAAATCAGGAAGGGCTTTGTAATGCTCCTTGGTGGTGTTTCCTTTGAACCTGTCAGCCCTTAGGAAGGGCTTTCTTGTTTCTAGGAGCTTTTCTGTAGATACTTTAGGGTTTTCCAAGTTTAGTATCATATCATCTACAAATAGCGATAACTTGATCTCTTCCTTTCCTATCTGTATGCCCTTAATATCTTTTTCTTGTCTAACTGCTATGGCCAGGACTTCCAGTACTATATTGAATAGGAGTGGCAAAAGCAGGCAACCTTGCCTTGTGCCCGATCTTAAAGGGAAGGCTTTCAGTTTTTCTCCGTTGAGAACGATACTTGCCCTGGGCTTTTGGTAGATGGCTTTGACTATATTGAGGAAAGTTCCTTCAATGCCCATTCTGCTGAGAGTTTTCATCATAAACGGGTGCTGAATCTTGTCAAATGCTTCCTTTGCATCTATTGATATGATCATATGGTTTTTGTTATTTCTTTTATTAATATGATGAATTATGTTGATTGACTTGCGCATGCTAAAACATGATGACCTCTCAGTGTCTGTGTTGCAAACTATAATGCCCAAAAAGAAGAGAGAGAACATGGGGAATATTGTCTGCCATAGAGGCAGGGGGAGGGTGGGAAAGGGGGGGTATACCTGGGATATTGGTGGTGGGGAATGTGCACTGGTGGAGGGATGGGTGTTTGATCATTGTGAGATTGTAACCCAAACATGAAAGCTTGTAACTATCTCACAGTGATTCAATAAAAAAAAAAAATTTTTTTTAAAGGAAGGGCTTTCTTATGTTGATTTTTGCTACCAGACTGTTTGTAGCCTAGAGGGCAATGTGGAGAGAGATAATTAGGGGGGAGAGACCAGTGGAGCAGGGAGAGAATCCGGAGGAGGAAAATCCAGAGATGGGGGATGGAGGAGTGAGGAGCTAGGAAGGGAGAATGCTGGGGGAGAGAGAGGAGAGAGGAGAAATGGGGAGCTCAGAGAGACTGGAAGAGGAAGTGGAGAGAATGGAATAAATGGCAACTGATCAATCAACCGGCTTGGCCCTCATTTCCTCTTCCATCTGCCCCATGGCCTGGGCCGCCCTGGCTGGGCAAATGGCCGACCCTGGAAACCTGGGGGCGGCGACGGAGAGAGCAGCCGGAGCTCTCCCCAGCTCACCCCCGCCAGTAGTTTTTTACACCATATGGTCCCCTGAACACCGCCAGGAGTAATTCCTGAGTGCAGAGCCAGGAGTAACCCCTGTGCATAGCCAGATGTGACCCAAAAAGAAAAAAAAAAACCAAGTAATAGCAACAACAACAAAAACGACAAAAGAAACTCAGGGAGCCTGACAAAATTCTCTTAGGCTCAGAGTCTCAATATAACTGTTTCCATTAAGTATAAATAAACAAACAAAAAGTACCCCTACTTCATTGGGAAAACTGGTTTATCATATCATTATATAACCCTTCTATTCCTTCCTCAGAGCGCCAGTAGCAACTTGAGTTACCATCTACTTCTCATGAAAAGTACCAGGCTTGTGATTTTCATCCACATTGAAGAGCTTTTGGCAGCCAGTGTCAGGGTAAGAGATGTTTAGCTTCATGTTCAGACACCCAGTGTCTCTAAGCTTGCCCATAAAAACCAGGAGACACTTTTACTCTTTGTTCTTCACTTGTGCCCAAGGGCAGGAATGGAGAGAAAGGCAAGTCCTGGCTGGCCAAGTGTCTTACAAGATAAACTGGCAGTGGAGTCACCATATTGTGGTGTCCTCCTGGCACACTGACCCAAGGGTAGTTGGGAAATATGGACTCCTTTTGAGCTTCGTGTTTCACTACACAGGGTGTCAGCATGGGGAAGTGTTAAGACGTTTCCTTTTGCTGCTCCTTTGAGTCCCCCTGCGTGGGAGAGCCTGGGGTGGGCTAGTGGCACCCTGAGAGCTGAGAAGAGAAACTGCGGCCATCCACAGCTCTTCTCCACAGAATGCTGTGTGACTTCCAACAGTGAACGACTGGTCAGATCTGTTCATCTACCCAGATCTAGTCACTAGCGATTCTGTCCCTTGGTTTATGATTCATCATCTGTCAGTCAGTACACAGTATGAGTTTTATTGCTCTGAATCAATGGGACTTTATTTCAAACTTCTCTTGGCCAAAAAAAAAATGTACATAATAAGCATGACTGTGCACCTCCAGTGAAAATAAAATACCTCTCTAACAATTTTTATTTCTCACATCTGTGTGAGAGTTTGCTAGCCAATTAAGATAGCTAATTTCTGAGCAGCTGGCTGCAGAGATGCCACTGGACTCCAGGCCTCAAGGAATAGGGGATGGGTTGATCCTTCTCATCTCCCTGTCCTCATGGGACCCTGGAGGGCACACCCACAAACTGCTCCTTGGGGACCATGATCCAGAGACACACAAAATAATCTCTGAACCAAGCAGCTCACTGCAGAGATTTCTCCAGACCCTAATTATCTGGGATTTTGGAGTTCCAAGAGCATGTGACCCCTCTTGTGGCCACGTGACATCTTATGCTAGTTCTAACAAGCAATAAAAAAGAGATTATGGGGGAGATTGTTTATCACAGAGGCAATGGGAAGGGTGGAGTGGGGAGATAGTGTGGTTCTTGGGGGTGGAAGATGTGCACTGGTGGAGGGTTGGGTGATCGATCACTGTATGAATGAAACTCAAGCAGGAAAGCTTTGTAACTATCTCACGGTGATTTAAAAAATAATTTAAAAATATCACTCACTGTCATCCCATTGCTCATCGATTTGTTCGAGCGGGCACCAGTAACGTCTCCCATTGTGAGACATATTGTTACTGTGTTTGGCATATTCCATACACCACGGGTAGCTTGCCAGGCTCTGCCATGCGGGCGCAATACTCTCAGTAGCTCGCCAGGCTCTCTGAGAGGGGCTGAGGAATTGAACACGGGTCAGCCGCGTGAAAGGCGAATGCCCTACCACTGTGCTATTGCTCCAGCCCAATTAAAAAAATAATAAAATAAAATTGTGAGATTTATTGCTACTGTTTTTGGTATATCCAAATCCATGGGTAGCTGCCAGGCTCTGCTGTGTGGGCGTGATACTCTCGGTAGCTTGCCGGGCTCTCCGAGAGAGGCGGAGGAATCTAACACGTGTCGGCCGCGTGAAAGGTGATGGCCCTACCACTGTGTTATCGCTCCACCCCAGTTAAAAAATAATAAAATAAAATTAACATTCTGAATAAAAAAAAAAGTAATGTGAAGTTTATGCCCAATTCAATCAGCTTAATCAATGGCTGAATAAATAGCAGTACTCCTACATTAAAAAAAAGTAAAGATAGCTAGTTTCCTTTACTAGTTAAAGAACCTGGATTGATTATCCCTGGACCAGGAGGCAAAGGCAGGTGGCCCTGCTGTAGTTCCAGTCTGGATCCCTGTATGGTTGGTCCATGACTTGGTTAATGGCAAATGACTGGAAAGAGTCAGGCCTCTGGGGAGTGGAGTTGGGCTGGTAGGGAAGGGCCCTTCAGACCAGGGATTAGAAATGAGAGTCTGACACTGAAAGTGAACAATGGTGGGTGATTGTGATCATTAGCAAAAAAACAGAAGTTGCAGAGCCCCCATCCTACCAGGGACCAACATTACAGAGCAGAGATTTCCCCAAATTTAGCAAGCAAAGGTGATGCTTAGATATGTGGTCAAAGGCTAGAGCATTCTTTTGAAATTCCGAGGCAGGTTCTGATTCCCAACAGAAGGTAGGACAATTAGTAAGAAAATGATGAGAATACCTAGAGAGTTACTTAGAGAAAGAGCTGTCTCTAGTGCTGCAAATAAAATAAGGGTCTTACCAGAGTGACTGATTATGAGAACTGAAATACAAAGCCAAAGTTTAAGTCACTCACCACAATGCTGCTGCTTCCTTAATTCCTTTATTTTCTCAGCCAAGGGAGATGCTCAACCTGAGAGGTCTGTATCAATCAATGAAGTTCAAGTGGATGGTGTGTGTGCAGAATGGAGAAAGGTAGAGTTATACTGGACCCAGGGCTGAAGCTGGTATCCAGTCAAAACTGATCATCACTGGTTGAATAGAGCTACTGTGAGGTCAATATTAGCTGCAGTGTATTATAGCACTTATAAATAGAAACTCTGTGAAAATGTAAAATGGCGTCAAAGAAAAAAATCTTGTAAAACAAAGATCCCAGGCTGTCTTTAGCCATAGAACCTTTTTTTTTTTTAAATAAAGCCATAGAATTTTTGCCTGTGCTGTCTATTCTGAGAACCCTTCTTCTCTCCGCAGGTCCCATAGTCCATTTAGATAACTCTACTTATGACTTACCTTTGAAAATTCATTTTAATCACCTCACTTAGAGGAAACTTTTCTGTATAGCTTATCATTGATATCTCCCTTGAAAGATTCTCAAACCCTTATGTGAGATAGAATTTTACAATTGTTTGCCACATTAACTCATTACCTTTGCTAACTCCTACCATCTGGTTAACTTTATAGTGGTAGAAACTATTTCAGGTTGTGGTTTCTGCTAGGTCCTTTAACTATAGTGTCGAGAGTGATATATTTGAGGTGTTTAGTGATTACTTGTCAAACTAATTGTTATTTTGAGAGAAATAGACACTTTTTGTATTTGAAAACATAAGTATGCTTCTTGGGATTTGACTGTAAAGCTCTCGAGAATATAGGTCCGATGCAAACACATTTCAAAAACCCCAAAGAATTTGATAAGATGAAGTTGGGAAGACATTTAAAGTCTCTTGACAGTGACAATTTCTCATATAATACTCCTATATTTGATATAGAAATAAACAAAAGTGAAGATAGTTTCTTTAAGAAAAATTCAGGCTCATATATAGGTCAACTAAGCGGTAACAAACTCCTGTCCCAGTTTTCTTTCTTGTCTGTATCTTAGCTCCACAAATTTATGAGGATAAATCACAATGAAATTAATATTAAATACATGCTTTGAGAGAAAACAAGTCAAATCTGCAGAACAAGGATTGTGGAACTGTCGCAACCTTGTTCAACTTTGAAGAATGTTAGAGTTCTTGGGTTTCCTGAAACATCAATTTTGACTGTGGTATAAGTAGACAAACCACAAAGAAGACTGGAAGGCCTTGTTAGATGAGTTAGTAACTGAAACATCTCTTTGTAGTTAAAACCACCACTCAATCTTGTGTGGATGTACCTTTAAAAACAACCTATTGTGTTTCATTCTACTTATCATGTAGCTTGTGCTTCAAATTCGAAGAGTAATTATTTACTTGTGGTTTTCCATCCCAGATCACTATCACTATCACTATAACTATCACTATCATTTCATTGATTGTTGATTTGCTCGAGCAGGCCCAGTAAATTCTCCATTGATTCTGGCCCTCAGATTTTAGCAGCCTCTCTTTACTCGTCTTTCCCAATGGTGCCACATTAGAGGCTCCTTGAGGGTCAGAAGAATGAGACCCATCACTGTTACTGTATTTGGCATATAAATATGGCACCAGGATCTTGCCAGGCTCTCCTGTGCAGGCAGGAAGCTCTTGGTAGCTTTTCAGGTTCTCCGAGAGGGAGAACTAGGCTATCCCAGATCAGAGTCATCAATACTTCTATCAGACTTATCTCAATAGGCAGAGGTAATATTTGGGGGTGGTTGTCTCCCAAACAGTGCTCAGGGTGACTCAGGATCATTCTATTTGATGCTTGACCTAGTGCTGCTTGAGTTTTGCAGTGTTGGGGGCCACCAGGGCCAGCAGTGTGGTACTCAGAACACCATGCTCTACTAGAAATCAAACTTGGAGCCTCCACATGCCAGGCATGTGTTCCAATCTTTTGTATTCTCTCTGTTCTGGAAAGGTAATGTTAGAAAGAAAATTAAATCACTTTTTCCAAAGAAAAAGAAACAAGATTAGGGTTCTATAAACAGATAATATAAATATAACATTTATAACAGATAAATGACTAAACAAAATGTGGTTATATACACATGCCATGTAATATAATACTCAATCTTAAAAATGATTAAAATTTGTGGTTGGGCTAGACATAATATTGGGATTAAAGCATATGCCATGAATATGACTAAAGCTGGTTTGATCCCTGAGCATTGTCAGGAGCGGCTCCTGAAAACCCTTTGGTGTGGCACAACCCACCACCCAAACAAATCACAGAAATACAGCACATGATTCCACTTATGTAAGTGGAATAAAATTATTCATAGATAATGAGATTGTATACATATATACTGTGTAATTGTAAACAATATATACAATGTAAACTTCTAAACTGTGTGCATGTATATAATCATATGATATATATTTAGATTTATATGTTATCCATCCAATATCACCCAGTATATATTTTATTCAATACTTCTATCTATTCTGTATGTTGAAAATGAAGGAGACACTTATGTACATGTGAACTTTATAACATAAACTGAGAATGGAGCTAGGACTTAGGGTTCTTGTTGAACCCTGATGATTTTGATGCTTGAGTATCCAGGGATCCAAGATGGTGCATGATGTAGTCTCAGGGCTGGTAGGTAATTCATGATACCATGATGGCCAGTTATCATATTTTGGACGTACTACAGTCTTTTAGGAGGAAAAGACATGCCTCATTAAGTATTGAAATTAATGGATTTTCCTGATTTCAATGGCTTAATTTCTATGTATCCCATAATAGAGAGAGCAGAGTTGGCTTTGAGGATGAATTAGAAAGGTAAGAGGAGAGGTGAATGGGAAAAAAACGATATAAGAATAGGAAAAGGAACTGGGAGAGATGAATAAGAATGAAGACAAGGGAAACAAAAGAGGGGGGAATATTAGATAGTGCTCAACAAAGAAAAGGGTGATGAGAGAAATTGGGTTGGTGATTAGGAGAATACTGCTTTCCTCTCTTTGGAGGAAGTGAGCTCCTTGACCTCCAGCAGACAGGTGGCAGCAGCAGCCATTCTTGGTCTGAGATTGTCTGTGGAGGGAGAAGCTAGCAGGAAAATTCAGCCTGAGGTATCTCCGTAGTCCTCTCATCTCTTTTGTCATTTACACTCAAAGTTCAGCTCAGACCCTTGGGGTTCATTTTGGTATGGTTCAAGGGAAGAAAGTGCATTTGCAGAGAACACTTCACCCAGGGAAGCAATCAGCTGCTATTTTTCACATTCCCAGACGTAGATTGTAGAGCAAAGCTGCTGTCACCACAGTGTTTCCCTTTCTGAGCTAGATGATGGTATGTTGGAAAAATTTTTTGAACAACTCAATTGCTGTGCAGCAGGGAATGCCAGTGAAGTCCCGTCATTGAAGTCCCCGACAGCAAACATTTCTAAAAAGGGGCAATTTTGACAATTGTTAAATGTTCTTGAAGTCTAAAGATTCAACCTATCACACTAATCTCTTGAATTCAAATGATCCACCATACAGGTTTTGCTTCAATACACAAAATTCATGTGGGATCTCCGAATAGTGAGATTGATAGATTCTTATTGTTCTCTCTTTAAATAGCAATATTTGGTGTGTGGTGCTATTTTGAAACTTCTAGCACCCCTTCTATTAATAAATCACTTTTATAAACATAGGATTTAAATGCTGAGAGAGATCTTAGAAATGTCATGGAAAGAGCACTTTTCAGTTCCAGTATTGAAACACAATTGCTCGTGACCTTGAATAAACCACTTCTCTGTGTCTTATTTTCATCCTGTGTAAAGTAAAATACTTGAACTGACTGTGAGGTTACTTGAGTTTCCTGCCTGCCTTTTTATATCACGGCACTGTTGTTTCATAGTGAGAAATGGAACCCCTCAGTGGTAAGTGTCTTGGCTGGGGCTGTGCCCTCATTAGGGGCAAGCAACACAAGTTCCTGCTTCCACTCTTCTTGCACGCTCACAACTACTCCAGGACTGTACTGTCAGGTTCACACAGCCGGGGTGGTGGTGGGGGTAGTCAGCTCAAAATGGGAATCCTTGTCAGTTGGAAGATAGAGACCTAGTTCTCAGAACTTGGTAGTTGGTTCTAGAGTACTTCTGTGAAGAGCAAATATCTCTAAGGTGTCTCACTTAGACAGTACAAACATTCTCTAGTGTGAGCACATACTCACTATACAAAGGAACCTGACATCTCTCAGGACTCAGTTATATGCTGTTGGGTTCATGATTTGCATATATGTGCATGAATTAAGAAAGTTTTTTTATTGAAACTGATTAAAAATGTGAAGGGAGAGAGAGAGAGAGAGAGAGAGGGAGAGAGAGAGAGAGAGAGAGGTACATGTTCAAGAGAGAACACAGGCTTCTCCCCAGTAGAAGTAAGCAAGTAAAGAAACATTGAGAGCCAAGAGAGCCAAGTGAGCAAGACACTTTCTATAAGGGAGAATATGGGCTTGATGAGCAATTAATCATTGGGTTAATGTTTATCTTTTAAGCTTTTCCCTTTTGGACATAGACAGGACACATCAAAAGAGGTGACCCATGACTTACTCTATGTCAGACATTGGACTTATTAGTAACTTACCTGAATTCACTTATTCCCCCTTCCCCCCTCTTTTTTTTAATATATCCATGATCAAGTTTCTTGGCACTGGTATATTACTCAGTGGTCCAAACAAGAACATATTTAAGTAATCTTTATTCCTTCCCTCCTTTTGAAACTTTGTACCAACTGGTTTCTGTATTTGTGGTCTTGTGTTTCGCCAAAGTACAATTAATAGGGGCTGGAGTGATAGCACAGCGGGTAGGGCATTTGCCTTGCATGGAGCCAGCCCGGGTTTGATTCCCAGCATCCCATATGGTCCCTCGAGCACCACCAGGAGTAATTCCTGAGTGCATGAGGCATGAGCCAGGAGTAATCCCTGTATATCGCTGGGTGTGACCCAAAAAAGAAAAAAAAAAGAAAAAGTACCATTAATATAAGTAACTTAAAATGACAGAAATTTATTCTCCCATAGATCCAGAAATAAGAAGTCCAAAATAAAGATGTCAGGTAGGTTCATGCTTGTAGGATATCATTGGTTTGTCCTTTCTCCCTTGCCACAGAGTTTGGGCTTATCTGGTAATAATCTCTAAACAATTTTAGACAACATTAGTATGCCCTGTTCCCCTTGCCACAAGGAGCTTACGTATATCGAGTCACGCCCATCAAGGTGTTCCCGAGTCACCCCCATTCCTTTGTTTATCTGTAACCACTTCTGTGCTCTCTTCCCCAACAAGTTAATCAGCTTTTCCCCTAATCAGACTCTGTTAATTTGTAAGGTCAAACCTTGCTAGGACAGTGAACTTGTATTGTAAGTTAATATTGCCTTGTGCCTCTCCTCGTGTCTTTTGAATAGTTTACTTTAAAATAACGTCCTTTTTTGTATGGACAAAGAAAGACAGTTGTTAATATGCTTTGGTAACATGGGATTTAATTGGCTTCGAATATTATTCACTCCCGGGCATCTGCTTTCTTGACTTAAGCCTCAGCTGCCCTTACTTCCTAGTACCCCCAAAAGCAGCGTCCCGACAAGGGACGGGACTGACCCAGGGCAAGCGGTGAGTTATGTGCTACACTGGCATCGAGATGGGCCTGGCCAAAGTGCCTAATGCTTAACTATATGTTAAGAGCTTGGTCATGGACATGTCATGTCATGATCCAAAAGCAACAATGAGACTAGGGCCCTGCTAGGGACAGGAAAGACTAATCTGGCCTGAGCACTGTAGTCTGAGATCGAGATGACTCCAGGAGAGCAATTCTATAAGCTTAATGGATCTCTTGCTATGTCCATACAAAATGATTAATATTATGAATACTTATATGTTAGTTGGACAAGGAGAGGAGAAACACACCCATGGGATTCTGCTCTTGGGTGGGTGTTCTGCTGAAAGAGAATCTGTCCTAGAAGAAGCATCCCTGAGGGAAAGAACTTTACCCCTGTTGCTTGTGACCACACCTATGTGTAAGCCCCAACCCCTCATTCTTGGGGATTTAATTAGGCTGAAAGAGTGGGCTGGGCGTGAGTCCCAGTGCCAGATCTGGAGAAGCTAGATTGAGATCCAGATCCAGAGGAGAAGAATGAAGCAGCATGGGGGAGGAAGAAGCAGGAGGAGAATCAGAGGAGAATGGAGATGGGAATGGAATAAACTGCAACTGAGACCAACTAGCCTGGCTCTGTTCCTTCCTTCGCCTACCTCATCATCGCCATCAACCTCCCCGGGGTGAGGGAAGCGACTGGAGACTACCGAACGTGGGCAGTGGGAGAGATAGAGTGCCGCTGCCCTGTGCCCAGTGCCTGGTGTGCCTCCTTTTCTTTTTTGTGTTTTTACACACATGCTTCCTCTGAAAGCTCTAGGGGAGAATCTGTCCCTTGCCTCTCTGTTAGTTTTCTACAGTCTTGACATTCGTCGACTTGTGAATGCTTTGCTCTTGTCTCTGCCAGTCACCACGGGATGTGCTCCTTCTCATAAAAGCCTCAATTCTAGGACTCCATTCTCTAAGTGCCCGTAGGGCCCATCCTTGTTAATATGATCTTAACTAGGTTATATCTGTAAAGAACATATTTATAAATAAATATCATGCATGGAAATCAGGGATTATGACTTTAAGATGTCATTTGGAAGACAAATTCCAATTTATAAGTAGCCTCAAAGAACTGTTAAATTAACTATGTTTCAGCCCATCTTCCCTTCTTGATCTTTATTTGTATTCTCTTAGTTTAAGTCCTTATGGGCATCTACAAGGCCAACAGTTCTACTCATTTCTCAATATCTCAGGAGATTTGTGTGTGTGTATGTGTGTGTTACAGTACTTGTGTGTGTGTGTGTTACAGTACTAAAAGTGAAATTATTTTGAAGTCGAAAGAATATATCTTTATACTTTTGATAGATTTGTGTGTATTCAATATTATACTGTTGTTACTGTTTTTGGCATATTGAATACACCACGGATATCTTGCCAGGCTCTGTGGTGTGGGTGGATACTCTTGGTAGCTTGACCAGCTCTCTGAGAGGGATGAAGGAATCGAATCTGGGTTGGCTGCATGCAAGGCAAACACCCTACCCACTGTGCTATCGCTCCAGCCCAGATGGCAGAGTTCCTTGCCCCTGTGCCTGGTTGTCTTCACCAGGGCCCCTCAGAGGGGGGCGGGTTGAGATTCCCCCCCTGCCACAAGCAGAGCCCTGACAGCCGAAGACCTCTGAAACCCAGCCACAGCCATGTTCAAGGCCACTCTCCATACACTTGAATGAACCTCAGACACAAAGGAACTGGCAGAGGAACACAGGTGTGTGGGACCAAGGGCTGTGATCTCTAAGCCTGCTTGGATCAAGACTGGAACTCCTCCATCCAGATCCCCCATTTTCCAGTAGCTAGGCGGTCACACCCAGAAACTGCCCCAGGTGCTGTGTAATCTCATCAATGGCCAAGATCCTGAGACTATAAAACCAAGCTCTTAGAAGCGTACAGCCGTATTCACAGCCACATGACCTCTTACTATCTAGTACTCCCTCTGGGAGAACCTGGTAAGCTACCAAGAGTATCCTGCTCGCATGGTAGAGCCTGGCAAACTCTCCTTGGTGTATTCAACATGCCAAAAACAGTAACAATGATGGGTCTCATTCCCTTGACTCTGAAAGAGCCCTCAATGTGGCACCGTTGGGAAGGATGAATAAAAAGAGGCTGCTATAATATCAGGGCTAGGACGAATGGAGATATTACTGGCACCTGCTCAAGCAAATTGACGAACAACAGGATGACAGTGATACAGTGATACTTTTAATAGATGCTATAAATTTTCTTACTCCAAAAAGAATTTTTTGTATATATGCATCTGTGTGTATATACATATACTATATATAGTAATGTATATATAGTACTTATTATACATATAGTCTTAGAGTGGTCATTTATTTATTTATTTTATTATTATTTTAATCACCATATGAGATACCGTTACAAAGCTTTCCTGTTTGAGTTTCAGTCAAATAATGATCGATCTCCCAACCCTCCACCAGTGCACATCTTTCACCACCAATGTTCCCAGTAGCCTCACCTCCCATTATGCCCCTCCCCTTGCCTCTTTGGCAGACAGTTCCCCCCCCCCATATTCTTTTTTTGTATTGCTTGTTGTAAATAGCATAAAATGACCTGGAATTCTAAAATTTTAGATAATCAGGGTCTGGAGAAATCTCTGCAGCTGCTTGGTTTGGAGATTCTTTTGTGTGTCTCTAGATCATGGCCCTTGTATCCATCTTTTCCAGAGAAATAAACTATTGGCATATGCCCTGTAGAAAATGCCTACTTACCTCTGAAATCACTTGTAACACTTGTATCACTTGTCATCCCGTTGCTCATTGATTTGTTTGAGCGGGCGCCAGTAACGTCGCCATACGTCCCTGTCATGTGCTAGTGTAACCCAATAGCATCTGCTCACTCCAGGAACACAAAAAATGTCACACTGTTCATTCAGAGTCTTGATAAATAAGTCTGACCATCTTGTAGGTGGTTGGCCAGGCATTCTTTTGACGTCGCATGGAACCTCCAGCTCTGGGCACATCTTTTCGACTCCACCATTCTTCCTGCACCTCTGGAATAAGGCCAATAAATGAGCTTATATAGCTGAGCAAAAAGTGATTTATGGGTGTGCCTCCCATTTTCTTAACTTTTGGCCATTTAATTTCTTGCTAAACTTGGCCCCAAGTTGTTGGGGTTTGGCCAAAGGCACAGTGACAATTTTGGGGTATCAGAATTGGAGAACAACATTCCTGTCTACAAAAGCACATTTTTCCTGAATGACCCTTTTCTCCTTAGACGAGTCTGACTTTCTGCTAAATACACAGATGAAATGAAAGTTGAAGGGACACTCTGGGCAACACTTTGAGGCAAAATGGTGTTGGTGCAGACCATTGACACTATATTTACAATAGTTGGGCTTTGTTGAGATTACTAGCCTCAGTTTGGGAGCTTTGTACAAAATTTTAAGATTAAAGAAGATTCATGTAACATTATGTTGCATATATTACATATGGATATGTATATAAAAAATCTCTGCAAAGGCATACTCACAGTTACCATAGGAAATGGAACACCTGTGGGTTTTTATCTTATTGTACATGCATGGGACCATTTTCTCTCTATTTTATGTTGCTTAAAATTTTTAAACATACAGCTATTCTTCAGTAGAACTAGGAATTGAAATTTCAATCTGGGAACATACCCCAAGGGCCCAATAGCACACGATGAAAACATGTCTTCACTCCTATGTTGTAACAATGCTCCATTGCAGTATTAACTACAATAGCCCACACCTGGAAACAACCCTGTGTATTCAAAAAATAAATTTGAAGCCACGGTGCTCTCTTGCTACCTGAGGTCTGTGGTCTCAAGCTGCTTCCCACATCCAGGGCAGCTGATGCCATGAGTAGATGAAGGAGGAAATGAGGGCCAGACTGGTTGGTGATCAGTTGCAGTTTATTCCAAACTTGTCTCCTGCTCCTTCCTTCCTTCCAGTCTCACCCACTCCCTTATTCCTCCTCTACCACTCTCGATTCTCGCCGCCCCCCACCCCCTGTGTCCACTCTTTTTTTTTTTCTTTTTGGGTCACACCCAGCGATGCTCAGGGGTCACTCCTAGCTCCACACTCAAGAATTACCCCTGGCCGTGCTCAGGGGACCATATGGGATGCTGGGAATCGATCCCAGGTCTGCCATGTGCAAGGCAAATGCCCTACCCGCTGTGCTATCACTCCAGCCCCAAGCCCCCGTGTCCACTCTTACAGCCTTAGTTATATTCCCAAATCATGAGGGTTTGGATTAGCAATTACACATAGGTGTGGTCATGCAATCAACAGATGTAAAGTCCTTCCCTCAGGGGAAGTTTATTCTAGGACAAATTCTCATCCAGCAAGATGACCCCCCCTAGGGGCAAAATACCATCAAAGGATGTGTTTCTCCTTTCCTTAGTCCACCAACCATTTAAACATTTATCTTAATTCTACTTCTTAAGGGGCTGGAGCGATAGTACAGCGGTTGGACATTCACCTTTCACGCAGCCGACCCGAGTTCGATTCCTCCGCCCCCCTCGGAGAGCCCGGCAAGCTACGGAGAGTATCGAGCCCGTGCGGCAGAGCCTGGCAAGCTACCCGTGCATATTGGATATGCCAAAAACAGTAACAATAAGTCTCTTAATGAGAGGCGTTACTGGTGCCCGCTCGAACAAATCAATGAGCAACGGGATGACAGTGACTATGACTATGACTACTTCTTAACAAAATTTGTCATTTTGTATGGACACAGTAAGAGATACATTAAGCTTATAGGGTGGCTCTCCTGGGGACATATCGCTATAGATCTCAGACTTCAGTGCTCAGGCCAGATGGGCACTTTCTAACCCTAAGCAGTGTCCTTATCCAGTTGTTACTCTTTGGATCATGACAGAATTTGTCCATGACCATGCTCTTAACTTATGGTTAAGTATTATGTTGCTTGGCCTGGCCCGTTTCAATGCCAGGGTAGCTCACAGCTTGCACTGGGTCCATCCACTACCTCATCAGGACCCAGCTTTTGGGGTGCTAGGAAGTAAGGGCAACTGAGGCTTAAGTCAAGAGAACTGATGCCCAGGAGTGAATATCATTTGGAGTCTAACTCCCAAGTTACAAAAGTACAGCATAAACTTCTTTCTGTGTCTATACAAAAAGGACATTGCTCTGAAGAAACTATGCAAAGGACATAGGAGAAGAGAAAAGCAATATTTCACTTAGAAATACAAACCCAGAGTCCTTAGAAGGATCTGACCTTACAAATCAACAGATTCTGATTTGGGGATACAGGTGATTGACCAGTTGGGAAAGAGAGCCCAGAGAAGTAAAAGATAAACACAGAGGAATGGGAGTGCCTCAGGAGCACTGTGAATGGTGTAACCCAATGAAATCTAAGCTCCCTGCGGCCAGGGAGAAAGGACAAACCAGTGTTATCCTACTTCTCCCTTTTTTTGTTTAAAAAATTTGAAATACAGAGAGGAACAATTCTAATCACAAAGTAGTCTCATTTGTTGTTCTAAAACTTCAATCTGCCCTTGAACCCAGAGCCGTGCTTGTTGTAAAGTGTCCAATTGTCCTGCACTGTCCAGGGATGATAAGAGTATTTAGTCATGTTATGAAGAAATCATATGTCTGGATCAAGGTTTAAAGAGTTGTTCTTGCAACAGCAGCACTAGTGGTCACAGCAATGAGTCCCAGGGGAGCAATTATTCGGAGTCGGATGAACTTCAGGGAGCACTAAATCAGGCAGGGAGCCCTGGAGCAGGAGCATCAAAACTTCTTTCAGGAGTGCTTCAGTAGGGAATGCAGCCATTCTCTGGTCAGGTTCACTGGCAGTCATAGATGTGCAACCTAGCTTATGTTTGGGGAAAAAAGTTATCAGAGATGGGCTAATGCTTTATTATCAAGGAGTTTAACTCAATGGTGAGCTATAAAATCAAAATCTAACAAGATTGAACTACTTATTAACATGAAGTAGCTGATAAATAAGAAGTTTGACCTCAAGACTATTCAAAGAATTGTACCCATGAATAAATGCAGTTTTCCACCAAGTAGAATGACAGGACCTTAAAAAAGACAAGGGCCAGAGTGATAGTACAGTGGGTAGGGCATTTGCCTTGCATGCAGCTGATCCAGGTTTGATCACCATCATCCCATTTGATGCCTCGAGCACCTCCAGGAGTAATTCCTGAATACAGAGCTAAAGTAACCCCTGAGCCCTGCCAGGTATACACCCACCCAACTCCACCTCCCCACCAAAAGGTGGTATTCAGTAATAAGCAATCAAAGATATTTCTGCACAACTGCTAAGAGTTAATCAGAGCAAAATTTCTAGAGCGTAATTTTTTGATCTCTATACATATGTGCATAAATTTGAATCAGACACTGTCTCTAAATTTTCTAAGAGTTTAGTTTATTTTAAAAAACCTAAATATTCATACTGATTTATTTACATGCTGCTTACTGTTGTCTTGTTCGTTGTAATAAAAATTTGCACATTGCCTGCACATTACACCTAAAATGTATATTTGAAAATTATAGTTACTTTATCAATAAAGCAATACTCAGCCTCAAAGCAGATGTGGTCAACACCCTTCCCCCTATATTCTTATAGTCTTGCATCTCAAACAATGATCAAGGAGGCCCACAAACCTAGGGTTTCTCCCACCCTTTTCCAACCATGATAGCAAAGTGGCATGGATACTAAGCATGGATACTAAGTGGCATGGATACCAAGTGTCAAAACACAAATTTTAATATTACAAGGATATTAATGGCATAATATAAGAAAGTGAAAAGAGGGCAATAATGTACTATGTACATTTAAGTCTATTTCTTCCCTGGTGAAGCAGGGCATATACAAAAGACAACAGATGGTATGTGGTGGAGAGATAGAGAAAGAGAAGGTTTAAGGCATATTAACCTATAATAAGAGATATGCTGAAAAGCAGCCACACAGAGCTTTTCTTACTTTTAATCTTGGACATGTTTCACTGACTTTCAATCAAAATGGGAAAGATACATATCATGCTGAAGCATAAACTTGGAAACTTGACCAAGATCCAGTGGATTTGCTCCCAGGAAGGCCTGGGGTTGAGGTAGTGGGGGTGAGGGAAGAGAAGAAATCAAGAAAGCATTTTGGTAGGTTTTGTGCAAACAATATCTTTATAGATTTGTCAATGTTTGCATCAACCTGGTAGAATAAAAGAGCCATTAAAAATCAACTGGGCATGGCAATTTCTCCTAAAATGTCTCTGCTCTCTCTGCATTCACATAAGCTTTCCCCATGACAGATGCTACTGTCTCCTTGAAATTTCATGCAGAAAAGGACTGCTCCTTCTTAAAATTGTTGGAAAACCTCCAAAGACCTAACTTGACTTATAAAATATAATCAAGGCATGTTTTGCATATCATTCACCACTCTCAATTTTTTCCAAGCAAATGTACCAAATTATATAACTATGCCATGCTCAAGGCCCCTCTCTACACGTTTGGACGGGCCTTGCGCATGAAGGAACTGGCAGAGAAACCCAGGTGTGCGGATCCGGGGGCTGAGATCTCCAAGCCTGTTTAAATCGGGACTGGGCCTCTTCCGCCAAGATCCCCCATTTTCCAGTAGCTAGGCAAGTCACACCCAGAAACTGTCCCCTGCACCATGTAATCCCAGCAACAGCCAACATCCAGAGACTATAAAATCAAGCTCCAGAAGCTCCTGACATCTTATAGCCTAGTTCTCCCTCTTGGAGAACCTGGCAAGCTACCGAGAGTTTCCTGCTCGTATGGGAGAGCCTGGTAAGCTCCCTGTGGCGTATTCATATGCCAAAACCAGTAACAATGATGGGTTTCATTCCCCTGACCTTGAAAGAGCTTCCAATATGGCACCATTGTGAAGGATGAGTAAAGAGAGGCTTTTAAATTCTCAGGGCTAGGATGAATGGAGACGTTACTGAGACCGCTCGAGAAAATCGACGATCAATGGGATGATGATAATGATGATATAACCATCACCATAATGCTGTTTTAGCACATTTTTTCTCCCAGATATGATTGACTTCACCCCTAGTAACTAATAATCTACCTTCTAACTTATTTTCTAAATAGCTCATATTAGATTGACTCACATACCATGTGGTCTCCATGTTAGGCTTTTTTCAGCAATCTCTGAGTGTTGGCACTTTTCCATGTCACTGCATGCATTTGTAGCCTGTAGCCTGTTATTTTGTTTTTACTGGAGAATCATTTTCAATTATATGAATGTAAAAGTAAATTGATTCTCAAATAAGTACTTGAGATGCAAACATGCATCACTTCAATAAAGGGTACAGACAAAAAGGAAATCAACCTGCTAGTATTTTAGTGTCATCATAAAAATGTATTTTTGAGATAATCTTTCTGATGGAAATAGAACGTTCATTTTATAACATTCTGTCAAACCCTCAGTCACTTGCATGCTGATTTTAAAAATAAATGTAACCAACTTCACGCCAAGTGCTGTGTGGGGTTTTGGTGATATGGGTATGGATAAAATATAATCATTACCCTAAAGAGACTCATATTTTTTTTGAGAGATAGTTCCAGATCATAAGCGAATGAAGTAAAAAGGGCTGAGTGCCATGGAATATCAAAGTAGTCAGACCATTTTAGAATATCAAGTTCTAAACTGGAGTTTTAAGTTTCTTTATAATTCTGATTCCAGGTTCATGGTTGATAACAAATGACTCCATGTGACAAGATATAAACATTATTTGTTATTTTTAAAATTTTTATTTTAATTTTTTCTTTTTGGGTCACACCCAGTGATACACAGGGGTAACTCCTGGCTCTGCATTCAGGAATTATTCCTGGCGATGCTTGGGGGACCATCTGGGATGCTGGGAATCGAACCTGGGTTGGCCGCATGCAAGGCAAATGCCCTACCCTCTGTGCTATCGCTCAAGCCCCAATATAAACATTATCAAACAAGTCATTTTTAGGGTTAACTATCATACTATTACTATGGCCATAATGACTTTGGATGAAGTTCACACAAACACCTATTTATCCATTGGCGAAAGGCATGAGTGACAGGTATTTCCCTGGGCAAGGAAGGAACAGAAAATCCTTCCCTTTCTTCTCTGCTAATGGCCAAATTTTGCTCAATAGCAGCAGAAGTCCTTAGACTTCAGGAGAATGAGGTTCTTTCTTAATCATTAGGAATGAATCATTACTCGAAACCAGTTACTCCTACTTGGTACAGGGATGACTGTGTGATCTAATTTTGACGTAAGAAAACAAGAAAAGGGGGTCTGTTGGGTGAGATTTCTGGGGAAGATTTTTATTCCTGATATAAATAGTGCAGATCCAGTCGACAGGAAATTGCCCCTGACCCATTAATGCCTGAAATGTGGATCTGATGTACCCAAGAGGGATCAACATCCTGAGGCCAGGAGAACAAGGACACAAGCAAACGTGCTCAAGGAGATAGACCTGAATAAAGAGAGGGGAAATAGCTCCCCAGGATGTCACAGGATGGTATAAGGTCTATATTGGTTATTTCCAGAGTTCTTGTCATGCAAGAAAACCAAATACCTGTTAATATTTGTGCATGAATGTTTTTGTTCCTTGTTTCCAATGGCAGCGCTCACTGATACAGCAAGCCCGCCACGTTTGTGAGTGTTTGGAAATTGAGAAGAAGGGTAGGTATATTTGCTGACAAAACTTGCATTTAAAAATAATATTTATTTATTTATTCATCCCTTCATGTTTATAAAATGTTTTTCAGTTGCCAGATCTCGTGCCAGGCTGAATGGAGTTATTAATAAAAATATTAAACTTTATAAAGAACCTCACTAAAAAAATTGCACATGGTGGGCCAGAGAGATTGTGCAGTGGGTAAGATGCTTACCTTTCAAGCAGCCCACAGAGGCTTACCTCGGCAATCCATATGGTACTCAGAGCATTGCCAAGAAGCATACCTGACTCCTGAATACAGAGTCAGGAGTAAATTCTGAGTACTGTCATTATAGTCATATGTGGTCCAAGAAAACAAATAAACAAGAAGTGCACTTTGGGGATCTATACGATCCAGTGCCCAAGCCTGAGAGCTATCTAATAAAATGTGTCTGGCTGTGATTCCAACTGAAGAGAACCACAGGCTCTGCTCTGTGTACCAAAGCAGAGAGATGCTCTCATCCTGGCGAGTGCTCAGTGTTCTTATAGTTTTTCTGAAACAATAAGTTAGAACATATTTTTAAAATGTTTATTAGCATGATTATTTGCTACTTACAATTTCATTTGTGTCAGTATATATTCTTGCCAGGTTTATACAATGAGACATCAGAAATGTAATTTATACCTTTCACTCTTCCTTATTATATAATACACCCACCAGGTACAAAAGAACTGCACTGACACATGATTTTCCACATGTAGTTATATGGATAATTGAGCTGGAAGGACATTTAGATATCTGAGAAGTTGGTTGGTTAATTACTTGAATCTGAACTAAAAGATACATTAGGTTTTTGAGTCTAAGAAGTACTCAAAATAGCAGCTCTTTTGCTGAACAGTTTTTATGGTGGCACTGAGACTGATTTATAAGGAACACTGGAGAGCATGGATGAACAGCTTGACACAAAGGTAAATCCAAAAGTTGGGTAAAAATAACCTGGGGTGAAATGTTTCCACAGTCTGATGGTCTTATGAAAGTTTAAGGTTTCAGCTTCTAATTAAGTCTCATGCCCTTCATTCCATATTCAGTGAAATGATTCATTGTTTGTATTTACCAGTGCACTCCAGCAGGTGGCATTCCTCCTCTGCAGAAATTTTTCATGATTTCTTTAACAGCAGCAGCAAGATTTCCCCCCTTATTCTGCTTCTTCTAATGAAAACCTGCCAAAACAATTTGGATATTTTATGTTGGTGGAAATAAAAAATGCTTTCATTTATTTTATATGATTTGATAAGAAAGTATTTCAAAGAGTCATATTTTCTTTATTTTTAAGTAATTTTCATCTTAACATTTCTGATCTTGAAAGACCAGGTTCCTTTCAAAATTCCTAACTCACCACACATTGAGAGGATGTTTTGTATCTTATAGTCAGTTGAGAATGAGGGAACTTGACTATGTGTCTAGCCTCACCCTTTCTTCAGGTGAAGATTTTAGAGCACAGCTCTTGAGTCAAGGTCATTCATAAAGTCAAAGGTAGAGCCAGTGAAATGTAAGCCCAAAGTGACTATCAATCATCTTCTCTTTCTTGGACTTCAATATTCTACTAACTGTAATGTGACCAAAACCAACATTGGTCTTCCTGTGAGAAGCTGTCGGTGTGTGTGTGTGTGTGTGTGTGTGTGTGTGTGTGTGTGTGTGTGTGTAAGAGAGAAGAGAGAGAGAGGTGGAGGGGAGGAGAGAGGGAGAGATAGAGAAGAGAAACAAGAACTTTGCATAATTAACTTTGTCTCATTCTTTCATAGTATTTGACTTATGATTCGCCCTTAAGTATTTTTTTTTTAATAAGTGAACAGTACAAAGAAAGAAGAGAGGTGGGGAAGCAGAGAAAAAGGACAAGTAGGAAGGCATTCAGGCAGGATGAGAAATCAGCAAAAGAAGGGCACCCTGATTGTCACTTGTGGCAGCTCCAAACATCAGTAACGTCTAGCAGACCCTGAGGTGTTCAGTTTGGTGTAGAGAACACTTAGAAACAAGATGTTGAATACTTTCTGGAAAACTGGATGATTTTATTAGCTCTTTCCTCCTATTTTGATAACAAGTGAAAGGGTGAATCCAGCTTTTCTCAGGTCTCGGTGAAGAGAAATCTCCAGCCACTGCTTGAGCTGTGTCACAGCAGCCAGCACGCCGCAGACAGCCCCGGGCGGGCGCTGCCAGCATCACGGAAACTGCCCATTCTTGAGGGCAGATGGAACATGGAAGAGTTTGGGACCAAGTCCATATTCAGAGTCAGAAAAATTCCAGGAAATCCAAACAGATGGCTTTATTAGATTCATGCCTCGAATGAGAATTATCATTCTGAGTGGAAGCAGAGCTAGACTTCAGCTCGAGTCAGGAAGTATGACCTCTTCTATTTTGGGCTCAAAGGGGAAGTATTGACTTTCTTTCTTTGATATAGTTAATTCTAGAAGCAAATCTAATTTTTCTGAGTTTTATTATGACGAGTTTCTTTCAGAGTTAGTTCCTCATGAAGCAATGTTTAGAGCATGATTCTCTTGCCCTAATCAGCTGTTAAAATCTCACCTGTTCTGTGTTTCACTCTCTCAAACCTTGCCAGTTGAACAAATGAATTCATCTGAATTGATTATTATTATCTTAAAAGACATACTTGAGGGGCTGGAGTGATAGCATAGTAGGTAGGGCATTTGCCTTGCATGCGACCGACCCGGGTTCAATTCCCAGCATCCCTGAGCACCACCAGAAGTAATTCCTGAGTGCATGAGCCAGGAGTAACCCCTGTGCATCGCCAGGTGTGACCCAAAAAGTGAAGAAAAAAAAAGAGAGACATACTTGATTTTAATACAGTCCCCTCTAAAACCTAATACTTTTTCTTAGGTATTAAATTTGTTCTTCAGTGGAGATTTCTGGCATTATATTTTGTTGTGAGGGAGGTGTATCTGAGTCGCTTCTGTCCTCTGGTTGCCTGGCATCATACCTCCTGGGAGACCTTATGTTCTTGCAAATGCACGAAGAAATTTTGTAATAAAAGCATTCATTTAGCAAACATGATTGATTAATTACTATGTTGTTAGGGCCCAAGATACTGTGGGAAGGTAGGTATGTGTTTTTAGGACAGACAAAGGCAAGGATTCTGATGATTACAATGTAGCTTGCTGAATGTTAGGAAATGAAGGTGTGGACTTTGGAATTGAAAAAAAAAATTCTGTAAAAGGGCTGCCTAATGCTATCATGATCGCTATCACTATCATCCCATTGATTCTCGATTTGCTCGAGCAGGCCCAATAACATCTCCATTCATCCTATCCCTGAGACTTTCGTAGCCTCCCAATGGTGCCGCATTAGAGGCTCTTTCAGAGTCAGGAGAATGAGACCCATCATTGTTACTACATTTGGCATATGAATACGCCACAGGTCGCTTGCCAGGCTCTTGCATGTGGGCAGGAAAACTCTCGGTAGTTTGCCACATTGTCCGAGAGGAAGAAAAAGTCTATTAGAGGGCCGCAAAGTGGCCACGTTCTTCTGGGAGCTTGGTTTTATAGTCTCTGGATGTTGGCCGTTGATAGGATTACATGGCACCAGGGGCAGTTTCTGGGTGTGACTGCCTAGCTACTGGAAAATGAGGTTTCTGGACGGAAGAGGCCCTGTCCTGATCCGAGCAGTCTTGGACATCTGGCCACCTAATGCGAGTGAAGAGAAATATGAAGGAACTAAATGTAACTTTCAATTATATTCTTAAAACCTGGAAGGTCATAAGTGAAATATCAAGAAGCATAGTCATAGGGGGAAACACACTAAAGGTGTGTGTGTGTTTGTGTGTGTGTGTGTGTGTGTGTGTGTGTGTGTGTGTTCTGAGTGCTCCAGGGGATAGAGAGTGGTACATTTTCAGTTTAGGAGACCACTACTAAAAATAAAAAGAGTCAAGGGACATCATTGTTACCAAGCAGGAATACATCATGACTTTAATTATAGTCTTAAAAGTTTCAATTGCTAAAATGTCATGATTGTTTTTTTCTACATGTGTAAACCTATTGGAGATTACATATGCACATTTCTTACATTTTAAGGCCTTCTGATTAAGGAACAGCATACAGAGGAGAACTTTAGAACCCTTACATACACACAATTAAAAACACAACTCTCCAGAGACCAGAGAGATAGTCCAGCAGGTCTATCCAATATAGTCCAAATAGAAACAAACCCACAAACCCAAACACAGAGTGGCAGGAAACACGTGAGAGATTCTCTAGCCTGGGCACACTATTGGAGCTCACAAACAGGCGGTGTTGTGGAATGTGCTCACACAGTGACTGGAAAGTGCTATTTCTTGCTTTGTCACCCACAGACAAAAATTGTTGGTGGGATCTAAGGCTTCCCGACCATACCCTTCCTCAAGGCTGATGGCATGATATCAAAGTTGTAAACACTTCCTTCTGGATCATGTGACCTTTTCTATGCCATATATCTAGGGACCAAGCTATGAACTTTTAAACAATCTCTTCATATTATACCTCAATCTAAAAAATATAATGAGGAGGAAATTGTGTGTTTCGTGCCCTCCTAATTGATTTGGATTTAGATTTGGGTGAAGCAGAAAAACCTGGCAGAAATAAAACACATTAAAATGACTAAGAATGATAGGGCTCATTTGAGGGTCTCTTTGGAAACTCACTTGAGACATATTCATGATAATATAAGAGCCAAAATAAAACACTTCTTTTTCAAAGATTCTAAGATTTTGGGGGGGGGGGGGCAGGGGGAAAGATTCCAATCCATTATTTAGAAAGAGCAAACATTTGCTCTTGATTCAAATTTTTAAAAAAATCCATGGATTTGATTCTATTTTATGTAAAGAGTTCAGTGAGAAAACTTTCAATTTTCTTTATGGAGCATCACTGAGATGTGCAGTTTTCTGAAAACCCTTCAGGAGAACAACAGGCTTAATAAAATCTATAACTGCGTATTTCAGTTACTGCTCTGTGAATGTACATTATAGTCTCTTTTGTGTATAATTTCCGGGCCGCTAGGGAAGGCCTCGGCAGCTCTCCTTCTTGCCACTCGGGTTCAGTGGTCTCCGGCGCTTCCCCACTTGGGACGGTCCATGCCATGGGCGGATGAAGGAGGAAGCGAGGGCCAAGCCGGTTGATGACCAGTTGCCATTTACTCCATTTTCCCCACGCGCCTGTTCCAGTTTCTCTGAGGCCCCCATTCTACTCTCACACTGCCCCTAATTCCCGTCTCCTCCTGTCTCTTCCACTCATCTCTCCGCGCTCCACCTCACAGCCTGGTCTCTCTCTCTCCACACGCCTGCTCCTCATTCTTCCCCTACACTCTTCTTCCTCTGTTCCCCTTGCTAGTCTCTCCACGCTCCATCTTGCTGCACTGCTCTTTCTCTCATCTCTCCCAACTCCTCCGCTCAGGGGGTAGATGCTATTCCCCGTCAGGTAGCAAAATCAATATAAGAGAGCCCTTCCGGGGCTGGAGCGATAGCACAGCGGGTAGGGCATTTGCCTTGCACTCGGCTAACCCGAATTTGATTCCCAGCATCCCCCTGAGCACCTCCAGGAGTAATTCCTGAGTGCAGAGCCAGGAGTAAGCCCTGTGCATCGCCAAGTGTGACCCAAAAAGAAAAAAAAAAAGAAAGCCCTTCCTTTGCTCATGGACAAAATGCCACTTAAGGTATTTTTATCCTTTCCTCAGTCCAGTAACTTAATTAACATATTAATTCTACTTCTTAATATTGTTATTTTGTATGGACATATTAAAAGATAGATTGACCTTGTAGGGTGGCTCTCCTGGGAACATCTCACCATACACTCAGACTATAGTGCTCAGGGCAGATTGATTTTTCCTAACCCTAGCAGGGTCTGAATCTCGTTATTATGGATTTGTGGATCATGACAGAATTTGTCCATGACCATGAGCTTAACTTTTAGTTAAGTATTATGGCGCTTTGGCCAGGCCCATTTTGAAGCCAGGTAGCTCACAGATTGCCCTGGGTCCATCCAGTCCCTCATTGGGACCCTGATTTTGGGGTGCTAAGAAGTAAGGGCAGCTGAGGCTTAAGTCGGGAGAACAGATGCCCAGGGAGTGAATATTATCTGGAGTCAATGAATTCCCAAGTTACAAAGTATAGCAATAACTGCCTTCTTGTGTCCATACAAAAAGGACATTGCTCTGAATTAACTATGCAAAGGACTTAAGGAGAAGAGAAAAACAATATTTACAAGTCAACAGAGCACAAAGAAAGAGGTTACAAATAAACAGAGGATTGGGAGCACTGTGATGGGAGTAAACCAATAAACCTAAGTTCTCTGTGGCAAGGCGGAAAGGACAAACCAATGTCATCTGACACTCTTGTCTACAAAACCTTAGGAAAATCAACAATGCATTTGAATGATTTTAGGTGAAGAGGGTGGGTTAGTTTGGGGTGACTGTGATAACTTGGGGGATGGCAAAAGGAAAACCTGGCTTCAGGACACAGCTGACATATGGGTTCTATGGGCAATGCATACTGAGGAATGGGGTACATAGACTGTATAATTAAGGTCAGAAAAGGCTTCCTAAAAAATGATGCTTATATCAATTTACCTGAAGTAAATAGAGTTATTCAAGTGTTCCAAGTTACAGTAGCTATAAAATAAAATTCCTTAAGGTTTAGAGTCTTAAAGCAGTGATTTTATTATGCTAAACACTTTGAATGAAAATATATCAGGTGAGTCTTGTTTGGAAAATTCTCATTTCTTGGAGTCTTTCAAGTTCTTTCTGAGAATTTGATGGGCAGCAGTAGAGGCCTGAGGCTGAGTGTGACAACCTTTAAACAAGTCACACAAAATTGGTGTATTTTCTCACAGATGTCGAAACCAGAAGTTGGGAAGAGAGGCTGGAAGAGTTGGCAGGGCCAGACTCTGAAGATACTAGGTGAGGTTCATTCATCATCCTTCTTCATCTTTGTCATCACATGGTGTTCTTCCTTTCTCTTCCCAGGGTCACTTTTCCTTTGTCAGTCTTCTGTATCCACATTTCTCTCCTCTTATAAGAACACCAAACATTACATTGGGGGCCACCCTAATCTAACACCACTTTATCTTATTTGATTATGTCTGCAAATATCTTATTTCCAAATAAGTCATACCTATATTTCCCAGAAGTTAGAACTTGAACTTACTTTGGAGAATCAGAATTCAACCCATAACAGAGAAGAATGGCTATCAAGATGGCTTCCTCACATGACCAGCACTTGAGTCTGGCTATCAGGAATTCAACTGTGCTGTTGGCCTGAACACCTGTGTATGAAGGTCAGAGAGAAGGTGAATTTCTTACATGGTGGTAAGAATTCTTACCTGCCAGCCACAATAGATGTTCTTTGAGATTCAAGGGTTTTATCTGGCCTGTTTCAGAAATAATGGTAAATTTCTGCCATACTCTATTGAAGAAGGTAGTCTAAAATCTGATTGAGTTTAATGTTTTTTTTCAGTTAAAATTTAAGAAGAAAGAGATAGATAGATAGATAGATAGATAGATAGATAGATAGATAGATAGATAGATAGATAGATAGATAGACAGATAGATAGAAGTGTGGGGATTCAGGGGTGGGAAGGAAACTGGAGACATAGGTCTTGGAAAATGTACAATGAGGGAGCAATGGGTGTTGGAACACTGAATGACTGAAACTATTGCAATGGTCTATTGCATGGTGATTCAATTAAAAAATTTAAATAGAATTACCATATGGAAAAAAATTCTTTGAAGATGCCAGTTTTGAGACCCCTTCTGACACAGACTCATGAACCAGAGAACATTTGTTTTCTTAAATTAGCTGTCCAAAGCTACAGCTTGTATTTATGGCTAATTTCAGAATCTTCTTTTTATCTGTGTACTATATGGAGCGTAATTAATTAATAGTTAGGACCATATCAG
This sequence comes from Sorex araneus, assembly GCF_027595985.1. Lineage (NCBI taxonomy): Eukaryota > Metazoa > Chordata > Mammalia > Eulipotyphla > Soricidae > Sorex > Sorex araneus. The sequence continues at coordinate 161,311,467 of NC_073305.1, read as the reverse complement.
TGATCGCCAAGTGAATTCTGTACGTTTAAAATAATTTATGCATACGAATTCTTATAAACTTCACCAGGCACTTGCAAACTAGGTTAGGACATGGTGTGTGTGAAATACCCTGTGTGAAGTAATAATGTGTCTGTGTGTGTGTTTGCGTGTACATGCAAACTGTGGCATGTGCTGTTTTCTATAGTATAAATCTATCCATCAAGGTCAATTTCAAATTAACAGTGTGATATGATTGAACATGAGTAGGGATGAAAAAGTACCTAAGCATAAGCTCTTATAAGCTGGTGAAAACTGGTTCCAGCATTCACTGTTTATATCAAACTGCAGGCAGATTAAGATGAACGCATTTATGTTACTGTGGAGGAGTTAAGAGGTTAAAACATTACAGTTTGTTGGGGGAAAGCACTGTGCAACAAAATAGACACATTAATTAGTTAGCAGGTGAACATAAATAGGAAACGCAGGTGTGTTTGTGCTTTCACCAAAAAATGAAAGGTAAAAATCTGTTCCAAGCTTTCAGATTTCAAACTAATTGGAGGCATTCTTGTGATTCTAAGTTCCTGGTACAGCATGACAATCTAAACTGTTGAATATTTGAATGTATTATTTAAAAAAATCTCCAATTAAAGCTTGAGCATTGATTTTCCTCTTTTCCCCATTCTAATTTATGTCTAATTTGCAACATAAGGTAGAGGTGAAAAATTATCTAGCGTTGTTAGAACAACCAAAGTGGTTTTATTTGATGTTCTCTAAACCTATTCCTAAATAGGAATAGCACCACAATTAGGATAACCAAATCTTAGAATCCAGAACCCAGGTGAGAGCCCTACAATTTGCAAAAACAAAATTTAATGAGAGCAATAAGTGAAAGATAAAACAGCAGATACTAAAACTATAGTATTTATACCCTCATTTCACATAATGAAAATACAGATAGTTTCCGCTTTTGGAACTTATCTACAAGTGGACTCTGTGCCAGCTGTGAATCTCTTCCTCTTGCATCTTAATTGAGATAATCAAAAATCCAATGGATGGGGATATGGGGATACAGAGCTGGCACAGGGTTTAAAGCACATGTGTTGCAGGCAACCCACCCTGGTTCCCCAAGTGTTCCACAGCACCATAGCCCTAAGCAGCACCATATATACCATATTGCCAGTAATAGTAATGCAAATCTCAGTGCCTAAAAGGAAAATGAGAGAAAGAGAAGAGAGAGAGAGAGAGAGAGAGAGAGAGAGAGAGAGAGAGAGAGAGAGAGAGAGAGAGGAAAAAGTGCTTTCCATAGAGGCAGGCTGAGGGTTGGATGGTGGGAGGGATACTGGGGACATTGGTGCTGGGAAATATACACTGGTGAAGGAATGGGTGTTGGAACTTTTTATGACTAAAACTCAATCATGAAAAACAGTTCTTGCATTGAACTGTGGGCCTTGCATTTAATCCAGTGAGGTGCTTCCAGATGTCCTATGCACCAGTTGGGTGGTGATTCTAAATTCCTCAAAATATCCAATGGAGGACCAAACAGATTGCTGGAAATTTGTTCCAAACTTCCAGCTTGTGTGTGAACTAAGCTTCTGCAACTGTGTACTGTTTGATATTCATCAGGGATATAGGAGAATATTGATTTCTGTTTGAAGGTAGGGATATAGAAATCATCTCTCTGTGCAAGTATAACAAGAGAATATTTAAAAAGAATTGTGTAAATGACCACAGGTCATTCTGCTTTTTTAAAATTGAATTGCCATGAGATACACAGTTACAGAGCTGTTCATGATTGAGTTTTAGTCATAAAAAGTTCCAACACCCATTCCTTCACCAGTGTACATTTCCTACCACCAATGTCCCCAGTATCCTTCCCACCATCCAACCCTCAGTCTGCCTCTATGGTAGTCACCTTTTCCTCTCTCTCTCTCTCTCTCTCTCTCTCTCTCTCTCTCTCTCTCTCATTTTCCTTTTAGGCACTGTGATTTGCATTACTATTACTAAAAGGGCATCATGCATATCACTTTTCCTCCTTCTAGCACTGTTTGTCTCCGGAGTGATCATTTCCAACTTCATTGTCATAGTGATCTCTTTTCTGTCCAACTGCCTCTCTCTTTGTGGTGTGTTTCCCTACCCAGGACCAATGTACCTGGCCCTTGTTTCTTGTTTCTACTGTCATTGGGTATTAGTCACATATTATCTTGTCCTTTTTTTTTTATAATATCCTGAGAATGAGTACAATCATTCCATGGCCCTCTTCCTCAGACTCATTTCACACAGCATTATACTTACTCTCCATGTCCACTCATGTATAAGCAAATTTCATGAGTTCATTTTAAATAAAATAAAATAAAACTGAATATAAAACATGAGAGACATTTTCACTAAATTTTAACTTTTTTTTTCTTTTCTTAAGTCACACTCAGCAATGCACAGGAGTCACTCCTGGCTCTGCACTCAGGAATTACCCCTGGCCGTGCTCAGGGGACCATATGGGATGCTGGGAATCGAACCCAGGTCAGCCACGTGCAAGACAAACACCCTACCTGCTGTGCTATCGCTCCAGCCCCTAAGTTTTAACTTTGGTAAAGTTTTCTTATTAATTGTTAAGATATCTTATGAATTGTTGGTGCGTGATTATACATATTTTATTATATAAAATCAATTATTTTATTGTGCTGGGGAACCTCCCACACGGTGCTCATGGGGCCTGGGTGCCACTTCCACCATACTCAGTCAACCAGACAAAATGGTTTTGTGTCTGACGATGTCTTGCTGGATAGACCTTCAGTGCCACGGACCAACAGGGGCACATTTGGTGATGCTCCAGAGATAAACTCAGAGGTGCTCAGCTTCCCTGGTGATTGAATTAGTATGCCTTGCATGCAATGACTAGACCCTGTACCCTGAACCATGTGTAATATGTCTCCCTAAAAGTAATTATTTTTTATATAGAGGGAGACACTGAAAAATTCTATGTTTTAGGCATCAGAACACTTGATATTTACGTGTTACATAATCATGCTCTGTTATGCCTGCTTCAATGTGATGTTTTTTTTTTTCCCTTAGAGGAAAAGAGGTACACAAAAGCCTCCACATCAACTATTGAGTAGCAAGTGTACACACACACACAGTGCTATGCATGTGTATTTTAGTTGGACATAATCTTTTTCTCCTTTGACAGTGACTCTCCATGTGATCTTTGCCTATGAGCAACTCACAAGGAAGAAGCAGATTATCTCATCATCAAAACTATAGATCAAATCTGAAATGTACCTTGTTTTCTTCAAAATAGCACACCTGGAGATGTAAGAATGTTGCGACAGTCATATTTCAAATTTTCTTATTCAATATGCAACCTTATACTTTTGAATGAAAATACATTTCTATGTTCTAGGTATAGGCAGGCAACTGTCCAAATCTGTTCAGTTACTAGAAAATGTTAGCTATACTAAAACACATTATTTATAAAAACAAATATGTGTTCAGAAATGTTTACAATATTTACATAGTCTAAAAATTGACATCCTTTTCGTAGAGAAAATGTGTTTCCAGGGAAGTATTTATTATTTGTAAATTTCTTGTTTTATTTAACGTGGGTTCTCGAGTCCTGAACTAAATATGTCTTAACTTAGTAACTTACAGAATACACATAATTTCTCTCTAAAATTCATTTATTAGAGGTTGTCAGCAGTTATAGTATGACTGAGATTAGGGGAAATATTAACTTCTTGGTATCAGACTATTTTATAAAGTAGAACATAGAAGACATGAATATTTCTCATACATTTTGGGGAGTACAATCTTCAATTTTCTAGTTTCCTTTCTCCATTTAGAATATACATTTAGAAGTTTGGGACTAAACCATTTTTTAAAAAGGGTATTTTGTAGAGCAGGGAATGAAAGAAGTTTCCAACATTAAACTACTCAACCATAGATTCAGTCATCACCTTGATTAGGTATGGCTTTCTGTTTCTAAAATAGTTATTTTTTTATACTTTGTATGTCAGTGATAATAATGGAATAGAAAATTGCCCAGACATTAGCATATGATATTCTGGTTCAAGCAAGACTCATGACCCATTTGTTTGTCAAAGTAGTCACTCTGTAGGTCTATGATAAGATATTAAACTTAAGATATAAACCTGGATATTATTTTTCTTTCTGTACCCTTTCCTCCCTCCCTCCCTCCCTCCCTCCCTCCTTCCTTCCTTCCTTCCTTCCTTCCTTCCTTCCTTCCTTCCTTCCTTCCTTCCTTCCTTCCTTCCTTCCTTCCTTCCTTCCTTCCTTCCTTCCTTCCTTCCTTCCTTCCTTCCTTCCTTCCTTCCTTCCCCAGGAGAAATTTTGCACACTTTTGTTTCATTATGAGTGTCTGCAATGTTGCACGTCTAAAGAGTATCTGACAGTATGTACAGAATATACAAGAAGGGTCAGTTTTCCACAGTTTGTGTTTATCCTAGTGAGGTTCACAACAAAGATAAACACTTTGTTCTCAGCATCAAATTTCTCAACAGGTTGCCCACCATCTTTACATGTTACTAGGGAAGAAGCAGAACTTGCTTTGCTCTTTTCTCGATAGTTGTGATTATGCTGGTCATGAGGAACTGACAGACTTTAGTCATGGAGTAGCTCATCACAAAGACAGGGACAGTTGGGTGCCTTGGAGTAAGTAACACAATCACTTTCAGCCTGCCCCAGAAAGAAAGAAATTTCTTTCTATCTTTGTATTATGAAGATAAGTATATTATGACTAACTTTGGTAACTATGAATCCTTTACAAATTAGGCTTTTATGATTAAGTGGAAGAAATGAAATCTATGAGAAACCATAGTAGAGAACAAAACAGCTTCTTTCCTGTCCCAAGTTTAATGACTTGTGCTAACTTCAAAAGAAATTTGGATAGGAACATCTTGCTTAACTTGGTCTCAGATAAACCAAACTTCATGCTTTATATTGGGTTAACTAGAATTTGTTAGCAGGACGACTTTCTAGAAAACCAACCTATCCTCTTCATTGCAAGCATCAAAACAAAACCAAAAAAAAAAAAAAAGTAGCATTCTCCAGCCCACAGCTTGCATTCATCAACACATACTGTGAATGGCTATGTTTGCTCAAGCAATTTTGAAGGGAGCCAATTTTAGTGCTGTTGTCTCAGACTTGATGTGCAGTCACTATATGAACCAGTTACTTTCCTTTGACTGAAAATTGACAATCTGCCAGAATCAGGAGCTGCTGCCATTTTATTTGTACCTACTAACCATACTTTATTTACTGAGGGATTTTTTTTTCTTTGAAAAAAATTCATATATGTTTCTTACTTGTGATTTATTTTTATTTTAGGAGGGCATCTGCTACTTCATTTAAATCTGGAAATAATTTCAAAAGTTAGTTGTCAGAATTTGTCAGCAGCCCTCGTTCTCCCTTCTGTTTTTCTCTCTTCCTCCACACTTCTTAAGCTGGGTAAGTACTGAACCAGAATCGTTAGGTGGAATATTTTGGTCATTTGCTAAATTTTCCTGTGCAGAGAGGATTTACCATGAAGTGAATGAAGTTCAAGTTTAGGGTCTGTCACTTATATGGCCTCATTTCAAGGCCATAAAAGGTTCCCAAACAACGTGTTTAATCTGAAAGTATGTATTTTTAGAAATGTCTAATTCTCTATTCTTCTTAAGACACACCTCATCCCATCCTTCCTCCCCACTACAAACAATGATCAGAGCTTCAAGTCCTACAGATATCTCTGCCTCTGTGGCTATGTGGATGATGGCTACACCAGTGTCATTTTCCCTTCTGTGAGAAAGCAGCCTCTCCTGGCCCAGGAAGGTGAGACTGATTCCTCTGTGTTGTTCCTTTTTAAGGAACTGTGTTGGATCATAGAGCTATCATGCTCAACAGGGCCCTGTAATAGTTGTTCAGTCTCAGAGTTTTGTCTGTGCCTTACTCTGGGTTCTCCGCAGATACAGATGCAATAGAGATTTGTGCATGCAATATATTATGCATGTATGCATGCACTTATATATTCATGATAAAGAATTGGTTTATGCTATTAAAAGACAGGCAGGACCAAAATCTACAGATGACAGACCCAGCAATGCTCAGGGCTTCCCCCTAACTCTGCTCTCAGGGATCAGTGCTGGGAAGAGTTGTGGGACCATGTGTGGTACCTGGAGTCAAACCTGAGTTGGTGCCTGCAAAGCCAGTACTTTATCTGCTATACTATTTCTCCAACACTTTGTTTTTTTTTTGTTTTGATTTGATTTTTAAGTTTTAAATTCACCTAAAATCTTCTCTACTTTTCTCTCTTTCTCTCAGAGATAAAAAATCTATGAGAGATTTTAAAAAATCATTAAAAATCTATGAGAGACTTCTAAAAAATCATTAAAAATCTCACCTTGAGTTAGTCTCAGAAATATAATTTCAGATACAACTGAATGATTCCCTCCATCCATTGGTTCAGTCAGGAACCTGCCACTGAAGTTATGAGAACTGAGAAAATGAAGAGGAAATTTGATTTTAGAGATAACATATTAAAATCAAAGATATTGTAAGTTTATAACTACTGTATCTCATGGTGATTCACTAATAAAAAATTTTTTAATAAAATAAAATAAAAGATAAAAAAAACTCACCTTGTTACTTAGAGGAGGGTCAGACTTTTGTTTTATTCAGGCCTTCAACTGATTATATTAAGCTCACCGACTTTATGGAAAGCATTTGGTTTACTCATATTCTGATTTAAATGTTAATCTCCTTGCAAAATATCCTACAGAAACACCCAGAATACCATCAAGCCAAGTAAATGGACACTGTGTGGCCTAGTATATACATAAAATTAAACTTCATAGTCTATTAACTTAGTGAGCTATTATTTCCATGACTGGCCTGTTTCTACCTGGACTAATAATAACCCATTTTGTTAAACCATAGAGACAATTGTATTTTGGCAATTATTGTTTGAAAGCTATTGTATATCTTATACAAGGAAGTAAGAATAAAGGGGAGGAATAAATTAGTCTCTTGCGTGGAGAAATTTTCCTTTCCTTTAGGTGTAACTCTGTGACTAATCTATGCTCTGAAACAACTTTTAGAGAATTCAAAGCAAAGTTCAATCATGATGCAAACATTTCAAGGTGTGTGTGTGTGTGTGTGTGTGTGTGTGAGAGAGAGAGAGAGAGATAGAGAGGGAAGGAGGGAGGGAGGGAGGGAGAGAGAGAAAATATTTTAGGTGAATTTGAAACAATAAAAAACCAAACCAAATGAAACAAGCATAGTATTTGAGAAGTAGTATAGCAGGTAAAGTACTGACTTTGCAGGCACCAACTCAGGTTTGACCCCAGGTACCACATATGGTCCCACAACTCTCACCAGCACTGATCCCTGAGAGCAGAGTTAGGGGGAAGCCCTGAGCATTGCTGGGTCTCTCATGTCCCCACTCCTATGCCAAACAAACGAAGAAAGACACCTAGCAGAGGATTGTTAGGGATTTGTAGATGAAAATTCTTGTTATATATGAACATCTTTAGAGATGTCTAAAGTGCAGTTTAGATCAAAGAAGTGGGGTCATATGTTTGGGTTAAGGAAACTACAAAATACTAGTTAATAGAACATGGATTGGCAAGATAGAAATTCAGGGTAGTTCCTCTGAGGCTTTGAATTGAGGAGTGAGTTCTCTTAGCAGAGAACTGATGTTTAATGAGTACTTCTTACGGAACTAGATGGAATAACAGCTTTGTATAATAAGCAGAATTTCATTGCAGTTTTTTTTGCTTTTTTTAATAACCTAAGAGGGTTGTTTCCTCATGTTTGTCATTGAAAACCGATTCTTTTCTCCCTGAGCTTAATTGAGAATTTGCTACACATAAGGTTTTGATCTTCTGAATATTAATTGTATTATAATGCTCAATTTTATTTTAATAAAAATCAAATTGGTGGATTTAAAAGATTTATTCACTTCCCGATGCCAGTGGCTTCAAATCTAGTTTCAAGACTATCTCCAAAGGAGAGGAAGAGGAAAAACTCATTTCCCTCTAGGCTTCTGTCTGAAAAAAGTCGGAAAAAAGATTTTTTTAATTTTTTAAAAAAGATAACCTATTGCCATACATTAAATTCATAGTAAAGGGATCATATGAATGAGATTAAGGCTAATGAGTTTTAGCAAAGCTTGTGTGTGAATGTGTATGGAGAGAGAGAGAGAGAGTGAGTGAGAGGCAGAGGAGAGAGAGAGAGAGAGAGAGAGAGAGAGAGAAAAGGGTGAGAGAAATACAATATGCACATCTTTTGACTTGCTAAAATATTTTAATATAGACTCTTATCTATTACAGTTACAGTGTAGTAATAAAACACATTTTTATTTTTATTTATTTTGTTTTGTGGTCATACCTAGTGGTGTTGAGGAGTTTTTTCTTGGTTCTGTGCTCAAGAATGTTCCCTGGTGGTGCTTGGGGGATTATAAACAGAACAGGGATCAAAACCAGGGTCGGCTACATACACAGTTGTGCACTTTTAAAGTCGTAATTCAGAAGTCCTTACTCAGAAAGTAACAAACAAGCCATTAACCTTGGAAGGCTAGAGCAGAAACCTAAGAAATAAAAGTTAAAATGTTATCACTTCTACCAATATCTGTGTTAGAAATCAAAAGAAAAATTTAACCAGGACCACTTTCATTATTAAATCAAAGATTCAGGACTCTTCTGGTTTTGGTTGGGGGCGGCCACATAATAGTGATCAGGGTTTACTTTTAGGTTTGTGTTCAGAGATCTCTCCTGGCGATTCTCAGGGGACCTTGGAGTTTGGGCATCAGACCATGGGTTGGCCACATGCAAGACAAGCATCTTACCCACTGTATTATTTCTCTGGTCCTAGAATTCAGTTTTAATTTAATAGATGTTTGAACATAGAAAGTGCATTGTCTTTTATATATATATATATTTTATTTTCATAAACCAGTTCACAATAGTTCATTACAGATAATATTCAAACACCAATCCCACCACAGAACACCTTCCCACCACAGTAAAAGTGTGTGTGTGAAGGTTGTTGCATTTCATTCTGGAGCATTTAAGACTGTATATAAGAGAATACAAGCAAGTATGCTAAAACCAAACAAATGTGTGCTACTTTTGGTACATAAGAGGGCTAGAGTACGTGGCTGTGCACTCTAGGAAATTCTGTGCTGCTCTCTTCCTGGAGCTTTAGTTTATAGTCTCTGGATCTTGGCCATTGATGAGATTATATGGCACCAGGGGGCAGTTTGTGATTGTGATGCCAAGCTACTGGAAAACTGGGGATCTGGGGGAAAGAGGCCCAGTCCTGAATCAAGCGAGCTTGGAGATCTCAGTCATGGGTTCCCACATACCTGGGTTTTTCTGCAGGTTTCCTCTTGGGTGAGATGTGTCCGAGTGTGGAGAGTGGCCTTGAGCATGGCGGCAGTTGGGTTTTTGGCTGCTAGGGTTCTTAAACCCCTCCCCCCCCCCTCACTCCTACCGCCCACCCCCCACCCCCCGCCAAGGTGCCCTGGTGAAGACAGCCTGGCACGGGGTCAGGACATTCTCGAAAGTACTTTGTCTTTTTTTTTTTTTTAATTTTGTTTCACAATGAAAACACCAGGACTGGAGTGATAACACAACAGGTAGGGCGTTTGCCTTGCACGTGTCTGACCTGGGTTCGATTCCTCCATCCCTCTTGGAGAGCCTGGCAAGCTTCTGAGAGTATCCCACCCGCATGGAGAGAGCCTGGCAAGCTCCTTGTGGTGTACTCAATAAGCCAAAAACAGTAACAAGAAGTCTCACAATGGAGACTTGTGAGTGCCTGCTTGAGCAAATTGATGAACAATGGGAAGACTGTGCTTTTAAATTTTATTAATCACCATGAGATATTTATAAGCTTTTATGTTTGGGTTATAATCACACAATGATCAAACACCCATCCCTCCACCAGTACACAATTCCCACCCTCAATCTCCCCAGTATGCCCCCACTTTCCCACCCTCCCCCTGTCTCCATGGCAGATAATATTCCCCATACTCTTTCTGTGCTTTTGGGCATTATGGTTCGGAATACAGACACTGAGAGGTTATCATGTTTGGTCCATTATCTACTTTCAGCACACATCTCCCATCCCGACTGATTCCACCAGCCATCATATTCTTAGTGATCTCTTCTCTATTCCACCTGCCTTCTCCCCTCCGCTCATGAGGCAGGCTTCCAGCTATGGAGCAATTTTCCTGGGTCTTGTATCTACTGTCCTTGGGTGTCAGTCTCACGTTATGTTACTTTATACTCCACAAATGAGTACAGGAAAGTGCTTTGTCTTAAAAGATATATGTATAACTTATTTCAATGTTTCATACAATTCTATTACTATCTCAGGAGTTTGTGAAACAAGACTGTGCTGAAGCTGTTTCTGAATTTATTTTTTTATTTTTGGTGATGGGTGGCTTTGGGGCCACACCAAGCTGTGCTCAGGACTAACTTTTGGCTCTGTGCTCAGGAGTTCAATTTTGTTTCTGCTTAGGGGACTATATGCAGTGCTGGGAATCAAACCTGGATCAGCTACATGCAAGGCAAGCGCCTTACCAACTGTCCTATCTCTCTGGCCTTTACTTTGATTTTGTATGTGGATATCAAACTCAGTATTTTGTCACTTAAGGCAAGTGCGCTATCACTTAGCCACATTCCTGGACCCAGGGCTGGGGGCCGTTGAGAAGGACTCAAGATCAAACCAACTTTCCCCACAAACTCATCAATTTTCCAACTCCTAAATGAGTGGTTACCTACTAGGGCTTATTTTGTTTCCTAAGGATAATGTGATGGTATACAGAGACATTTCTATTTGTTACAACTGGTACCCAGCAGCTTGAGGACAGGGATGCTAAGACATAACCTCCAGTGCACCAGCGAAGTTTTCAACAGGGAGTTCTCTGACCCCGGATGGCAGTAGATTCCAGGTCGAAGCACCCTGTTTTAAGGAAATCTATTAGGTTTTATTTGTTCTTAGTCTTAGTTGACTGTCCATTTTTCAATGCATTACTTGCTTTTAAAAGTCAAAGACAGTGGTCCTGATCTCAGCAGAAAAACATACATGCAAGAATTTGACTTAGTTTGGAGTTAAAACTGCTGTCCCTCTTGCAAGCACTGCTAAAATAATCCAATCCAATTATTCCAGTGCTTGGGTCTTCCCTGACCCCCACAGAAGGAAAAAAATGCAGATTAAGTTATTCTAAATGAATAGCCAAGTCATGCGTTGTGAATTACAAGGCAATTTGGGCCAGAACAGTTTTCTTCCATTGACCTTAACCTTGGGATAGTTGATGATTCTTATTTGATATTCAGTGAATAGCAACAACAATAAAGATCAGCCCAATTCTTTGAAAAGCAAAGACCAGTTTACATAAAATTCCACCACCTGCCCCAGTGTAAACACCACCCCTCTACCCCACCCTCCACCAGCCGCGTCCTTATGGGATTCACAGAGAACCTTTGTGTTCTTCCTTCCAGCAAATGTGGCAGCAACATTCCCGTAGATGACAGATTGAGAATCAGTTAGTTGGTGCTCAACAAATATTGTTGAGGGACCAATTTCGTGGCGGGGGAGTGGTGGGTGAATTTTTTTCCCTGACTCTCATGCCTTTTCCCCTGACAGTGATCAGCATTTTCTATTAGTCCACCTGTACTGCTCCCATGGAGATAAGCTTACAGGCATAAGCCAAGGGAAAGGTTGCTCTTTTATGTTGTTTCACTTTTTAGCATTTGAATAAGAGAATGCTTAGAAAACCCAATCAAAGAGGAGGGAGGATCGAGACATCCCTCTGAGAACAATTCGTTTAACTTCTCATTTGTCTGACCTTGTTTTGACATCATGTGTGCCCTCTTATCTGCCTCCTGATGAGAATTTTTCATCAGCTCCTGCAAAATATTTTGACTACAATGAAAGCTGATCTATCTTGTTTTGCTTAAATGGATTGGGAACAAAGCCATGTAAAAATCTTGAGGTTAGACAAGAAGCCTAAATGGATTCAGTGCTGCTTTTTATTCATGTGTTCTATTCATCTGAGGTCACTGGCTATAAACTGGAAACGCAAGGACATTTAATTTCTGCAGGAAGTTTAAACATGGGTGATATACAGATATGTTCCTGAGTTGGTGCAGTATACTTCGGAGTCTCCATTCTAGGAAAGTTATAAAATAGGGGCCACTGCTAGCCTGTGGAGTGGGTATAGTCCATCCGGGAAACCTCATCCCTTTTCAGACTGGGCCAGAGTGTAATGTGACCTTGCGGCTATTGATAGCCTTGGTACCTGGAAGGAATGAATGTCCAGAGATCATCATTAAGTGCTTTGATAAAAGGGGTTGATCTGGAAAAAAGAAATCCCAGTCAGTCTGAGGACTCATGTAATCAGAGAAACCGCATGAGATAGCACTCTCAGCAGCTGGCAAGGAAAGAAGAGCCCATGGGGCCTGGGGGCGGGGGGGGGGGCGGTTGTGGGGAGAGGAATCAAGCATCCTTTTCCAGGTCATCCAATAGGGAAGGGCAGTGAGTGACCAGCAGCAAGGGGCCCAGCACCGGGTCCATTATATAATTAGCTCCCTGTAACTCAGGGATAGCTCTGAAGTTTGTGTTCCCTGCCCCCCTGCTGCTGTTTGGTGGTTAGCCAGCTTGAGCTGAATGCTTTCAGCAGGATGTTGGATTTCCTAAACAGGTATTAGAGTACTCTGTTCTTTATCAACAATTAGAAGTCAAAGGCAATAAGTGGATCTTTGCTCTTAATTTCCACGGAGACATTATAGAACACTGTGTTTTCATCATAGTCTCAGTTAACTAAAGACCAGCACCATTCCAGAGATTTTAGTCAATTTTCAAACCAGTTGCTGATGAAATGGAGCTCGACAAATATTGCTACTTAATTTACCTTTCTTGGACCAACAGGAATTATGGGAAATGTTACCTGGAGAGATTTTAATATTGGTGCTACATTTGCACGTTAAGTCAGAGAAACTTGATAGATTCTTACGGATGACAAGGACTGTTTGTGTGTAGGGGCATGATTACTAAATAGATCTCATTTGAAAAAGTCCAGAAGGGATAATGGAATCTAATAAAATCATAGTCACAACGATTAAACAAGTGAGTGGAGATTTTGTTGTTTAAAGCATGTTAATGAGAAAGAGTTCATGTTGAGTGTTTTTCCAACACAAAAAAACAAAAGCAACACAAAATTGCCTAAAAAATATCCAGAAAACTGGAGGTTTTCATGGTATGTTACAAAATTGATTCATTGTGATGGTATCCTAGGTGTTAGCTTATTTATGAATGCATCAAGATACCTACAGTAAGTATGTACAGTTGTTTGGTCTATCAAATATACCTCAATAAAGTGCTTTCTTTCTCTAAACAATGTAAGTTTCGGGTACAGAACAGTAAGCTTTCAAATGAAGAAAAAGGAAAGAAACCCCAGGCTGAGAGAATATATTTGCAACAAATGTGTCAAAAGATTTGAACCCAGAGCATAAAAATAACTCTGCAGGTGGGAAGACAGGCAATGTAAATTCAAGAAGTTCTGTAGGCACCAGCCTAAAAGCATGAATACTATAAAACCCATAAGAGTCTAACAGAAGCCTTTTCAAAGCTCAGATCTCTTCAGCTCAAAACCACCCTAGCAACAGATTCTTATCTACATACAAAGTACCAAGTGGGGACAGTTTGGGAAAAACCCTATAAAACCAACTTTGCATAGGCGAGTGGGGCATATTTCCCATTTTCTAGAAATGTGCATATCTCAACGTAGGGGATACGTTATTCTGAGTCTGTGGTATATAAAGGTTAAATGGCAGTTTTTGCTCTGATCTCCCTGTACCCTTTGAATTAAGAAATGCTTTATCTTGACGAATTGTTATAGTGATGGGAAAGTTCAAAACCTTAAGTACGTAACTAAACACAGGCAACCAAGGGGGGCAGCCAGAAGCGGGAGTTCTGAGTGGCCTGTTCTGGGAACCAGGCAGAGATAAATGGGTCATAAATCATGTTATGATTCAGAACTGAATAGAAGGACCCAAGCCCCGCTGTTACCTTGATGGACAGAGGAGCAGGGCCACCAAAACAATAAGCAAATTAATAAATGTCTACAGGACTGAAACAGAGTATGCCTACCACAAAGACCCAGCAACAAGGGTCTTAGTCATGTATCGTGGACCCTTCTGCCTCAAAGTACCTCAGTATATTGTCATTATACAACAAATCGAGAAATTCTATTCTTCAGCTCTTCTCCCTTTTGTTGCACAGTTCATTATGTTGCCAGTAAAACTCCTATCAAAAGTATTCTGTACCCCTATGTGTGGTCACAGGCTTCAGGTGATTGCCTAGTTGAATGTGTCTTGATGTTAAATAATTAAATCTCCTTCCTTGCTCACCTAAAAATGTATTTGTTGTGATTGATTAAGGGAATATCATTACAACAGATTGCCCACATCCCCACTTAGGAGAAACCTGATTCCTTTCTGAAGATATTTGTCTCTTTTTCTCTCCCCTCATATCTCCTGAATAAAGACATTTTACATCACTGTTTATTTTCTTCCTGAAATTCTGCTCTGCCAGGATAGACCATGAACCTGGGAACCTGCACTGAGGTCAGAACTGACTTTCCTTTCCCTGCAATTCCTTAGTGCAATTCCTTACTGCAGCTCAAGGCCACACTCCCTGAAAACTGGGTGACAGGGATTAGCCAAACCACATCTGAAGTGGTTTCAGAAACAGTTTGGCAACCCGTGAGGCTGGTAGGATGAAAGCATCTATTCTGGAAAGGTGCTTATGGCCAACTTTACCAATTCAACCCCCCTGAGCACGTCTCCAGGGACCCAGAGACATGAAGACAGTAGCACTCTACATCTCATCAGGCTGCCATCTCTCTCTCTACCATCTCTCTCTCTCTCTCTCTCTCTCTCTCTCGCTCTTTCTCTCTCTCTCTCTTCTCACCTTTAGTCAGGTAAGTCAGGCTACTTCTCTTGCTCATGATTTTACTTGTTAGGTGAAGAGAGTTAGGTGTTATATTTCCCTCTATTATATTTGTTGCCTACTATCTGAACCCCATGAATATGGTGTGGTAATTATGGAAAATTGTAGGATAACATAGCCACAATGAGTTTAGGTTTACCTGGGTCACACCCATCAAGGTGCTCCTGAGTCACTCCCATTCCTTTGTTTATCTGTAACCACTTCTCTATGCTCTCTTCCCCAAACAGTTAATCAGCTTTTCCCCCTAATCAGACTCTGTTAATTTGTAAGGTCAGATCTTTCTAGGTCATTGAACTTATATTGTAAGTTAATATTGCCTTTCTCCTCTCCTTATGTCTTTTGAATAGTTTACTTTAAAGCAATATCCTTTTTGTATAGACACAAGAAGACAATATTATGCTTTTGTAACTTGGGATTTAATTGGCTTCAAATATTATTCATTCCCAGGCATCTGCTTTCTCGACTTAAGGCTCAGTTGCCCTCAGTTCCTAGCACCCCAAAAGCAGGGTCCCGACAAGGGACTGGATGGACCCAGGGCAAGCGGTGAGTTATGTGCTACCCTGGCATCAAGATGGACCCGGCCAAAGGGCCTAATTCTTTTTTTTTTTTTTTTTTGCTTTTTTTTTTTTGGGTCACACCCGGCGATGCACAGGGGTCACTCCTGGCTCATGCACTCAGGAATCACCCCTGGCGGTGCTCAGGGGACCATATGGGATGCTGGGATTCGAACCCGGGTCGGCCGCATGCAAGGCAAACGCCCTACCCGCTGTGCTATCACTCCAGCCCCAGGGCCTAATTCTTAACTATAAGTTAAGAGCTTGATCACAGACAAATGATGTCATGATCCAAAAGTAATGACGAGACTAGGACCCTGCTAGGGATAGGAAAAATTAATCTGCACCTTCTCCAGATGGAACCCTGGCGACACTGAGCAGCAACTAACACGGCTCCAGGATTCGGGACTGGGACAGATCCGAGCCGCGGGGGCCACTGGAGTGGGGCGGCGCCAGCCCAAAACTCTGAGTGGTCCCGGCCGCCGGAAGTCATGCCCTCGACCCACCCTCGGCTCCATCTTGATGCCACAATCCACAGAGAAGCGGCAGGCATTCTGGTGAGCAACGCGGCCCGGACAATGCTCCGGACCCGAATCGGGGCCAGCAACACTGGGGGGCTGGAGGGAGGAGGTGCCGCCTGCACACCTTCTCCAGATGGAACCCTGGTGACACTGAGCAGCAACTAACACGGCTCCAGGATTAGGGACTGGGACAGATCCGAGCCGCGCGGCCGCTAACGCGGCCGCACAACCTTTTCTAACAGCTGAAAACATACAATCTTTGAATGGAAAACTAATTATCAAATGCCTCCTTATTAGGGTTATCTTGTTTGGGGATATAACTCCCACAACAATAGTGAGTTTTGTGTTGAAATATGGAACGTAATCAAGGTGAAGAGAAAATAAAGTGAGGTTCATCAGTTATACAGTTGGGGTGGGGGGCGGGGGGTATACCGGGGATTTTGGTGGTGGAATATGGGCACTGGTGAAGGGATGGTGTTTGAATACGGTATAACTGAGACATAAACCTGAGAACTCTGTAACTTTCCACATGGTGATAAAAGTTTTAAAAAAATAAAAATAAAAATAAAATAATTTAGCTACAAAAAAAAAAAGAAAAATTAATCTGGCCTGAGCACTGTAGTCTGAGATCGAGATGGCCCCAGGAGAGCAATTCTATAAGCTCAATGCATCTCTTACTGTGTCCATGCAAAATGATTAATATTATGAATATTTATATGTTTGCTGGACGAGGAGAGGAGAAACACACTCATGGGATTCCGCCCTTGGACAGGTCATCCTGCTGAAAGAGAATCTGTCCTAGTGAGCTGCCCTGGACGACCGCCTGCACACCTTGGGGCGACCAACAGGGAGAGCTGCCTGGTCTCTCCCCCGGTCGCCTCCTGGCAGATATTTTTTACAGAAAATGAGTAGGGAGTGTCTTATGATGTGTCCAGGAATATGTTCACTCACATGTGAGGCTCAGCCCGAGCATATGGAAAGTGGCCTGGAGAGTGGTGGAGGTTGGGTAGTGTAGGTCAGCTGCGGGGGATGGGTCCCTTGGGCTGGGAAGGGCTCTGACCCATCCCCCTCGGGGGCACTCAGAGTGAAAACAGCCTGGCACGAAGTCCGGTGGCATGGTTATGGAGGCCTCATTATATTCTCCCTTCCGGGAAAAGCAGTCATGGGTTCTGGAGGGTAGCTGATGGAGGAGATTATCTTACTTAATTAGTAAGAACTCTTAATTTGTCTAAGGGGATTAGTGGGCTGCTTCCGACTATTCTCTAGGGTTTACTGGCCATTCAGAGTTAGCTCAGCAGAAGATGTTTTAGCTTCTAGGACCCAGGGTTGGACATGCAAGCCCACTTTCTCTCCCCATCCTGTGATTTTCCACCAGCCGCCTTTGCCCCAGGATCTCAGATCTCAGGGGGTTGTGAATGGAGTAGACTGCACCTTAATTTTTCTTTTATTCTTGAGATTGGATTTGAGATTTTATTTTATTCTGCATTATTTGTTTTTCCCTTAGAGCAATACTGGAGTTTTCTTTATAATAAGCAATTAAATAGCATACTTCAGAACAAAGGAAAGTCTCAGTATATTTTCATTTTTTAAAATTTTTTTTCAGTATATTTTTAAAGCAGGAGCTATTCTTCTGTAATTACAGCCCAAGTGAGTTGTAGCTTGGGGCTTCCATGAGCTGGGGAAGACTTGACCTTCTTATCAATAGTAGAGGGGCCTTAAGGAATAGGCCTTGGGCAGGGGAGATAGTTGGATGATATTGACTTAGTTATGGAATACCTGGATAATATTTATAGACAATTATAGAAGTTGCTTGCCAACATCTATTATAGAACCAGAAACCTCTGCATTGCATCTCTATTATGTGACATGGGAGAGGAAAAGAGTTTCAAAATCCCAGATCAAGCAGAACCTTTTCCCGCTTCTGGGGAGTTTCTGCAGGCAAATGAGCTGACACTATATTATTTTTGGTGGGATCCTGCTATCTTGCTCCTGAAATGTAAGGGCTTCTTTTATAGCGTGTCATCTTCACCAAAGGCCACATAATTCTGAGATTCTATTTATATAAAATGTCCTGAGTAGGCAAATCTTACCGACACAGAAATATCAGAGGAGGAGGGGGTGTGGAAATGGGCAGCGATGCTCTGTGGAGGGTTTCTCTCAGGGGTGATTAAAAAACATCTGGGTTACACAGTGGTGATGATTGAACAATGCAGCAAGCTGATGACAAACATGAAATGAAGCACTCTATTATTTTATTTTGAAATGGAACCATAAAATAGTAAATTTTATGTATGTAAACCTTGTTTCCATTAATTATTTTTCTTTTGGCTCACAGGTCACGCCAGGCAGTGCTCAAGGGTTATTCCTGGCTCTGCACTCAGGAACTACTCCTGATGGTGCTAGTGGAGGACCATATGGGGATTGAACCCAGGTCGGCCACATGCAAGGCAAATGCCCTACCCACTGTACTAGCTGTACTGCCGATTCAGCCTCTCCATTAAAAAAGTTACATACTTGGTGTGCCATCTCTAGATGTGGACTAGTGAAGGTGGCTTTGGGGGTGCTGGAGCCCACATGCTAATACTGAAAACTGCAGCTCATGCCTATTGTATAAAAGCGGTGGTACTGAGGGTCTCCTACATGTCCACTCTTTGTCCTCACCATAGCTCTCCTCTTCCAAGTGAATGCTAATCATCACCCCTGTTTTATCGTTTTGGAAACTGAGGCACAGGGAAGTTGAGAATTCTTTCCAGGTCATGGTGGGGGTTGGGACTGGCAGAGTGAGGCTCCCCCCCACCAGATAGTCTGACTCCAAAGTCCATATCTGGACCCAGGGCTTTGCTTCTGTAGGAATTCTAGCGAGGTCCTTGCAGGCAGGATGCAGAGAAGGTAACAGGCGAGGCAGGAGCTCAGGAGGACCCTGTCTGAATACTGGTTGGCATAAGCTCAGTTTGCCATAAAGAATAATTGCAGATCATCTGTTTCTGATTTATTTGGGGCCCATATCTGGTGGTACTCAGGGCTTGCTCTTTGTTCTGCGCTCACATTTCACTCCTGGCGTAGCTTGGGGGACCTTATGGATCAAACTTGTGCTAAGTGATGTTGTGCCTTGTCTCTCTCTGTATCTTGTGCCAACTTGAGGCAGATACCAAATTACTCCACCCCTACCTGTTTAGAGCTGGACAACAACTCAGTCATTGGCTGCAGACCAATTTTAGAGGACACATCTCTGCTATTCCTGGATAAGATCCTGAGCCCCACATATCACATACACACATAGTAAGAGGGGGGCAGAGGCCATTCTGCTCTGACATAGTATTGGCAGCTCTCTTGGTGCACACACTTTAAGATTAAAAGTGTGTGCATATCACCACCCAGTGTAAATCTGTCTTTCATAAGAAATAAGGTTTAGAGGGCTGGAGACGTAGTATTGCACTTGCTTTTTATACAGTCAAGTTTGATCCTGAGCATCTCATATATTTTCCAAGGGGTGATCCCCAAGTGTATAGCCAGGAGTGAGCTCTGAGCACAGCTGGGTGTGGCTCAAATACACAAAAAAAACACAAAAAAAACCCAAAACAACATAAAATAAACCAAAAAGGAAGAAATAAGCTTTTTAAAGCAATTGAACCGACTGTTAGATACTTTGCAAATCTGACAGGCTGATATCTGAATGAAGGGAAAATGAGTCATCCTGGAAAAGATCCTTATTATGTCAATGATGCATAAAATAATGATCTAGTTATTCTAAATTTTGTTGGATTGTTTTTCCTAACAAGTGAGACATATATACATATTTGGCATCGGAAGCTTTAAGCAAAATAGATTGAGAGGAGATATAGAATGGTAGATAAGAAATCCTCTTCTCTTGCGTGCTGAAAGTAACCTATAGACCGAACTTGAAGGCCACTCAATATCTCTATTGCAAACTACAACACCCCAAAGAAGAGAGAACAAGAGGGAAAGCCCTGCCTCAGAGGCAGGGTGGGGTGTGGGGGATGGGGTGGGGGTGGTGGGAGGGATACTGGGAACATTGGTGGAGGACAATGGGCACTGGTGGAGGGATGGGAAAACGATCACTGTATGACTGAAATGCAAATATGAAAGTTCATAAGTTTGTAACTGTACCTCACAGTGATTCACTAATAAAAAATTTCATAAAAAAATCCTCTTCTGAGTTAGAATTCCTGCCTGGCCTCCTAGCAACCAGGTCCCTGTGGGCAGGTTTGCTTCCATTCCTGTCCTTTAGTGCTCTGAGAGCAAAACAGGACAAGAAAACACCTCCCTCTAGCCTTGGCATGAGATTCAAATCGCTTACACTATGAGGTTTAGACAGGAGCTAATCTGAAGTTTTCCCTGGGGTTTCTATTCATATTCAATTTGTACACTTCTGTCCAGTAAGATTACAATGAAAACTGCAGTCATAACTCATTTTTCTTTCCTGCCAACCCTGGTCTATTTGTGAGCGTCTTTCCTTCAGTATCTCATTGGATTCTGCTGACTTTTGAAGCAATGGGAAAAGTGACAAGAGTCTGTGCAATATCACACAGGCGTTAAAGCCTTCACTGCATCCATAATTCACACTTTCTAAAATACATTTTGCTTGTTTTTGAAAAATTTAATGGATGTCATTTATCATGAATTGATAAAATGAAAGAGAAATGAAGATGTGTTTCAAGATGTAAAAATACGTAGCGACAACTGCAGACCTGCATTATTTGAGAGACAGAAAACCATATTCACAATTCCAGGTTCTTGTTTTACGACTTTGAGGAAAATCTCCTGTGCCTTTGTGTTTGCTCATGAATTACAGATTGTTTAAGGTATGGAAGGCATTAGGGACAACCAATATATTAATCTTTTTATTTTATGATTTAGAAAACATTTCCCAAAAGTTGGGAGATGAGACAGCTTTTTGGAAATTGTTAAACAAGTAAATGTAAAACCTGAGAATAAAACAGAATGATCTAGCAGCAAATCTGGTCTCTTTTCTGTTTTAGCACTTCCTTCTGGGTAGAGGGACCCACTTCCACTGCTTTATAGCTACATAACCTTCTTCCTAGTTTTCATGTTCATTCCCTCTCTGCTTAACATCCCACTGTCAGGACTTCTGCAGGCTGAGGACCTTTGGAAATCATGGGGCATCTCCCTGCAGTGCTTTCCAAAGCACACGTATGTGCAGCCAACGCAAGTTGTCCTTTCCAGGATGACAGCCAAGTTCTCCCTCTTCTGCAGCCAGCTCTTTATTACATCTTTGCTACCATCTAGAAAACTCTGGCACTCTTTATCTTCCCTGTGAAGTAGGTTTTCTTCATGCAAAATAGATATGACTGCGTCATTTTCATAAGGTTGTTGAGGATAAAATGAGATAATGGATGTGTTCAATGTAGCACGGTATCTGGTATATTGTTGAAGGGTTGATAACATTCAGGACTATCCCTCAGATTTATTTTCATCTGAATGAGAACATGTTAGCAGCAGTGGAAAAAAAGATTTACTTGAGACTGTACATTCCATAGGCTTGGTCTCCAGAATCCTCCTCTCTGCCTTCCCCATCTTCATTCTTTAGTATTCCCAAGACTTTACTAGACCCTTTTTTTGTGAAACCCCTTATTACTACAAGCTTAGTTTCTCAAAAATAACTGTGTGAAGACATAAATGATAGTCCCAGAATGCTGTAGGGAATTGAATATGCCTACTGAAAAGAAACAACCATACATGAACGCTGAGGGGGTCCCTGGACTCATTTTGTGGTAAGTTATGTTTATCTTGGCCACATTACTGTCAATGTCCAGTTGTCTTTCAGGGCCAAGTGCACTGGCAGGATAGCCCATTTGCAAGGAGGCATATGTCTTTTCTTAGGAAGGATATACAAGTCCAGGAGGATTCACAGCGTTCTCTTGCCCAGACCCTCATTTTACCTTTGCATCATTTTGCTCATCACAACGTCGTCCCCACTTCACTTTTGAACACATGCTGGTTGCATAGAGGAGCTCCATAGAGATGCAAGAAGAGATCACCTGTTTGATCTCACAGGACATTACCAACAGCCCAGGAGGGTCATTCGCATGGTTATGGTCCCAAGTGCACATTTCTTCCTTCCAACTGTTTTAGGCAGAGAGCTATATAACCTGCTAAGTTTGTCTAGAAAAGAAAATGGGTTATTCTCCCTCACGCTTTTCAAAATGTCTCCTGTTCAAAGTGTGGATTCTTCTTACCAATCTCCAGAAGCCTTTTTCACAGTGTAGTCACCTATTAAACCTCTGCAGCATAGTGAGTTTTATGTTAGACTCACTAAGAGAGTTAATTTTTAGAGGCCACTTTGAAACAACCATGTTAAAAACTATCTTTTCGTCCTGCTGCTTTTGTTTTGGGGTCACACTCAGCTGTGCTCAGGGCTCACTCCTGGCTCTAGGCTCAGATATCAGTCCTAGCCGGGCCCAGGGCCATACATAGTGCTGGTAATCAAACCTGATTCCTCTAGGTATATGACAAGTGCTGCTTTACTATCTCTCCATCTCAGAACAACTTTTTATAAAGTAGACAAGTTTTTCATCTATAGAGACAGAAATTCAGGTGAGAAATACTCCATGTCCTTAGATATTAGGATTAAGAAAGTCCACAGGTGAATTCAAGCAATTGGGAATTTGAAAATTTACTAATTGCTTCAGATACTGTCATCTACCTTCCCAGGTTCTTCCTTCCTTCCTTCCTTCCTTCCTTCCTTCCTTCCTTCCTTCCTTCCTTCCTTCCTTCCTTCCTTCCTTCCTTCCTTCCTTCCTTCCTTCCTTCCTTCCTTCCTTCCTTCCTTCCTTCCTTCCTTTTTGCTTTTTTGGGTCACCACAGGGGTTACTCTTAGCTTTGCACTCAGGAATTACTCCTGGTGGTGCTGAGGGGACCATATGGGATGCTGGGAATTGAACCCGGGTCAGCCTCATGCAAGGCAAATACCCTATCCACTGTACTATCGCTTTAGCTCTCCAGGTTCGAATAAGAGCTATAATACTAATAATCAGCAGAGGGAAAAATGGTGGTTGGTCAGTTAGAATTAATAAAACTAACATTGTTGTTAATTATACTGGTTAACATTTAAATCTCAGAAGTCAGCAGACTGCCTCCATTCAAATCCTGGCCTTGCCACTTGTTAGCTGTGTGACTTTGAGAAAATTATGTAACTTCATTGAAACTCAGCTTTTTCATCTGTAAAAGGAAGGCTGAAAAGAAAAAGAAAACAAACAGGAGAGTTATTGACCAGAAAAATGCTTGTATAACACTAAGTATTGTATATTACATAATAAACCTGAGTTATTTTGATTTCTGAAAGAGTTTTCATCTTTATAATGTTGAATAGCTCACTAAGAACAGACACTACAGGAAAAAACTGTACAGATACACCTTTATTTGAAAGGAAATAAACGGGATCCAGCACACATTGATATTGTGACTGGTTTTGAGTTTTCTTTGACTTTGTTTTCCTTGAAAAATATGTTTCAGCAATTTGGGGCCTGGTATGAATAAAGTAAAAATAGAAGTGATGGTTTTAGAGTTGGGCTCGATCTTACTGAGAATGTTTGCTGTCTCTGGCATATAGCAATCGGCATCTTCTGGTGGAAGCGAAAATAGTTAAGAGATATAAAAGGCAGTAGAAGCATTGCACAACTTGGAAAGTACTCAGTGCTCAGATTTACCAGCTTCTGGTCTGCCTGGGAGATAATTGGGCTCAGCTGGGGAGGACGACTAGCTTCATCTAGTACTTTGTCTATTTTCCACCAGGCCTGGAAAGATGTATATTAGGTAGTTTCTTATTATGAGATTAAAAAAGAAGCTGCTTAAGTGGTGGGAGGGGTGAGAGC
Source organism: Sorex araneus (assembly GCF_027595985.1). Taxonomy (NCBI): domain Eukaryota; kingdom Metazoa; phylum Chordata; class Mammalia; order Eulipotyphla; family Soricidae; genus Sorex; species Sorex araneus. Next base: position 161,287,554 of record NC_073305.1, on the reverse strand, counting down.
GTCTGAAGATCTAACCAGACAGACGGGACATAATGACAGTAGTAGAAGGTCATTGGCACTTTGGGAGTTAGGGGAATGCAGTAACTTTGCATACCAATCCCCCAAACATTAACGTTCCTGTAAGCATAGTACCTAAACTATAATAAAAATAATACCACTAGAGGTAAGAGCAACGGTCGGTAGGGTATTTGCCTTGGAGCACTTGACCCAGGTTCAATTGTTGGCATTCCATATGGTTCTCCTTAGCACTTCCAGGAACAATTCATGAGTGCAGAGCCAGGAATAACCCTGAGCATTACCAGGCGTGACCCCCCCAAAAATATAAAAGAAAAATATAATAATAACAATGAATTAAAAATCATTATTTTCATAATTCAAAATATACTACTTTGTGTGGATGTCAGGCTATGACAATGTTATGTTCAAAGCAAAGAGAACATTCTCTCTTCCAGTTTAAGACATAACAGTTTTTCTTCAGCCTTTGGCAAGGAAAATGCTAGAAAAAAATCTTCATTAAGTCAGAGATACCTGGGTCTTTAAAAAGTATAATCATCATTACAAATTATTCAGGTTTGGGGATTTGTTTCATTATAGCGAAGGCCAGTGTTAATGGGCTGCTCCATAAGGCTAGAATTGTTAAGAAAATTAAGTTTTCAAGTGAGAAATACATAGTTTCCTACACTAGTTGTCATTATGGGATGGAGAAGTAAATTGTGATAGAAGAAGGCAAGAGTAGAGAGTAGGGGCTTCTGCCTGAACATAAAGCTCTGTAAGACCAAAAGGAGCATAAGACAATGGGCTTCTCCAGGGTCTATTATGTGCTTATTGCTGTACTTGCTGACAAGATCAACAGATTCCTCCTTTTCATGGAACTCTTCTTATGGTAGGGAGGAGAAAGAAATATGCAAATGAGCAAGGTCACTTTACATAGTTTCAATGTACAAAATCAATGACAAAGGGCCTGCAATAGGACTGCTGTTGGGTGAATGGTGAAGAAGGGATAGATTCGGAGATGCTTAATAATAGGAAAAAGAATTTTGATGACTAAATAAGTGTGAGGTAAGCCCTGAGGAAAGCTGTGAAAAAAGATAAGTGAGCGCTGGTACCATTCACTGAGTCTGGGGCATGTAACTCTAACTGGCAGAAAAGATCCCAACTCAATACTGGACTATCGACTGTTTCGAAAGTGATCATTTTAGATGGAAGCAAATTTTTTTGGTGGTGAGCATTGCTATGGTGGGGAATATGTTGAATTATAATGTCATACACCTGAAACTTATATAATTTTATAAATCAATGTTCCTCTGTAAGGTTAAATAATTGATCACTGAATTGACTAAAAACATTTCTTTAAAAATTTCTTTTTTTGCATATGATGCCTTTTAAATTTAAGTAGCTTCCTGTAAGTATAAATATGCTTTAGTAATCCTCTTGCTCAAATCAATCCCTCTAAATTAATAGGTTGGCTTTTTTCAGGTTCATCGAGCCCTAGAGAACTTCACTAAGGAGAGAGATCTGGGCAGGCAGGATTTGAACCCTCATCCACAACATTATCCCATTTATTTGTTTCTATGCTGGGATCTAAGTTTGGAATGTCAGAGAAGAATTAGAACTTAAGAAATCACCAGGATCAATAGCAGCAATTCATGTAATATGTTTTCTTAATGTACGTACTTGGCACGAGATTCTATATTATAGTGTTTCTTTGTTTTGGAGTGTGTGCATGTGTGTGTGTGTGTGTGTGTGTGCGTGTTTCTCTTGTTCAGTTTTGTTGCAGTGATTTGAAATTCAATGATGTTGCAACCACACCAGACCACAAAATCTTTGCTACTCTTGCAATAAGCCTCAGCGAAAACAATGAAAAGTGAAAACAAGCTACAGACCACCTAAGAATTAATACAAAATGGTTTTAATCCTCTCCAAATATTGTCCAACTCCCATGGAGTGTTTTCGCATAGTTTTGTATAGTTTACTCTAAAAATTTCCCTTGCCCAAACCTCCCCGAACTTCTTTCCTGGGCTCCTAAATCATTTAGACAGCAAATAAAATTTCTCATAGGTCATGAATCTTAAGGTGATATGTTTGTTGAATATGAGATTACTAAAATACATATTTATTGCTCCTGACTTCACACATTAATTTTTTTTAAATAAAACAAACTTTTGTCAAGTGAATTTGAGATCAGCTTTGACTTTCATCTTTAGGATAGTGTTTAAATACTCCCAATGTATCCAACATAAAAAATTATATGCCCAAGGCTTAGAAACTAAGGAAATTATACAATAAAGACAAAAAGTTGGGTAGCCCTTTGTAGAAAATACTATATATAATATTTTTTCTTTGTGTGTATATATATATATATGTGCTTGTGTATATATATAAAAATAGAGAGGAACTATATATATTTCCTAAAATCATTCTTGGGAAATATCTTTACATGTATCACTTGTGTTAAGTATGATAATTTTCAGTCTCCCTTTACCTTGTGTAATGATCTTTATGTTCTCTAGCAAGATTGTTTTCGACCTATATTTATGAACACTACATGAAAATGGGTTACACTAATCATGTATGTTAATTATTAGTCTCATTATTCTTTCTTTTACTCCTGTGGCCCATGGAGCAACACAGATATGGATGCTTTGTGCCCTGAGGAACAGAAAGCAGAGGCTGTCCATCTTTGCCAAGGAGATGGATGACTTTGCAGATATCACCGTGGGGCATGTGGGAAAAGCTGCACCTCTTCTGCCCCACAGTTCCTCCTGGATTAGCAACCCAACAGGTGTGGCTTCACTCCCTTACTACAGCAAAGGTACTTCAGCTTTTTCTAACTCCTTTTCCAAAATGCCCTTGCAGAGAGACAATAAGGAGTTAGACAACAATAAACTGTCATCACAATCTCTTCACAAACCTCTTAAATGTCCTTGGGACATACTCTTACATTTGGTTCAATTTCCCTCTCACTTGGGAGAGTGGGTGTTATAGGTATCCAAGGTCTACTCAGAACTTGCTTTTGATTCCTTGACAAGTTGACACAATCATAAGGTTCTGGCATTTCCCTTTCACATTTCATATGGTGTCACTGAATTTCAAAACATCTAATAAAGGTTACTAACATTAACACTTGGGCTGGAGTGATAGCACAGCAGGTAGGGCGGTTGCCTTGCATGCGGCTGGGCCGGGTTCGATTCCTCTATCCCTTTTGGAGAGTCCGGCAAGCTACAAGAGTATCCTGCCCGCATGGCAGAGCCTGCCAAGCTACCTGTGGCATATTCGATATGCCAAAAACAGTCACAACAAGTCTCACAATGGAGATGTTACTGGTGCCCGCTTGAGTGAATCGATGAGCAATAGGATGACAGTGACAGTGACAGAACATTATCACTATCACTTAATGTTAACTCTGCTTTATAGCAAACTAGTTCCATTCCATAGTGTATAAAAAAAAGAAGTGGTGAGGAGAGAGAGGGGAATGAGTTTTTCTACGTGTTAGATGGTACATTTGTTGTTCCTTAAGATTGATGTTTCATTTGATCTCTTTGCTGATTTTTAAATGTGAAATCTGTTTTGCGATTCTAAAGACTGAAAAGATTTAAAAGGAAAAAGAACATCCTTGAAGATTCCACCACAAATGTATTTACCACCTTTTGTATATGCTTATAAAAATCTACTGTAGTTTGTGTGCATGAGATCTTGATTATGTAGCTATGAATTATTTAAACAAAGTTTATGCAACATAAAGAAAAGTTGTTTTAAACTATGAATAGTAATCGTTCTTTGAGCTGTAAATTTTTCAGTGCTGTTAATTTCACGAAAGGATACTCAATTATTGATCAGCATTGCTTTTGCCTTGTATTTGAATTAGAATTCTAGCTAATATTGATGGAGTCAATTAGTGAGTTTCCTCAGTTCCAACCTAAGGTTCATAGAAACAGTGTCACGTATAACCAAACAATGACCCAGAGGCCACAGTCTTCAGATTGGCTTCTATGGTGTTTGGATTGACTTTTGTTTCACTAAATGTTTAAAATTACAGCTTCTAATTGATCACTTTTCCACAAGGGAAATGGTATTGGAAAATAGCCCCAGGCTCTGAAAGCTGTGGGAGCTTTTGTTAGCTTTGGCTCCTTTTTGTTTTAAAGTCCAGCTTAGTTCTGGGCTATTACTACGTGATTTCATTTTTCCCCTCTAAAAAAAACTATTTGCAGTTGTGTGCTAATGAGCAGGTCATTGGATTCTTTTGCTCCACAGGAAAGATTTGTGGGGTGAAATGAAAGGAGTAATATCACTCTTTTCTTTCTGTCTTCTTCTTTGCCTCACAGTTTCTTCAGTGGGGATTCAGTTATTACTAATAAATGTTAAATATTTACACGTATGGGACCAAAGAGATAGAATAGTAGGATAAGACCCTAGTTTAGCATGTACCCAACTGAGGTTTCATTGTCTAACTTTATTTAAATACTGTTATACTTACTAGTCTCACAATGGAGACGTTACTGGTGCCTGTTCGAGCAAATTGATGAACAATGGGACATCAGTACTACAGTGCTACAGTTCTATACTTATTTAAAAACTGTTCTTAATGCAATTGTTTCAGGCATTCTCTGTTTAGACACAAATGCTACTTCCAGTGTGACCTTTCCTTCACCATTGTCCCTAGCTTTCCCCCACCTTGCAAGCGTGCCCCTTACAATATACAGAATTTTTTTATATTGCTTGTTAACAACAAAATGACAAATGGAATTATCAAAAATTAGTTCAGTAAAAGAAAATTTGTGAAAATTGTTATATCTCACAGCAATGTTATTGAAATCATTGTCTGAGGATTAACTGAGCTGTGTTTTGCTCTTTGTTGCTAGTTGGGTCTTTTGTGTTATTGTTTTTGCTTATGGAGTCTAGTGGGCTTCTATGCTACTTTCCCATCAAATCAGCTGTGCTCCTACTGGGTTGTCAGTATTGTGGAATTTGGGGGTGTCACTCTTCCATGCACTGTATTTTGCTGTAGAACTGGGGTACTTGGCCTTTCTCCCTCCAAAGAAGGTCTGAGAACTTTTAGCCCGAAGACTAGTGTAACTTGTCAGCTTCATCACCTTAGCGTCTCTTCAGAGATAAACTGTGAAGCTGCATTTATATGCTGGAGACTGTGGGTGTGGGTGAGGCTCCTAAGGTTTCAGGCAACATGGGGGTGCTGAGCCAGGTTTTGTCCCCAGCACCACGTATGGTCACCCAGACACTGCCAGGAATGATCCCAAAGAACAGAGGCAGGAGAAATTCCTGAACACAGCTGGGTGAATCCCCCAAACAAACAAACAAACAAACAAACACATTCTTACACTGTGTTAAAAGACTAACTTAAACAATATATAATGGGTGTGATTTAATTTGATGAGAATTTAATATGAAAATCAACCATTGCTGCATTGGTGGTTGGTCAGTCCTATAAGCAGTGTGGTAGTTGCCTGTTATGCATGGGCTCTTGGAGTTGGGGGAGGGGTGTGCACACAGAAGAAACATCCTATACTCATGGTTCAATATTTTGGGACTTTCCAGACCTTCAGACCACTTTGTTTCCTGGCTCTACATTTCAAATGGGATTTGCTCAAATCTTAGAAAACAAAACCCAGTGAAAAGCAACAAGGATAATTGACTCTTGAGAGGAGTGGCACTTGAATGATGACTATGGAGCCAAGAAGACTCATTTCAGAGGATGATCTCTCTTTCGGATTTTGAAGAGTATTGTGAAAAATAGTGGCTGTATCTCTTTGTGTGACTGCAGAGAACAGAATTCTTGCCGGTATTGAGAATGATATGAAAAGCACATTTCAGCTTAAAGACAGGGAGTCACTTCCAATGGTCTCAGCTCTCTAAAAAGTAGTCAATGAGGATGTGAGTCCCTGTTGCTGAAGATGAGCAGGGAGAAGGTCACATTAACCTGAGGGAAAATTTATCAGAAATTGTACCGACTGGTTCTTAATCAAGGCTTCCAAATCAAATATCTGGTTCTGTCAGTAAATACCAATTATCTACTGAATTGCATCATATTGACCTAAAACTGGCTTTCTATACATAAGATCAGTGAAAAATGCATAAGGGAGCTACTTGGCTAAGTTCTAGAACAAGGCTGACTAGGCCAGTAATTCTGGAACATTGTTTTTAATGTCTCAATTTCCACATGTGTAAATGGGGGCAATAATGGAATACTTCTCATAGGACTGTTGTAAGAATTTAAAAAAGTTGATACAGATAGAGTTATTAGAACAGGTAAATATTATAGATTGGCTTTTGGTATCATCACCAGGGCACTTACAAGTACTAAGTTAACATTATCTTAGTGAACTTAAAATAACACATTGTAAAAAAAATAACACACTGTATATATATGAGTGTATATATATATGCTATATTCTGTGGGATATTGAAAAAATGAGGTTCATATGGAAAGGCTGGTCCAAATTAATGCTTAGTTGTTTGTGACCAATTACAGAAATAAACACTCTTATGTATTAGCGAACAATGGCTCTTCTGAATAAATACAAACATTCATGAAGCTCCTCTTGTTTACTTGCTCTCACACTGAGCCAATAGATAGAAGAGCTAATATTTCAAGAACTCTTCTGACATATCCTGTTTTTCAATTTACTTATGTGAGATTATAAATTCCCAGTTATTGTTTTGGTTAAAAAATGGGGTCAATTTAGGAGATCAGTGTAAATGAACTTTTCCTGAATTTTAACATAAATTAAGAGGTAATCTAAATTTGAGAAGCAACTAAATCAGAGTATAGTTAATGTAAGCATTTACTACAAACAGGAAGAGAAAGGGACATTCTGAATCAAAGGAAAAACAATAACATGGGTAGTAGGTTATTAACTCTGCACCATTGCCCACTCTGTTACTAATGTTTAACAAGACTTTATTGATCACAACGGCCTTGATTTGTACACGGAAACAGAAGATTACATTGTGGGCACCAGACCAATCTTTGAATATAGAGCTGCAAGCCAGACTTCATTAATAATTGATTTTAGGGGGAATTGTACAAGCCCATATGGGCTTGTTCTTTGCCAGCACATTTCATCACAATATAGTTTGACTTATGAATAATTTTAGGATATTAGTTATGAAGGGATCACAGATTGAAAAGCCTCGTCAGAGATAGTCAGTCTCAAGTTTTCAGAGTCTTTCTGCAAAGCCTCTTACTGGATGTGAAACTTTTCACCAGCAAAATTTGAGAGCTCAGTAACAGAGAACGTTTCTTCTAAAAGCTCACATTGTGTGACCTTCAAACACTTTGATCTATGAAGTTTCTCCATGAGGCTGAGTCTCTATGTCAGAGATCATAAAGACCAAATCTAGAAATAATTCCGTGAAACACACACAGTTCCTGTTTCTCAGAGAAAGGTCTCAGACAACCCCACTGACAGACCAGAACTTGATTCTACATCACTTAAGGTAGTCATTGGAAAATTACAGTTAACACCAGGATATTTGGTAGGATAAGCACTCCATGATTAGCCAAGGTTTCAGACTTACTCCTTTCTGGGTAGCCTGTTCTCTCATCTATGAAGACCACAGGTGTATACCAAGCATCCCCCAGTCCTTTAGATCAATACTCTGGCCCCCGTGTGACATCTCTGCTTTCTAACCTCATATCCATTTCAATAGTCGATTCATATGGACCATCAGCATGGTGTTCAATTTGGCCTGGTCAGCTCTGATATCAAATAACTCTTGGAGTTCCTTGACCTGTATCTGACAATCCAGACTTGTATTTATTCTTATGGGGTAGTTGAGGCAACCAATATTTAAAACCTCAGTTGTTGAATTTACTCTACATTCTTGGATAGTGGTTGAGGTTAGAATATGAATCCAAAGCTATGGTGGCATTCCTCATTCTGCAGAGCACCTTCAACTCTGACCAATTCCTCATAGTGCCTGATGCTTAAAACATAAGAGAAGGGCTTGGTACCCATCCTTCTCAATGCTGGATAGAGAAGGGGATTGTATTCATGCTGCCTTAGAGTCTATCAGAATTGTTCTAAGATACAGGAGATCCAGAGACTCCCTGGAACTTTAAAGTGCTATGGTTTGGTCTGGAAGTAGATGATCAACATTGTCAGCCATGGCTCTGTGGGAGGATACAGGAATGCGATGTTTTGACAGGAAGATTTAAAAACAGAATGAAAACTGAGACTGTATATAGAACCCTGAAAAGACCCTGAAAATGTTGGAGAGAGTGATGCATGGCCCTGAACTTTTCAGTGATCGTACCCTGAGAATAAAAGCCCTTTTTGATTCTCTTTCCACCTTCCAAAGAGATAGGAATTCCTTGCTCCTCTTTCATTTACTGGACAGATTGGCCTCTGATTATAAGTACCCACAACTTTCTGACACCAGTCAGAGAGGTACGTTGATTTGTTTACTCGGAAGATTCTACTAAGTAGGATTTCTTTCTTATTTTTCAGTTCTTGGAGGTTGCTCTACCTCATCAGGTCTTGCCCTGACCATGGAACAGCTCTTGCCTAAAGAAGAGTTAGTCTTGATGGGATGAAGGGCTAAACTTGGGTGCCCATCACTTGAAAAGCTAGATTTGGATGGAAAGTGACATCATCAACTTAAATCTGTCTGGTCATCATATTGCTTCTCTGCCTACCAGCACACATGAACTTTACTACCTTCTCTTTGAGAAATCCATGGCCTGTGACTAGCCTTTATCATAGATTTCCATCATAAACATCACACTGCCCACTGATAGTGCAACCTGTTTTTATTTTTGTAACACACCTGGCAGAGCCTGGCAAGCTCACAGAAGAGCGTGGCAAGCTACCCATGGCGAACTCGATATGCCAAAAACAGTAACAATGACGGTCCTCATTACCCTGATCTTGAAAGAGCTCCAATATGCCATCAGGCTACACTAGCATGTGACAGGGACAAATGGAGACGTTATTGGTGCCCGCTTGAGCAAATCGATGAACAATAAGATGACAGTGACAGTGATACAGTGATACCACACCAGCAGTACTCATGTCTTACTCTTGGTTCTGTGCTCAGGGATCACTGTTGGAAGTGCTCAGGAGACCATATAGGGTGCCAAGGATTAAACCTGGGTTGTCTATGTGCAAGGCAAATGCCCTACAGACTGTACTATTGCTCTGGACATCATACAACCTTTGGGTGACTACCATATCCTCACCTTTAATTTCCAGTCAGTATCTTTCCCCATGATGCCATCATGTGAGGTTTTCTGGGTAAAGCATGTCTCTTATAGGAAAACTCTCCCACTAGAAGAGGAAGAAAAACGGACCCCTCATCCCAAATGCTAATGTGAAATCTGAGTGGTTCTATGACCTGCTTTTCTGCTAAGCAGATAAATATGCTCTTTGGAGTCTTGATGTCCTTCACAAATACATGAACTCTGGCTCTTTGAGGGCAAAAGGCTCTCCATCACTTAGAGTCAGTGTGTTACTGCCAGGTTGTTTGCCCTTGCTTTTTGTGAATGACCAATAGTCTGACGGACTGTGTTGTACTTGGGAATACTCTCTTAACATTTCACAGACTTGATTCTCACTGTCTATGAGCTGTTGTAATGGTTGGCAATTTTTTTCTATAAAGAACCAGGTAGTTAACATTTTAGGTTCTATGAATCATTTGTTCTCTTTTTAAAGTACTTTATCTGAATAATAGGGAAGAAGTAATATAGAGAATAGGTAAGTAGTTGGTCATGGTTGTAATACCACAAAATCTATTTATGAGTGATGAGTCATTGTGTACAGAGAGTTGAGATATTCCAATATTTCAGTTGATGCTCCATGCTACCACTGAGAATTGTGCTATTGGACTAGTTTCAGATTTGGGGGCCATTTGGTTTGTAAAGTTAAACAGATCATACACTAGTAAACTACATAGTACCAGATATTCTAGAATAATGGTTCTGTTAGCCCAACCAAAGTCATTCATAATTTCTGGAGGTAATACTTTATATTTTGCTTTAGAGTTTTTTTCCCAATGTCTTTGTTTAAGAGCCATTCCTCTGGCACGTCCTTTCTGAATTAGCCAATAGGTCAGACGTAGTTTTGCTGCTGTATAAACTGTGAACTCTGTGAGATTAGGCCGATGATTATTCCCTGGCATGGTGTTAAGCTCATGGGAGAGGTCCCATGTTTTGATTTTTACACTTGTGCAGTTGAATCATTCACCATGCTTGCGTCTTGCAATAAATGTGAATTATTCTCCTTAGCAGTGTCAGAACATTCTTTAACAGCTTGGAGAGTTCGGGCACCTTGAACCAGGGCTCTAAACTCACTACTCACTCCGTTCATTCCCACCTTCTTTTTTGAATGCTCAGGAGTTTCATTTCTTATATATACTTTGAACGGAGGAAACCACAGAGCAGACATATTTTCTCCAAAGGTCACACTTGAAGAAATTCACCAGCTGAGGCTACTTTAGTCATCTGGCTCCGTTTACAGCTGACAGAGGTGAGCCAACATGGCCACAGGCTGATGTCCACGTAACCTGGGCTTCTGAAGACTCCAGGCCTCTGAGGCAACTCTGAAAAGAGCCAAGTGTGAAGTGAATTGCCTTTCTGGTAGTGGGGAGCTAGGAAGGCAGCCCCGCTGCAGGTCATTCCCATCATCCTGTGGTCTGCAGGCCACTACAGTACTGGCAGAATTTAGAAATGACATACCCAAATCTATGAGTTGACTTCTGAGCTGGGCTCAAGAGAAGATTTGTAATCAGGTTGTTCCTTGTTTTTTTTTTTTTTTGGCAGCTTCAGATGTATGAAAGTCTATTTTGTTCCCTATCCCGTTGGGTGTTCACTTGATGAATGAAATGTCAGCCTCAGCATAAAATACTATGGCAATAGCATTGGCCAATGCACTATATCATATGATGTGTGTGAAATGTGTGGCACTAATTTGGAAGGAAATATCAGCTGGGACATATATCTTGTATTATTTATTATAAAGGTATTGAAAATAGAGCAAAGCTTTATAAACCCTGACTCTTGAAGAAGTATCATTAATAAGAGAAACAATGGCAGGAATGGTGAGGCTGTCTTTTTATTTTTTTTATCGAGGTACTATGATTAAAAAAGTTATTCATGATACAGCTTCAGGCATACAATGTTCCAACACCAATCATTTTACCAGTGTCCACTTTCCTCAGTTACCAATGTCCCCTGTTATGCTCCCACTTCATCCTGACTCTATGGCAGGCACCTTATTTTATTTCCCCTAAGGGGAAATAAAATTGTGGTTTAAAATACTGGTATTGATAGATTTTCTTGCATAATATTCTACCACCTTCAGCAATCCCCTCCTCCAGAGTGACCATTTCCTTCACCCGAGCTCCCTTCCAGACCTATTCCTACCTTCTGACCAGCCCCCTGTGGCTGGGAAGCTTTCTACTGAAGTCTAGTTTTCATGTTCTTGAAATTTACTCTTCATGTTCTTCATTTCAGTTGGTTTTGGATATTTGTTTTTTATATCAAGATTAAATTTTTTTTTGAACTTTATTTAAATACTGATTTACAAAGTTGCTCACAAATACAGTTGTTTCAGGTATTCAGTATTCCAACACCAGTCCCACCACCAATGTGCCCTTACCTCCACCAATGTCCCTAGTTTCCCACCAGCCCCAAGGCTGCTCCCTTCGCAGGCACTAATTAATTTTCTTTACAGTGCTAATTACAATAAATGTCTCATAATAGTGTTGCTAAAGTCATGGCCTGGGTATTTACTGAGCTGTTAGGTGCAGTTGGACCTTCCATGTGATTGCCACTCATTGGGCTTAGAGGGCTTATAAACACTAAGTGAAAATTGTTCAACAATGAGTGAAAATTGAACTTACTCTAATTTCCCATCTAATTTTGTTTCTCCGGGGGCGGTCAGCCCCGTGAAGTTTGGAGGTGTTGCACAACTGCATATGCAGCTGTTGGCTTCTGGAGCTTTGGAGCTGGGATGGTCAACTGCACGGGGCTCTCTGAGATGAGTCCCGAAGCTGGGCTGATTCTCTGGCAGCTGCCGGATCCAGATGTGGGTGGGTAAAGCGCTGGGCCTTTGGCAGGGTGGGGATTCAGTCTGCCCTCTATCCCACCTAAGGTTCAGAGATTTTGACCCTGAGGCTGCTAGGCTTCTTAGGATTACTCAGCTGCAGGCATTTCTCTAAGATCAGTCCTGAAGCTCTTTATATCTAGATTTAAGTAGGCAGATTCTTTATTTGTATGAGAGAAGCAGAAATAGAAAACACCGACTCCAATTTAGAATCAGAAAATTCTACATTGACTTCATGATTACAGAGTTAAAATTGGCTGCCAAAATTGTCTTTTAATAGCACCCGCTAGTACACTATTTTTTACTTTGACACCAGTAATTCTGGTGTCTTCACAAAGCCATGGGAATTGATATTTTTGCACATCTTTACACAACTATGTTTTTCTGATTGTGAAGATATTCTTTCTCTTAGTGCTTGGTGATTTACATTTCCTTTTTTCTTCTAATCATAATTTTTATTATGAAAGTTTATGAGTATTCTCTTGTGTGTGTGTGTTTTTTTTTTTTTCAGAATATTACCGAATTAGTCTCACATTTACAAAGCAGGCCGCATGGAATGAGAAAATTCTAAGTACAAAGAATAGTTGTAAAAAAAAATAGGATAGTTGTGATTTAATATATACTATGAGAAAACTTATGAGGAATGAAATTGTAGTGAAACTTGGAACGTTTTTTAACTTCAAATTATGTCATTCTTCCAATAAATATTTTATATTGTTCCTTACCACCACCCCCTTTTAAAAATAAAATGAATTGGGAGCCAAGAAGTCTGAACTCTTTCCCCATCAATGAAAAAGAGTTCTTGTTTGAGATTTAAGTTTTACCAGAAGTTAAGAAAGAGTATCATTTTACGAAGAAAAAAAGCTTCAGAATAACTAACATATAAGTATTTCTTTTTCCAGATAACTCCAAACCTGCTCTGTTTGTGCATCACATATGATGGTATTTCATTGCATCTGAAGAGCACGTTCTGCAACATGGCATCTAAGCATCTGTACATTCTAATTCTACTTGTTCTTATTATTATTTTTGTCATTTATTGTGTCTATTTTCTGGTTTGGCTTTTTTTCTTTTTCTGCAAGTGCAGTGAGCTATTTGTAGACCCTTTATCATACTTTCCTGACTCAAGCTTTTGGCTCTTGCAATTCTCCTCTTCTAGCCAGTTATTCTTATCTCTCCTTCATAAACCAAAGGCCTCCTGCCTCCAAAAATTTCAGTTCAATGTTTTGTTTTGTTTCTTTTTCAGACAAGTTTTACTTTTCTCTATTCTTTTATTTTTTTGAGGGTCAGGGGAGGCTTGAGTGATACCCGCGGTGCTCAGGACTTATTCCTGACTCTGTGCTTTGGGGTAACTTTTAGCTATTCTTGGGAGACCATATGAGGTTCTGGGGACAGAAATGGGGTATGTAGCTGGCAATGTTCATATTTTTACCTATTAACTATCTCTCCTGTCCCTAAATTTACTATTATTAGAGGTGTTTTTTTTTATCACAGAGGACAATTATTCATTGACTTTTCTTTTTTGATTTTTTACCTGCAAGGTGAAAACTGGGGGTCAGTGTTGTCAATGTGAAAGATGAAGAGAAAGATGTCTTGTCTGAAACTGGTTCAAATACTTGCTTATAGTCCTGGGAAAGACCCCAAATGATCATCATTATTGTTATATTAAATAAGGGACTTGGAGGAAGACTTAGTCTCAAGAAAACCTCTTCTATTAAATATGAGGTCACAATTGTGACCCCTACTGCTGCCTGCATCAGGAGCTGGTCCTAGTGGCTCTGTGGTCTAATATGCTTCGTACTTCCATGGAACATATAATCTCTGGAGTGCTGCAACTAAAGACATGGGAGCTCCACAGTCAGGAGTTCAACCATTAACTTATGTGTGAACACCACAATGATTCTGGGCCAGTACTACAACTGGAATGTGTGTGAACACCACAGCAAGGTGGGGTATGACCCTGAGCCAATCATTTACATTAGCACCAAAACTAAAATATATCATCCTGGGAAAGCAGTATGGCCAAATGTGCAAGTACTGCAGCCGAAGTGTGACTCCCAGTGAGTTCCACAACCAAGGTGCAGGCACTGCAATTCTGCATGTGTTATGTCCCTTGGTCAGCACAATGACAACAGCAATAAGAGGGGGAGATAGGAGATAGGAGAGGGATAGCAAGTGTTATAAGAGCAGGCTCACAGATCCTTTTTAGAAAGGATATTCCTTTGGTTAAACCCATCAATTGCTGAGAGACCTGCAATTGCACTTGAGTGTTACTTTGCTGACAACTTGAATACATGCTCCAAAGACAGCAGTCATGAAGAGTTTGGATTCTGAGGTGGATTATTCCTGATTCTCCACTGGAAATTGGGCAAAGAAGACTTAAAAAAGAAGCAGTGGGCAACTAGGTTGTTGTGGGACTTTTCTTCTTGAGAAACATATGATAGTAGAGAAAGAATAGAGATGCTTTACATCCCCTTGGGTTAGATGAAACCACAGCTCATCTAGAAAATTCTTACAGATTGCCACTAGATGATGCTGTTTCCTCATTAGGCAAATTCAACTTGTCACCCAAAAGTCCGGAGAGGCAAGTCATGGCCCTGAGTCATTCCAGCTCTTCTCACAGAAAGGTTAGGAATGACTAGACCTTTTAGCCTCAGAATTCCTTATTTATTAAACAAAGGCATTCTAAGTGGAATGACAATTTTTGTTTTCTTTTGCTTAAAGTGTGAAAAAACCATAGAGATGCCTTTATGCAATCACACTCTGTGCAAGCATCGGGTTCCATTTAACTCTATTTCATTTAGAAAATTAAACTCTGTATAATGCATTTGAGCAGGAATCAAATGAACAATCTGATTTGATTGTATACCTGTGTACATTAATATTCTTTGGCCTAAACAATATTTCTTAAGTTAAATCATACTTATCTTCTCAAGGATTTGTAGCTAGGAAGAATCTTTGTTCTATCATTGACTTTTACATCTAACATCTCAGGTTCAACTTGAAAGGTTAGTGAGGCTGAGTTTAAATTTTTCCTGCTTCTTTTATAAGGACTGTATGTCTAGAATTATGTGCTATTGCTCTAGATTATACCTGCCTGTCCCGCAGGTCATTAGATGGGACACACAGGCAGACACTTCCTGGATCACAGAATAAATGAATGGCATGGAACACCGAACTACTGTATTTGAACTATTTTCACTGCCTGCTCTTGTCACAGTAGTTTATGAATCAGTGCTGTTCTGTGTCTATTTTTGATGTTTTTAGTTATATGAAAATTAAGTTATAAGGCAAGAATATGATGGTGAACAAACAATAATTGTGTCTTTCTTGTCTTGCAAATCAGAGGAAGTATTCAGCTCTAGATCCCTGTCTCCTGCTTGTCTTTACAAGAGCCCACATTGCTTTAACACACAGAAGAACGTAGTACTTTTCCTGGTGAGACCTAAAGGTCATGGGGCTGGAGCGATAGCACAGCGGGTAGGGCATTTGCCTTGCACTTGGCCAACCCGGGTTCGAATCCCAGCATCCCATATGGTCCCCTGAGCACCACCAGGAGTAATTCCTGAGTGCAAAGCCAAGAGTGACCCCTGTGCATCGCCGGGTGTGACCTAAAAAGCAAAAAAAAAAAAAAAAAAAGAGAGACCTAAAGGTCATTTGTTTACTATCTCCTCTAGTAATGGTAGAAATTTATTTTTTATAAATCAAGCAGAATACCCTTACCCTAAAAACATGGTGAAAACTGTCTTAGGAGAACTAGAGAGTTGCTTGATAACTGCTAAAAAGAGATTGATAAAATAAGGGACAAAGAAAAAGCTTGGAAAATGTTTAGTCTCTACAGTACAAATGTGGTTGATAGTGATATCTGTCTGAAAAAAAAATAACAACAACAGTGATGGACTTCTAGCTTGTTATTTCACTCTCCTTATAAATTAAAGTCTTTATTAAATGTTTAAGTTTTCTTGCTTTAAAAAGCGAGATGAGAAAGGCAGAGATCCTTTAATGGATCAATGACCCCCCAATGACCTCCTAAAATCCCAGCAAGGCCTCTCACTAGATCAGTTCAGTCCCCCATGTTCGTGGTTAACAAGCTTTTATTAGGGCTGAAAAATTTGCCTTTGCTTCCAAACACAAGTGGAGCTCTTATAGGGCCTCAGCAGGGAAGAGATTTCCCTTTTTCATCTTTTTTCTTCCCTGGTGTGTAATCTTGTCTTTTGAAATAGTTGCAATCAGAACAAATTACCTAAGGAGTGGGAACTGAAAAGATTTCACAGTGAGTGTGGGAATTTTTTAGTTTTCTCTAACAATTGGTCCCTTCTCTTAGTAATTGAAAATGATCCATGAAACCTATATGAAGTTGGAAAAGCTGTTCTAAGAGCATGCAAAGTGCTCTCAAGGTGACAAAGGTGGTTTTAGCCAGTGCTCAGGCGTGCCAGTAAACTAGCAGCATGCTGTGTATCACTTCTTTGACAAAGACAACATAGAGTTTGAGGCGTAATTGCTGTGGTGACGGGGAGAGAGTCAGCACCTGGCAGAGAAGATGGTTTTATAGCTGGATGTAAACCTGCATTCCAGATGCAGAATGACGTGTAGTTACCTCATCCACACCAAGAAAGATACCACCACCAGGAAACCACCAGTTGGTGGGTTTTTTGTTTGTTTGTTTGTTCCCTTCCCACTGGATTATTAGCAGGAAGGCAGTCTCGGGGAGTCTCTGAAATGCAGTGGTGTTCTTCCTTGAGTGTTTTATTCATTCAATATGGTAGAAAACATATGTTTGCTTTGCAAGACTCAGGGAAATTAAGAATGTGTCCAAATGTACTCACTGTGCAGGTATTTGAACTTCTGAGAGGTGACTGCAGTGCTTTATGACATTGTAGGGGGACATTGCAGGGAAACCTTGCCGCTTCGGGTGTCACTCCTGAAACTTTGATTTGATCAGTTAAGATGTGGGGGAATTTGGAACACTGGCTTACCTTCTGCATAAAGCAGCATTTTTTTTTTTTTTTTTGCTTTATGGGTCACACCTGGCAATGCACAGGGGATACTCCTGGCTCTGCACTCAGGAATCACCCCTGGCGGTGCTCAGAGGACCATATGGGATGCTGGGAATCAACCCGGGTTGGCAGTGTGCAAGGCAAACACTCTACCCGTTGTACTATTGCTCCAGCCTCACAAAGCAGCATTTCTCAGGCTTCCCTATAGTCACAAGGCTTCTTGAACTGTGGGTGAAAGGAATATCTACTGGAGGAGGATCATGCTACCAGTGATAGAGCACCCCTCAAGAAAATTAAAAGAAAAAATTATCGACTTCTCCATGGACATAAAAACAAGTAATATTACTCACTGAAGTTCAAACACAGCATCATAAGAAGTCTGTGTAAATTTTAACAGCTGTAACACATTATATTTTACATAGATTTGTAAAGCAGCTTGTGCATAAAAAGAGATCATGAGTCACAAGCATGAGTGTGTCAGTCTCTGAGTAACATCAATTTCTAAAACTGATCTTGAAGAGATTCATGTCAGAGTCATCTCATCGCATGACGCTTTGATATGAGTCTTGTGCTAAAGAGTGGGTTTATTTTGGAGATGGATTAACTAGGGAATCCTTTGAGCAGTTACTGAACAACCGCTCTGAATTTGCTACAGTACTGGTGGCACAGACAATCTTTCCTTACAAGAGCCCTTCATCTCTTGTTGGGTCAGGGGGTGAGTGGAGTGAAGAAGAAATGTGGGGAGATTGTTTTGAATGACTCTACTAGAATACCTCTTTAAATTTGACTTGTGTCTTAATATTAAATTTCTCTGGAGGGAAAAGAACTGACAATCTTTAAAACGTGGTGGTAGATAAAGGGAGTGCGTTATACTACCTTTGCTTTTACTAAAACTTTTCTATTCCCCAAAACAACTAATTCTCTATAGTAATTCCTAGGAAATAATTGTGGTTATTTTGTTGTTGCTTTTTTCATTGCCAGTGTTTGAATCCAGTTATTATGCATATGAAGCAAGTGCTTTGCCTTTGGGACATATCTTTGACTGGGAAATTTCTGTTTTAGTTTAAAATGTTAATAAGCATTAAAGTTAAAAAATGTGATGCTGATGGGAGGGTGGCAGGAGGGACACTGGGGACATTGGTGGTGGGAAGTATACACTGGTGAAGGGATGGGTATTGGAACACTGTATGACTGAAACCAGACACAAACAGCTTTATAACTCTGTATGTCATGGTGATTCAATAAAATATAAAAATAAAAAAGATAAAAAATGCAATGTATTCCTTCATTCTTGCTAGTTTTTCTTTACTGAAAGACAAGGAAAAAGATAAACATACACATTTAGTTATATATGTCTATTATTTTGCCTATTTCCCACATTCATACATGCCTACAATTTATGTTTCTAGCATGTAATAGAAAATTAACAAATAGTTATTTTTATGAAAGGGTGTATATATTTCTTCTTATCATATTAGTGCCTAGGGGCTGAAAAATTCCATTGAAATATGGAATCATTCCATTTTTCCACTGTGTGGAATAACCTTAGAAAATTACTCTTGAATCTGCACACAAAAACATACACATTTGCCTTTCATTATGTTAATGCTCTGTTATGCAGAAAAACTTCAATGAACATTGATTTTAGCACTGAGGTATATGCTGAAATATTTAGTGTAGAAAGATTTCCTGATAACTCATATTCACAAGGGACTAGCTCTTGGCTTAGCCATGAATACATCATCTTCATTTTAATTATTGGGTTTAGCTTGTTTTCAGTTACAAACCGCAACCTGACATGTATTTTGAAGATCTGTGTGGAAACTCATTAAAGCTCTGTGTGTGTGTGTGTGTGTGTGTGTGTGTGTGTGTGTTTATTTGGTTGTATTCTCCTTTGGAACATAAACTATAAGTAAGTAATGAAGAAAACTGGTCTAGTTATACTCTACGGAATATCAAGAAAAACTTTATAATCATTGAGGATTTAATATTCTTGTTCAATGAATAAATATTTATGATGTGCTTTTATGAGTCAGACACTGTGGTGGGTTCTGAGAATACAGAGAGCCTGGCCTGCGGTCATGGTCTTCTGGACTTTTCAGACGAGAATGGAAGCAAACACTCATCTAAATAACCACACATGTGACTATATAATTATAAAATACTGCTTGGTACAGTGAGAAGAACATGAGGTTCTCTGAGTATAGTTGAGGAGTCATCCACCTAGCTTGGGGTTAGGGTAGGGGAAACCCTAAGAAGGTGCAATTTGAATTCATGCATAAAAGGGGGACAGAGAGCCAGACTCAGGGAAATTAGTAAGAGAAAACCCCGAGTTTGTGGAGAAACATGGCACTTTGGGATCACCTTTAGGCTAAGGTAGCCACAGTATAAAGGGTACAGGAGACCAGCAAGCAATGAAGTGAAGAGGTAAACCCACGTTGAATCCCGCGGGGCCCTGTGTGCAATGGAAAGAATTTAATCTTTATCTTAAGAGCAATTGGAAAGTCTATTAAGGGTCCTAAGTGGGGATAACATGATTTGATTTACACTTTTAAGGAAATCACTTTGTCTGGGCTTTGGAAAAAAGATTATAGTAGCACAATTCTGCCTGCAGCTCCTGGAGAAGTGGTGTTGATTATTCTATTAGAAGCAGCCTCCAGGCCATCATTTAGGTATGTGAAGTGGCTAGAATATTACCCGCTCTTCGTCAAGATCACAAGCTGTGCAGTCAGGCTTGTAAACAGATACTGATGATACAGAATGGTGAGCTTCATGTGAAAGGTGAGTAAAACACTTTGTGTGAGCCTGATATACGAGGCATTTAATTTTGACTCTGAGGATCAGGGAAAACTGCATGAGGACATAGCAGAAGTAGCATCTGACCAAAAGCATATAGTAGAAGAGCCATAGAACAGATTCATTTATTTCAAGAAGGAATATCACAGGCAAATGTAAAGGTGTTTTTATTTAAATTTAAAGGTTCTCAAGAGAAGGCCCCTCTGGGAATGGTAAATATGCTGATTGGACTATCACATTGCTATCCACCATATGACTGCTTCTAGCCTTCAGCATATAATTCCTGATGGTTGTTGCTAGTACCTTGACTTAAATAATTCTCTTATCACACACATAAGGGCCAGATATACAGCAAACCCACCTGCTTTCTATTGTGCCTCATTTACCTTGTGATGTCAGTTGCCCAAATGAAACCACATAAAACCAGCAGTAGCATCATTTCCTGCTAGAAAACCATAACTCCCCTTTCCTTCCCTAACTTTATTTTAAAGATCCAAGAACTCTCAGTCCTGTTTTGTTTCGACACTGACTATTCCATTCTGTGCTTAAGTTGCTATCCTTGGCTAGAGAAGAACTTATGTCTATGGACTCTTGTCTCTTTTAGGACCAACAAATCCAAGGGAACTCTCAGCATCACAAGGTGATTCTAACACATTTTAAAATTTCTTTTACTTCCCCACTATCCTTAGTGAACATGCACACCAATTGTTTCATCAAAGCATCAAATTACCTCCATTCTCACTTGTACTTCATAACTAAGCCTCTTATTTCACTAAGAAAATGGAAGCAATCAGAAATTTCCACATGCTCCCACATTGTCTACCCTCAAGCCAGCATCTGTGCTCATAGATTGCCTCTCTTTCAACTATTGTGGTTGAAATATCATTGCTCCTATCAAAAGCTAGCTACCTTACTATACACATGTCCTAAGTCCTCTTCAAAGACATGGATCTTCATAATTTTTCTGTTCATTTACTCCACTTTAATTTCTTCTTCCCTGCTAAATCAATTTTGTTAATATGGTATTGTGAAATATATTATAGTACCTACTATTTTAATGGGCTGGAGTGAAAGCACAGGGGTTGGGTGTTCACCTTGCATGCGGCTGACCCGTGTTCGATTCCTCTGCCCCTCTTGGAGAGCCCGCAAGCTACGGAGAGTATTGTGCCTGCCCAGCAGAGCGTGGCAAGCTACCCGTGGTGTATTGGATATGCCAAAAACAGTAACAATAAGTTTCACAGTGAGAGACGTTACTGGGGCCCACTCGAACAAATCGATGAGCAATGGGATGACAGTGACAGTGACTATTTTAATAAAAACCTCACTTGACCTATTATCTCCAAAGATAGTCCCTTATACTCTGCGCCCTCTTTATAACAATTCACCAAAAGCTCGTCTTTGTCCATTTGAGCTCCTATTATTTCCATGCATTGTTTAAATCTAATCAAATATCTCCCCCAAATACTTTTCTGAAATGGCTCTTAGCATCAGTAACTCAAATCAGCATGTTGTTAAACCCCTTATAAAGATCTAGGCTTCATATCACTTAACTGTTGGTACTATTTTATATGATTGATTGTCCTTCATCCTTTCATTCTGTCGCCTAAATTCTCTCTCTTTTTTTTTTTTTGCCCCCCCCCCCACACATCCTTCATGGCTGCTTTATCACTACTTGTTTTGATTCCATATTCGCCCAAATGATGACAGGTCTGAGAATTCAGGCCCTGAGTTTTTTCTTTTTTCTCTTCAGATTTTTCTTAGATTTAAATACTGATATTCACTCATGATTGATGTTTTACTTTTGGAAGACAGGGGTCAGGTCCAGTCTGGACCTCTTTCCTGAACTCCTGGCTCAAAAGTCTGCTCACTTGTTCCCACTTGGACCATAAGGAGGGATCTCAAACCTAAACTTACCATCTTGCTCTCCCGTGTGCCTCTTCTCTAATATAGGCTGGTTATATCCTCAAAATAAATAGCTAAGATATAATCACTTATTTGTTGTTCACCCTTGCACTGCCTTAGTTTAAGCCACCAGTGTTTCTCATAGGGATTATTTCAAGAGCTTCCTGATTTTTTCACTTTTGTTCTCTACAGTGCTGTCGAGAATAATCTCAACTCAAAAATACTGAAACAGTCTTTAACAATGTAAGTGTAAGTAATATCTTGCCACTCTTTGGATCAAACCCCATTCAATGACATTAAAATATCACTCTAAGATCTCATGAAACAGAGAATCCTGTATGATTAACATCCGCCCCCTAATTTTTCCTTTGATCTCAAGTTCTATTAGTCATGACATTGTGCACTCCACTTTGTCATCCTCAACCATTTAACAATTTGTTTTTATTCTTATTTTAGGAACTGTGAGTTTCAAAACTATTAATGATAGTATTTCATGTGTACAGTGTTCCAACACCCACCCCCTCCCCACCAGATTTTCCCTTCCCTCAACCTGCCCCCTCTCCTCTCCATCATGGTAAGCTCAGTTCTGTAGACCAGTTCCCAGTTTCTGCTGCCTTTAGCCATTTCCTATTTCTTCAGTTTGTTTCTTTATATCCCACTTATGAGAGAAGTCATTTTATATATGTCCTTCTTCTGATGTATTTAGTGTTAAACTCTTCAGATCTGTCCATATAGCAAAAAGTTGCATAATTTTGCCTTTTTTATAGCCAAGTAGTATTCCTGTGTGTGTGTGTGTGTGTGTGTGTGTGTGTGTGTAATATATATCTTTTAAAAATATCCAGTACACTTGAGTTGTTTCCAGATTTGGGGTTGTTTCCAGATCTTGGCTATTGTGAATAGTGCTGCAATGACCATAGAAGCCTATTTAAAATAGAGTGTTTAGGCCCCTGGACTAGATATCAAGAAGTGGAATTTCTGAGTCATATGAAGCTCAATTATTAGTTTTTTTGGTAACTGAAGTTTCCTAACTGTTTTCCAGAAAGCGTGAACCTGTGGACATTCTCACCAACAGTGGTTGTGGGTATCTTCCCTGCTATATCCACACCAACATTGGTTATTAAAAATTTTTTTTTGTTGAATCACAGTGATAAACACATTTACAAAGTTGTTCATGATTGGGACATTGGTTATATTAAAATTTTTAGTTTTGTTGTAATTTTTAGTTCCCTTATAATTTTGGACTGGAGCGATAGCTCAGCGGGTAGGGCGTTTGCCTTGCATGCGGCCGATCTGGGTTTGTTTCCTCCGTCCCTCTCAGAGAGCCCAGCAAGCTACTGAGAGTATCCCAGACACATGGCAGAGCCTGGCAAGCTCCCCATGGCGTATTCGATATGCCAAAAACAGTAACAACAAGTATCACAATGGAGATGTTACTGGTGCCCACTTGAGCAAATCAATGAACAATGGGATGACAGTGCTACAGTTCTATAAATTTTAGCTTCCTCAAAGCCCACAGATGAGAGAAGTTATTCTGTTTATGCTTCTCTACTTCTGACTTATTTTATTCACCCTGGTGTTTCTAGATGCCAGGTGAGCTTCCGTCTCAGAACCCTGGCACACACTGTTCTTTTTTTCTGCAAATCTTTTCCAAGAACATCTCTTGACCTGCTCCTACACTTTCTACTAGACTGTTCATTTCCCTTAGTCCATGAGCTCTGCTTTAAGCCTTCTAGATTTATTGCTTCTCACCTGGGATGTAGGGAGCCATTTTACAAGCCCAGCTCTTATCCTCTAGTCAAGCGGAGGCTTACTTGGGATTCCTGTAACGAGGTCACCACTGCTGACCTTACTGATCTTATCAGTTGCCATTCCCCTCTCACTAGCCAACGCCCATGCCTGATCTGCCCAACGCCCATGCCTGATCTGCATTTTACTATTGTTCCTATGGGGGTCCAAGCATGCATACCGCCCCCCTCCCACCAAGAGGTATAAGTATTGTAACTGCTGTGAATAAACACTCTCTCTCTCTCTCTCTCTCTCTCTCTCTCTCTCTCTCTCTCTCTCTCTCTCTCTCTCTCTCTCTCTCTCTCTCTCTCTCTCTCTCTCTCTCTCTCTCTCTCTCTCTCTCTCTCTCTCTCCCACGAAGGGTCCTCCCTGTGGGACAGGATGATGCCCGCAGGGGGACCCCACACTGGTACATTCCTTATTCACGTTCTGTGATTTAGTTTTCTTAAAAGCATTGTACCTATATCACACTGTATTATTAGATTAATGATAGAATCAATAAATATTAGTTCCAGCAATTCTAAAATTTAACTGTTGTCTGGTATATCATACTCTACCTCAACAATTTGAGACTACTGTTCCTACTTGTTGGGGAGTTTTCCTTTACCTTTAATTCAGGTATCTAGTGTCTTTCATCCTGAGTATCAGTCTTGAGGGTCTTAGAGTTGTCTGCACTTAGGGGCAAGATTAAAAAGTGAAGAATGCAAACCAAGTCTAAAAAATTGCCCTGTAAGTGATACTCCTCACCTTTGTTTCCATTAAAATGGCAATAGCAATTAATCATATGGACACAGCTGGATGAAAGCCATGCTGGGAAATATAGTTACTGTTTGGGTCTAAGTCTGCAGTGACAAATTTACTCTGAAAATATTGTTTTCAATATTTTCAATATCAGACAGACAAAGGTCATCTCTGTCACAACCAATATACATCTATCTGTCTAATGATAATATCTGTTCATTAGAATTTTTAAGTTTCATGGAAAAGTCATCTTTTTCTATTTATATTCTTATAGCCATTAGGCTATAAGAGAGAGTCTCTTGCCCGCATGCCTGGCTGTCTTCCCCGGGGCCCCTCGGAGGGGATGGGGTCCAGCTTCCCTCCCCACCCCGAGCAGAGCTCCTGGAGGCCGAAGACCACCGGAACCTAGCTACAGCCATGCTCGAGGCACCTCTCCACATGTTCAGACAGGCCTCACACATGAAGATACCGGCAGAGGAACCCAGGTGTGTGTAATCCCATCAACGGCCAACATCCAGAGACTTAAAAGCAAGCTCCTAGAAGAATCTTGTAGCCTACTTCTCCCTCTGGGAGAAACTGGCAATCTTCTGAGAGTTTCCTGCCCACAAGGGACAGCCTTGCAAGCTTCCCATGGTGTATTCATATGCAAAATCCAGTAACAAGCTGGATCTCATTCTCCTGACCCTGAAGAGCCCCTAGTGCAACATTGTTGGGAGGGCCGAGTCGAGATAGACTTCTGTGATCTCAGGGAAAAGAAAAAATGAGATGTTTACTGAGCCCACCCGAAAAATCAGTGATTAACGGGATTTTATGATTCGTGATTCGTGATTCTTATAGCCACTCCAAGATATAGATCAACTGCTGGTTTATCTCCCATAAATATTTGTCTCTTTATTTTTTTAAAGGCCACAGATTAAAGGATAGAAGATTTATTGGCAATGTGTGGTAGAGGTTGTGATAAATTGAGTCAGATCATGACTGGCTATCCTTGTGGCTAGTATGAACAAGGACTTTCTTAGAGAATTAATATGCCAGATCACACACAATTTGAAGCAATGTATGTGAGAACCAATGAATTTGGTCCATCCTCCCATCTCTCCTAAACCATTGGGATATGTTGCATAACAGGAATTTCTCTATTGCCATCCTGTGGCTTTGTAGATAGGCGGAAGTGAATCAGTTAGGACCAAAAAAATGTGATTCTGTTTGATTTAACTGCACTTGTATACACAGAGTCTACATTCTTCCATGGGAAAGTTTTACTTGTACATCGGACTGCATGTTAAATTTGTGGCATAGTTCCAAGTTTTTCTTTGATTTTTTTCTCTATGTAATCTTTTGATGTAGGTGTGGTATATTATACAGGTAAAAATAATTATGAAACAACATCAATAAACATTGAGGTAAAAGTGGTGTTATGTTGAACCTAAAGCCAGGTTCAGGCATCTATGAAACATCCCTTAATGCCATGATTTGAGACCAAACACCAACTTGTTGTATGTGAAGTTTTGTGGGGCTTTGGGAACCACACTGGCAATACTCAGAGGTTACTCCTGGCTCTGAAGTCAGGTGGGCTTGGGAGACCATATAGAGGTCCAGGTATAGAACCTGGGTCAGCTGCATGTAAGACAAACACCCACTGTACTATTGTTCCAAGGATTTTGTTTTTGATTTAATGATTCATGTTGGGATCCTTTGAAATAAAGCATTATGTGATTATGTCAAATTAATAGGAGATACATATGTATTTTGATCTATATGTGAGCCTCCTCTGCCCAGATTTCCCATTTCCCAGTAGCTAGGCGGTCACACCCAGGGACTGCCCCCGACGCCATATAATCCTGTCAATGGCCAGCATCCAGAGACTTAAAAGCAAGTTCCCTCTGGGAGAACCTGGTAAACTACCTAGAGTTTCCTGCCCACATGGGAGAGCCTTGCAATGTCCCCATGGTGTATTAATATGCCAAAACCAGTAACAAGCTGGGTCTCATTTCCCTGACCCTGAAAGAGTCTCCAGAACGACATCGTTGGAAGGACAAGTAGAAAGAGGCTTCTAAAATCTCAGAGCTTGGACAAATGGAGATGTTACTGAGACCGCTAGAGAAATTTGACGATCAATGGGATGATGATGATGTTGTCAAACATTCAAATACTTGAATGTTATACTGATAAATATTAAAATATTTTGATATTTTATAGTGTACTTAGTTATTTTGACAAAACTCTGAATAAAGACAATAGGTATGGGGTCTGCGAGAGAGAGAGAAAGGGAGAGAGAGATAGAGAGATAGAGAGAGAGAGAGAGAGAGAAAGGGAGAGAGAGATAGATAGATATAGATAGATAGATAGATAGATAGATAGAGAGAGAGAGAGAGAGAGAGAGAGAGAGAGAGAGAGAGAGAGAGAAGAGAACACAAAAGTGACTGCCATAGTGACAGGTATGGGGTAGGGAGGGAAACTGGGACCATTGATGGTGGGAAGAGTACACCAGTGAAGGGACAGGTGTTGGAACATTATATTACAGAAATCCAATCATGAACAACTTTGTAAATATGTATATCACTCTGATTCAGTTAAAAAAATAAATGGAAAAAATCCAAAAATAGGTATGAGATTACAAGAATACCATAAAGAGCATGTGGGAAAGAGTAGAGGAGGTGGGAGGGAGAGGAATGAAGATACCAAGAAGGGAAGAGAAAGAATAGGGAAAGAGAGAGGTGGAGAGAGTGAGGGAGGGAGAGATAACGAGAACTTGGCAAGTAAGTGTCCAATGACATTCATGTTTTTGCTGTGTAATATTTTTCTTTGAAAGACTAAAATGTGCCAAACTGAATGATTAATTTTTAAAATTACTTCCTGAGAAAAAAATTCTTCCTAAAACATATCCATGGACTTTGTGACCCAATATGTGATGTTTACCATGTAGTTGAAGAGAAACTACTTTTTTTTTTTTTCTGGTTTTTGGGTCACACCCGGCGATGCACAGGGATTACTCCTGGCTCTTCACTCAGGAATTACCCCTGGCGGTGCTCAGGGGACCAAATGGGACGCTGGGATTCGAACCCGGGTTGGCCGAGTGCAAGGCAAACGCCCTACCCGCTGTGCTATCCTCCAGCCCATGAAGAGAAACTACTTTCTATACTCCTCAGTAGGATATTAGAAGATATATGAAGACCTGGTTCTCCAATTCTGCTAGTGTCAGAATAAAACAGTGGGAGTACATAGAATGAGCTCTGGCCCACGATCATCTGTATTGTATGATTCCTTAGTTATAATCAGAGACATAGAAAATAATGCTTTTCTACTAAGCAACAGAGAGGCAAAAGTTTAGGAGCAGGCTATGTGAGAATTTATTTCACATTTTCTTTCTGTTATTATTTTTTTCCTTCTAAATACCAGAAAAAGTGTTTCAACAAGAAAACTTCTGCTGAGTTATAGAGAAATTTGAGTCTACTAACAGCTAAGATGGTCCTAATTGTCTTCCCCCCAACCCCTAAGCTTTTTGGATCACACCCAGTGATGCTCAGGGATTACTCCTGAATCTGCACTCAGGAGACCATATGGGATGGAGAAGATGGAACCCAGGTCAGCTGCGAGCAAGGCAAATGTCCTAGTCACTGTGCTATCCTTCCGGCCCCTCAATTGTCTTTCAAACATTTAATGATAACTGAAATTACATATTTTTTCCCCTCTCTGATAAAAATGTTGACTAGTAACTATCATTCAGTTGTGAAGTTTTTTTTAATATGCTAGTTTACTAGAGTCCCATAATAAAATATCTAAACTGGCTGATTGGAACAATGGAAATTAATTGTCTGGTAATTGCAAAGTGTAGTCTTCTGAGATCTAGGTATTGGCAGCTTTGATTCTTTCAGAAAATTGTAAAAAGATGTATCTTCCTTTCCTTTTCCTTTATTTATGGTAGTTTTCTTGCAATCTTTGGCATTTCCTTAGCACATACGATCACTCAAATCTATGAATTTCTATTACGGTATCATTTGTATCTGCTCTCTGTGGCGTATTCAATATGCCAAATACAATGACAATGATGGGTATCATTCCCCTTACCCTGAAAGAGCCTCCAAATTGGCACCACTGGGAAGATTGAGTAAAGAGAGGCTGCTAAAATCTCAGGGCTAGGACGAATAGAGACATTATTGGCGCCCGCTCCAGCAAATCGATGATCAACAAGATAACAGTGACAGTGATACAGTGATTTGTATCTGTATTTGTGTCTAAATTCCCCCTTTTGTATAAGGACACAAATTAGGACCACACCTTAGTCTGGCATGACCTCACTTAATTATATTGACAATAATCCTATTTTCAAGTAAGGTCACATTCTGTTGTTTGGCCTAGGGCATCAGCACAGGAATTTTGTGAAGATATAATTCACCCTAACACTATCCAATTGCTGTTTTCAGAGAAAGGAGAAAGGTAAGAAAATCTAGTAAGTGATATTTGGATTCTATTTTTTGTTTGTCATTCAATTATTGCCTTTTATTCATTTTATAAAAAATTTTATTTAGCCACCATGGATTAGAAAGATATTTATGGTAGGGTTTCAGATCTACAATGTTCCAACATTAGCCCTTTCACCACTGCTTACTTCCCTCTGCCAGTGTCCCACCAGTTTCCCACTTTCTCTCCCACTCACCTGTCAATCTCTATCACAGGAACTTTAAGAATCATAATTTTCTGGGCCCAGAGATATAGTACTGTGTAGGATAACATTCCTTTGCCCTTTCCACCTTTGCCACAAGGAGCTTAGGTTCATCCCAGTCACACCCATTAAGGTGTTCCCGAGTCACTCCCATTTCTTTAACTGTAACCACTTCTTTATGCTCTCTTCCCCTAAACAGTTAATCAGCTTTCCCCCTAATCTGACTCTGTTAATTTTGTAAGGTCAGACCTTCATAGGACACTGAACTTTATACGTTAATATTGAATATTATAACACTGAATATTATAATATTGCCTTTCTCCTCTTTTTATGCCTTTTGAATAATTTACTTTAAAGCAATGTCCTTTTTGTATGGACACAATAAGAAATGCATTAAAGCTTAGATAATTGCTCTCCCAGGGCCATCTTGATCTCAGACTACAGTGCTCAGGCCAGATTAGTCTTTCCTATCCCTAGCAGGGTTCTATTCTCATCATTACTTTTGGATCATGACAGCATTTGTCTATGATCAAGCTCTTAACTTATAGTTAAGAATTAGGCACTTTGGCCAGGCCCATCTCGATGCCAGGGTAGCACATAATTCACCACTTGCCCTGGATCTGTCCCGTCCCTCTTCGGGACCCTGCGTTTGGGGTGCTAGGAACTGAGGGCAACTGAGGCTTAAGTGGAGAAAGCAGATGCCCGGGAATGAATAATATTCGAAGCCAATTAAATCCCAAGTTACAAAAGCATAATATTGTCTTCTTGTGTCTATACAAAAAGGACATTGCTTTAAAGTAAATTATTCAAAAGGCATAAGGAGAGGACAAAGGCAATATTATAATATTCAGTGTTATAATATTCAATATTAACTTATAATATAAAGTTCCGTGTCCTAGGAAGGTCTGACCTTACAAATTAAAAGAGTCAGATTAGGGGGAAAGCTGATTAACTGTTTGGGGGAAGAGAGCATAAAGAAGTGGTTACAGTTAAACAAAGAAATGGGAGTGACTCGGGAGCACCTTAATGGGTGTGACTGGGATGAACCTAAGCTCCTTGTGGCAAGGCGGGAAAGGACAAAGCAATGTCATCCTACAGTACAGCAAGTAGGGTTCTTGCCTTACAAGTGGCTGACCACTTCTGCACATCATTGCCTATCCTTAACTCTATGCATCTAACCCAGTTTGGGTTTTCTAAGTGGTCCATTTTTATTTAAAGTGTGAGACAGTTATTTTCACTTTATTTCCGTCATTGAACTTGGTCTCCGCTTGCACTGAAAGAGGATAAATATATTTATCCCATATTTACCCAGCATGTACACATGGAGATAAGAGAACGTTATGATACTTTAAAATTTGTAATGAATTGGGTTTCCAAGTTATTGGCTTTTAGAACACTACTGTTCTAAAAGCCAATAACTCCATAATTATCTGGTTATGAAAACTGCCTTGAGAAGACATACCTATTTATAAACATTCTTGCATCATATTCAGAAATTCTGTTCTCTGGCAGATTTGGAAATAATGGACTGCAAAAAGATCTCCTTTGGAAGTAAACATATATATATACACACATATACATATATATAATATATATGTGTGTATATATACATATGTGTATATATGTGTATATACACATATGTGTATATGTATATGGGGTCACATTCAATGATGCCTATGGCTTATTCCTGTCTCTGTGCTCAGGGATCACTTCTAGTGGGGCTTGGGGACCATATGGGGTGCCAGGGACCCAGCCTGATAAGGTAGCACCTTACCTACCATGGTATCTTTTAGGTCCTAATAATATATATTTTAACCTACTGTTCACATGGAAAAAAAAGAATATGGAAATAATTTTATTGATGGTTTTAACAATCAATCATGAATTAATTTTTTTAGGAAAGCAGCATGTGTTTATTGAAAAGGTGGTACTTATTATATTTCTTTATTTCAATTCTGATTTTATGTATAAACTATATGCTTATATATCCATTTAACAAAAGCAAATTTGAACAATTAATTTCCTTGAGTTTCAATTTTATTATCTATAAAATGAGAATGCTAATGCCTTGCAGGGCTACTGGGAGCATTAAATCGGAGAGTTTATGAAAACTCATAATTGTCCTGAAATTTAAAAGATAAAATTAAATCATTAAAAGATAATTTTCCTACTTTTCTAATACTTTGACTTGTTTTGAATTACTATCTCTAAAGTGCTGTAAGTGTAGTCAAAATAGACTAGAACTGTGAGCAGCATTCCCCTTTATATCCATTGGATTACTATTTTTTTTGGATTGAGAGAGAAAAGTGTGGAGTTATGATTGCTGGGTATTTTCAGAGTCTACCAGATCCTAATTGTACTATATTAATTTTGTGCAAGAGTAAGAATGTTGTCAGTAAATCTTGAACTGTAGGAAAGTGGGTGAGCTAAGAAAAATCCAATGTGATGAATGACCTATTAACTTTTGAAAAGTTTGGGTACACGCTGCAGGGCAGGACAGAACTGAAGGCATCCGACCATTCAGTGGTTAAGTATTAAACTTTGAATATTGTGTAGAAGATTCCTCTTAAGTCTTTCTTTGGAATGTGTTAAGCAAACATATGACTTTTAGAGAATTATTATTATTAGTGGGTTATTGGAACAATTTCCTTCTTAAATTATTTATGCTAATGATCTTCTAACAATGAGACTGGTGTATTGAGAGTTCTTAAAGTGAAAAGAAAATTGTGGAAAATTGAAAGGAAGTACAAATTTTGTGATTGGTTGGGTTTCAGACACAGAGCATCATTTTTTCAATATTTAGATCTAGTATTTTTCCAAATTAGTTCAGGCACACTTTAAGCTATTCAATCTAAATTTCTAAGAAAGTCTAATTGATCTGTGTTGGAATATTTTCCCTTTTTCAGCTGCCTTCTGGAAGTAATTTCAGAGGCAGTTTCCCTTTTGTCACAGAAGCCTAGCTGATCTTTGACATGCAGATTTTAGGTGCTAGCCAGGCCTGACTTGACATTGTAGATTCCAGGCTCTGGCCTAGCTTAGTCTTTGGGATGTAAATCCGAGTGCTTTCAGCCCAAAGAAGGCTTCGGTTTTGGTTTTGTATCTTCTTTCCTGGGGGCCTAGATTAAAGGCCTGTAGATACAAAAGAATTATGTTGCCTCAATGTTCTTCCTGTAAGATCTTTTGGTGCCTTTGGTGAGGTCACTGTATTGCGCCCTTTGGAAGGGCCATGATCAATAAAAGGGGTTCAGAGAGAAGGTGAGGGCGGGCAGAGAGTGTATAGAGGGAAGATTGGAATAAACTGCAAGTGAGACCAACCATCTTGGCTCCGTTCCTTCCTTCGCCTGCCACATCATTGCCATCAACCTCCCCCGGGCTGGAGGAAGCGGCCGGAGACTACTCCGGTGGCCGGAGAGACAGCGCTGCTATCCTAGGCCCTGTGCCTGGCTTGGTGCGGTGAGGCATCCCTTCCCTCGCCTGTGCCTTTTCTTTTTATTTTTATACAGATCTGTTTCCTTTTGTATGCACTAACAGCACATGTTAGCATATGCTGTGTTCCAAGAACTCTTTTAAAAGATTTCTCTGGGTCTTGACACATTCTACATTTTTGCCTAAGAGTACACGAAGTAAGTAGAAACATACACAAAAAGGTTTAAGAAACGATTTCATTATTGATCATGAATGAATTATAATTGACTATAATTAATTGAGCTACTTTAATCCTTACATTTTTATTGCATGGTGTAATATGCAATTTAGAAGTTATTGTTCCATGTGTAATCCACAGTAATTGACAAGGTAGTACTATTGTTGTACATGTTGGCAGTACTATGTTGGTAGTACTAAGTTGGCAGTATTAATACCCATCTATGATAGACAGATATTGATGGATATTAAAGCATCATTAGGCTTTTCTCTGACACTGGTCTATGATATTTTTAATTCTTAAAATTAAGTAACAGCAAAAGGAGAATTTTTGTCTGCTTGTTCTTTGGTTTTTGGGCCACACTTGACTTTGCCCTGGGGTTACTCCTGGCTCTGCCTCAGGAATTACTCCTGGCAGTGCTCAGGGGACAACATAACATGCTATTTTTGAGCAACCATGTGGGATGTTAGCAATTAAATCCGAGTTGGCTGTGTGCAAGGCAAATGCCTTGCCCATTGTACTCCAACTCCTGCAAAAGGAAATGTTTTATAAAGGAAATGAATAAGAAAAAGTTCAACGCAAGAGACTTGTTTTACAACCAACTAATATTGCAAGACTATGAACTGAAGCTAGTATTTCTTTAAAAAAATGAAAAAGATTATTTATTGTTTGTTTATAATACTATTAATAATGGTTTTCCATGACCATAATTCCAACACCACACCCATCATCAGTGTACCCATTTCTCTCCCCCAAGGACCCCAAATCCCCTCCATCTATTCCTCCCCTACTCAAATGTGCAGATCAGTTCCTCCATGCATCTTTGTTGCTGCCTTGCTGTGAGTCCCACATATGAGAAAGATCATTCTGTATCTCTCCCTCTCTGACTTCACTCAACATGATATCCTCTAGTTCTATCAATGTGCTGCAAATGTCATGATTTTGTTTTTTCTTAGAGTTGCATAACATTTCATTGTGTATATACATCACAACTTCTTTTTTTAAAGTTTTTATTGGATAACTGTGAGATACAGTTGAAAACTTGCATAATTGCATTTCAGTCACACAATGCTCAAGCACCCACCCTCCATCAGTGCACATTTTCCATCACCATTTTCCCAGTTTCCCACCTGCCAACCCCACCCCACCCTATTCCCTGCCTCTGTGGCAGGTACGATCCATCTTACTCTCTCTCTAATTTTAGGCATTATGGTTTGCAATACAGATACTAAGAGGTCACTCTGTTTGGTCCTTGGTCTACTTTCAGCACACATCTCCCATCCTGGGTAATCCCTCCAATCATCATTTGCTTAGTGGTTCCTTCTCCATCCCAGCTGCCTTTCCCCCCAACACGTGGGGCCAGCTTGGGCTTCCAAACCGTGGTGTGATCGTCCTGGTCCATATCTCTATTGTCCTTAAGTGTTAGTCTCATATTATGCTACTTTATATTCCATAAATGAGTGCAGTCATTTTATGTCTGTTTCTCTCTTTATGACCTATTTCACTTAGCATGATACTCTTCTTGACTATCCACTTATATGTGAATTTCATGATTTCATCTCTTCTAACAGCTGCTTAGTATTCCATTGTGTACCAGAATTTCTTTAACCAGTCATCTGTTCTCAGGCACTTGGGTTTTATACAGATTCTGGCTATTGTAAACTGTGCTGCTATAAACATACAAGTGCAGATGTCATTTCTACTGTATTTTTTTGAATCTCTGAGATATATTCTACATCACAACTTCTTGATCCATCCATCTGTAATTGGACATTTGGGTCGTTTCCATACTTTGACTATTTACTAAGTGCAGTGATTAACATAGATGTATATATATATATATCCTTCTGAATTAATGTTCTTGGTAGATTCCAAGATGTGATAGAAGCCAAGAAGTAGTATTCTTGGGTCATATGAAATTCTATTCCTAGTTTTTTTTAAAACTTTTTATTAAATCACCATGTGGAAAGTTACAAAGTTCTCAGGTTTATGTCTCAGTTATACAATATTCAAACACCCATCCCTTCACCAGTGCCCATATTCCACCACCAAAAACCCCAGTATACCCCCCACCCCCACCCCCTACCCCCTACTGTATAACTAATGAATTTCACTTCATTTTCTCTTTACCTTGATTACATTCCATAATTCAACACAAAACTCACTATAGTTGTTGGAGTTTCCACCCAAGAGAGACAGACCTACTACCAAGGAAGCATTTGATATTAGTTTTCCATTGCTGGAAATGAAGAGATATGTAGCCCCACTGCTACAAGTACATAACTCTCTTCTTTTCTTTTTTCCTTTTTCCTTTTCCCTTTTTTTTTCCCCCTCATCCCCCTTCCCGCGCCTCATAGTATGGTGTACGCCACACCGCGTCGGCAGAGTGGGGCTTTTGCTTAGTTCACAGTCCAGAGAGGTGACTGCTACATTAATAACCTTCAATATTTCAACAAAAACTTACTGTTATTATTTGGAGTTTCCCCTCCCCAAGTCAGACCTGTTCAAAAGGAACTGCTGACAATTTTAAATGTGAAGTCTGTGAATTTATTAAGCTGTTTGTTGCTAAGTGAGACTTCTGTGTTACTTATCTGTTTGTTGAATTTATTTGGCTTCTATGTTACTTTCCCATATAATTTGGTGTACTCCTACTGGACCATCAGTATTGTGGAATTTCGAGGTGTCACTCAGTCCAGATACTTCAGAATTCATGACTATGTGAATGAGTTGACAAGACAGTGAACCTGGAGATGGGTGTAGCTGCTTGGGCTTTCAGAAGTATGGGTGGGGGTTGGAGGAGAGGGTCATCTTCACTTCAAGAAGACACCAGACTTTCTCATCATAAGCACTGGGGTTCCTGAAATTATTCACAGTTTGTCATCTCTGTAGAGAATATTCCAGAAATTATTATTTTATTAATTTTGTTTATTTGTTTTCTTTTGGTTTTGGGTCACATCCAGTGGTCTGCAGGCCTTATGCATGGCTCTGTGCTTTGAGATCACTCCTGGTGGGCTTGGGGGCCATATGGGGTGCTAGGAATTGAATCCAGGTTGGCCAAGTGAAGAGAAGTGCCCTATACTATCATTCCAGCCCCAGTATTTTTTTAAATCTATAGGGATAAAGTAAGATTTATCTATAAACATGCTAAGGAGAACCAAGCAAAAAGGTACACATAGTATAGAAAAAGACGAAGTGTGTGTGTGTGTGTGTGTGTGTGTGTGTGTGTGTGTGTGTGTGTGTGGTGGAAGGGAGAGTGTCACACCTGTTAAAGTATCAAAGACTATGATTATCAGTTAAGAAAAAAAGTAACAATCAATGTGAGGTGAAACCTGAGAAAAGGAGGTCTAGGTAGATATATACTACCTGTGCATTTCAGCCAGAATATTTTGGTATTTTCAACATTGAGCTTTAAAGAATTTGACTCTGTGGAATCAAAGGAAGGACTATTTGGTTAATAGGTTTGTTTGAGTTTTGTCTTCGGTTAGAATGGAATCAGGGTAAATGCTTCTTAGAATCAATACAAAGAGGACAATGCAAGGTATTCTGAGCCTATCATAGAGCAATAAAATAAATGTTTGTTGAATTGAACTGGCCAATCGTCAAAACAGTAGTAGAAAACTTTTCAAGTAGAAAACTTTTGTCTGAGCACAAAACTTTTTATGCTCAGACATAAAAACTGGGCATGAAGAGTTTTTTGCAATGTTTCTACATCTACAAGGTTGACATTATAGGTTGGAGGCAGAGGGAAATCATGTCAAAAAGGAGGCCCTAAAATTTAGCTTTTAGAATCTCCTGATTTAGAAAAGTTACTGCTTAGTTTTATTGATTTTCTGCCTCTCCCCCCAAAAAAAGAAATAATCAGGACTACAGATTAAGTAATACTATGGTTATCTTATCACTTGAGATAGGAAAATACAGAGTTATTGCAAATGCAACTGTTTGCAATATAAATTGGTGCCATGGGTATTTTTTTCTCAAATGTGTGTTATAACATGCTTGTGAATTAAGTGAAATTGTACTATGGCTGGGTCAGGAGAAAGTTCAGGATTTATGTGTGGAAATAATAGCTCTTAAGCTAACTACTGTCTGGAAAATCATCTCATTATTCCCAAGTGAAATGTGTTCTACTGTAACAGTTTATTGCTTCTTTCACTATGGAACTGTTTCATTTATTCATTCAAAAAACGCATTCACAATTGTGGTTAAAATATTGAGTT
This sequence comes from Sorex araneus, assembly GCF_027595985.1. Taxonomy (NCBI): domain Eukaryota; kingdom Metazoa; phylum Chordata; class Mammalia; order Eulipotyphla; family Soricidae; genus Sorex; species Sorex araneus. The sequence goes on along the minus strand of NC_073305.1, from coordinate 161,250,751 downwards.
CCTGTAACAAACGATCACGAACAACTTTGTAAACCATGTTTAAATACAGTGTGGGGAAAATCCCAAAATGCATTCATTCATTTCACCCAACAAATGAATTTAATCTGGGCACTCATTAGCATGCATACGCTGATTGCACTTGCACTGATTACTTTTCTGTGTCTGCCCAGACACCACTAATGCCATTTAGACAAGAGTAGACTGTAATTAGGAGGTGGGGTCACACATTTTACATAGTCTTTTTGTTTTAGAATGAAAGATTCCAGAGACATAAGGACATTGCTATGTTATGAAAAAGCATAACATGAAAGGCTATATTCCAACAACAAGATTTGAAGAAAGAGATTTATTTATAGGTCACCACTGTTAATGTTCACACAGGACAATTCATCTCACAAAGAAACCTCACGAGAATCTGCCTGATTTCCAGTCTCCTTACAAACACATGAAGAGCATTAATTCAACTTTATATTATCTTTGTAAAAGCCTTTTTTATGCCTAGTTTTTCCAGAGCCTAAATCTCAAAATCATTCCCATGCCACCATGCAACACCAAACTAAGTGAAAATTTGAAAACAGTGTTAAGGAGAAATAAATACTTACATAAATGCTGCTTAAAATTTTTTGAAAGTAATTACTTTTACTGCCAGGACCTGAGCTTGTGTTGCATACTGTAACAATAGCCAGTGTTTTGCGTGGTTTCCAATGTGCTAAGTTATTCACACATATTCAGCCACATGCCCTTCACAACTTTAAGAGATTGGTATTATTGTTTTCCCTAGCTTTCATATGAGAACCTAAATGCATAGAATCTAAGTGGCCAAGGTACTAATAAGATAAAAAGTATAATCTGGGGATGAGAGTTTGGTCAATCTGGCTCCATCCTCCTACACTAGCTTGGAAATGACTGAGCAAATGAGGTGGTTATTATGAATAGCATCTACTCATCTGAGTAGATCTATTCTCTGTCAATTTATTTCAATGATGCCCTCTGTCTTGTTGAAAACAGAGAAGCAAGTTAAAGTTAAAATGCAAGAACTAGAGTGACAGGAAGGATTCCTTTTGATTCATAGGAAAGAACTCTAGTATATGAATGTGATGTGGATCTGAGGGTTGGATGGGTTAGGGGAAGGAGGGGAAAAGATACGATATATCTCATGCCAATTTCAAAATATGATCATATGAGCCCTCTAAGCAGTCTGGTTCTTAAATTATTTGTTAGCTATGTTACCAAATTTTCCCTGGTGGAGGTTAAGGGTGGGAAGGGATGCAATGAGACGCAGAACTGGTGTCAGATGAACTCAAATACTTAAGGAACAGAGGGGTGTGGGGAATCTAGATGGGACAGCAGAAGTTCAGAATGAATGCTTTTAGATCTAAGGAGTTGGGAGTAACGACTGTCTTGAAGCTTTTGATAACAATCCTGTGTAGAAATAGAAGAGGGGTAGGCATATGAAGTCGGGATAAGTGCTTGATATTTGAGAGAGAGAAGACAATAGCGGTTTGTCTGTAGCCAACCGTCCATGTTAGCAACCTACTATTTATTGGTCCAAAGGATATAAGAGAACTTGCCTAATTAAGACCTAGATGGCTTCTCGAGTTTTACTGTGCAAGGGAGAGAAGAAAACTAGGGGGAAAAGTACCTCATCAAAATGAGCATTCTCATGACTTCCAGAAATATCTATGCCAGTTAGCAGCTCTATGAACCTTGCACACACAACACCTATTACACGAATCCTTTTGAAAACCAGGATGAAACTTCTAAAGGCTTCATTGTCTGGCCTGGTGGTAGGGCTATAGACCCACATTTTAGATGCTAAGTGCAAAGTGTTAGATGCATTATCTTTTCTTCCCTGCACAGCAAGCAGACTTTCCATAGAAAGGAAGCCTTACATCTCTGTGTCCTGGCCATGCTGTCTGCATGCCACCTCTGTTCTTATAAAAAGATGTTCTTTTAGGGCCTGGAAAGGTTTACCAGTGATGTACAAAAAGCTGGTCTCAAATCTAGCAAACAGGCTTCCAAAACAAGCATAATGTCATTGACCAAAGGGAAAAAAATCAGCTGTTTTATTTCTTTATTAATATCTACCATGTTTGCTTTCTGCCATTCAGGCTTAAAATAAATATACTTAGTGATGGACATTTACGTCACTCAATTTAATTTTATCATCAGAGTATGTGCAGCCTCTGATCAGGGAAGAGTGAAAGTCTGTAAAAAAACTAAAGCTCGCCGAGGGGTGAGTGCACTCGCGGGCTCTCTGGGCAGCTCTGTCTCACCGCCCGCGTTCGGTGCCCTGGAACCGCAGTGTGTGGACCGGATCGGGACGGCCGGTGGTCAAGGACAGGCGAAGGAAGAACGAGGACCAAGCTGGTTGCTGATTAGTTATCATTTATTCAATCTTCCATCTTTCTCATCTCCCGCACTCCCAGCTCTGGCCTCTCTGGATCAACTGCCACTTCTTTCTGGCTTCTCTCTCTCCTCCTCCTTGTCTCTCCCACCTTGCCCTCTAGGCTACACCCAGCCAGGTAGCAAAATCAGCATAAGAAAGCCCTTCCTGAGGGCAGGGCATTCCAAAGCCCTTCCTCACTCTTAAGGTTTTTTTCTTTTCCTTAGTCCAGGAACTTATTAACATCTTAATACTAGTTATTTTTGTATGGACATAGCAAGGGATACATTGAGGCTTGCAAGGCAGCTCTCCTGGCAACATCTTGCCACAGACTCAGACCACAGCACTCAGGCCAGATTAATCATTCCTCACCATAGCAGGGTCCAAATCTGGTTATCACTGGATCATGACAGCATTTGTCCATGATCAAGCTCTTAACTTATAGTTAAGCATTAGGCACTTTGGCCAGGCCCATCTCGATGCCAGGGTAGCACACAACTCACCGCTTGCCCTGGGTCCTTCTTGTCCCACGTCGGGACCGTGCTTTGGGGGTGCTAGGAAGTAAGGGCAGCTGAGGCTTAGGTCAAGAGAACAGATGCCCTGGAGGAAAATATCATGTAGAGTCAAATGACTCCCAGGTTACAAAAGCATAACATTTGTTAAGTCTTCCTGTGTCCATACAAAAAGGACTTGCTCTGAATAAACTATGCAAAGGACTCAAGGAGAAGAGAAAAACACTATTTACAAGTCAACAGAACACTAAGAAAGAAGCTACAAATGAACAAAGAGGAATAGGAGCACTGTAACGGGAGTAACCCAATAAACCTAAACTACTGAGGTTATGTTATTCTACAAAAGTCCAACTTTCCTTTCCCTCTGCTGGTCTCTGCTTGGTCTCGGGTGCTCTGAAATTTGCTATGGTATGAAAAGTCAACCCCCCAATAGTCACTGGGCTTCAATAGTTCCGAGGACTGTGCCCATGTTCACCATTGTTTGGAATCAAAACCTCAGATTACTTTTCGAGGAGGAATTATTTATGCTCTTTGAGGCTCAGTGACTTTCCTGAGAAAGCAGAACCAATCACATCTATTTTCCAGGATTTCGTTCAAGAGAAAACTCTTTTTCCCTCCAAATCCCAATTTATTTGAAAAAGTTCTGCCCAGTCTTCAAATCTCTGGTGAGATATCTCCTGCTCCAGATGAATTCCTCAGCCTTGTCTGGATCAGAACCATCTTGGGTACCACATTCTCTCTTGTCTCCTGTTGTAGCTCTTTCCATACCATGATCAAATGAGGTAGTGTGTGGTAGATCAGCACCTGCCCTTTTACTATTGAATAAAGAGGATAAAGAGGAAGAAGAGAAACTGGTTTCTTTTCTTATTAAATTACAATTCTGTGAAGAGAGGAAACACATATGGCTTGTTATCAGGCATGTCACTGTGCCTGACACATTGTCAGCTCGTGAGTAGAAGTGAAGTAATGCATAAATTACCCAGGCCATATGCAGCTTACAGTGGTTATCCCTTTCCTATTCTTGCTTGTTCTTGAACACTTACAACTGTAGGAGGACTATTAATATTGCAATAGGTAGTTGCTCATGCAGCTGGATTTTTCTTCTCTACTGGATTGATGCGGAAAGTTAGAATTTCTTGATTTCTCCATCTCCAGGAGTGCATTTCTATATAAAACCTTCTTCTGTTAGGTTGACATAGTTGTGCTTTGGAGATTTCCTGAATTTCTTAAAACTAATTTTTAGATGTGACCCTCTGAGAGTGATCCTTTTAGAAAACAAAGAAACAAGAGATTAGATAAAAAGACCCAGAATAAGTAAGCTTCAGTGGAGGGAAGAAGAAAGCACTCTTTGAGAAGGCGACTCCAGGTTTGATTTCAGGGGCAAGACAAATTGGAGACAATATAGGGAACACCAAGGCTCTTACACAGAAGAGATTTGTGATGCGGGACATTGGCCTGGCACTAAGCATAAATGTTTAGCAAACTACAGTGTTAAAAATGAAAACTTATCTGGCAGCTAATTATTAAAAATTGTCTCTGAATATAAATGATGAATAAAGAGGCCTTGCATACAGCTGGCCATGGGGGGGTGGGGAAGGTTGATCCCTGTGTACCCATATGATCTCCTGAGCACTGCCATCACAGGTCCCTGAGCACAAAGTGAGGAGTGAACCCTGACAAAAGCTGTGTGTGGCCCAACAAATAAAATCAAGACATTGTTGCTATTTGTTCATGAGATCACATTATCCCAGGTCTGTCCTGGAATAATGGTGCCAAATGTCCCCACATTGCTTGTTCCACACTTGGCTCTCTGTGTTCACCTTTCAGTGCGGTCACTTGCCTCCTGTTGCTAACTGCAGGATGTCTTTTTTGATGACTGTATACTTGGCTGGGTTAGAAGGATTTACGTTTTTCTGAGAAACAACTTAAATCTATTGTCAATTTGATTTCCTTTGACAGTAATGATTAACTTCATGGCTAAAGATCGCTGAGTTGAAAATTTTCTCTGGTTAATTCAAGTAATCCCTACCCTTCTCCGTGATTTCCAGGGAACAATTAACAAAGAGAAGTGAAAGAGTAAAGGAACAGAAGTAAACATGTCCTCAGAAAATGGAAAGCGAGGGCATTTTTCTGTGCCCTTAGTTACTAAGCATATTTCAAGTCACCTGCTCTAAATAAGACCTAGGTCTCAAGGAAAAAAGACTAATTGGAAGAGAAATTTTGGGTTTCCAGGACCTGAATTTAAGTGATTGATGGACTCTGTGCTCTGTTCTTAGGGGAAGGTAGCAAAAGTTGTATTCATTTAATACCAATACCCTTTCACCTACATAAAATTCAGAATTGCCACAAGTGAGAGCACCTAGTTTAGGTGAGTTATCCCTTGATTCATTTTATTTTTTGTCTCACCACTTTTATATGTATTATCAAGTAACAATCTCTATGTTCATTTGCATATTCCAAAGACTATGGCCCTTCAATCTACTAGTCACTGTCAATAGTCCCTTACTATCCTTTATTCCCTACTCTCTGCTCCTTTAAATGTTGTCTTTACAGATCTATTCTGTGCTTCGGTAAATACATTTGATTTCCCATACAAACATTCCCAATAACCAACTCCTCCAGTTTTTCTCAGCTTATCACCACTGTAAATTAGCTTACTAGATATCTCAGATCTGATAGTGAAAATGAATGAAGATGAATGGAAAGCTTAAGGTAATTTAGGAAAGTGGGATTCTTTTTATGAACAATGCAGAAGGTGCTGTCACCAGAAACAAACAAACAAGCAAACAAACAAACCAACCTCAACTTCTTTCCAGGTATACCCTGGAGCACAGCCAGGCAAAGGGAAGTGTGGGCCAACTGGAAAGATGTGAACTTTGCTCCTATTTTTAAGGCCCTGCCCTTCTCTCAGAAGAGGCCACCTGAAAAGAGCTTGCCTACCTGGCTGTGTTGTTCATTTTCCAAGTCAGAAACATGTTCAAATATCCCTGCCAAGAGCAATGCTTAAAATCATATCATTTAAAAGCATGGAGACTAAAGAAGAGTCTCATTTATTTATTCTGCAAAAAAGAATCCTAAAGGGAAAGTTATCAAGACAGCTGTCAAGAGACTAGTACAGACAACGTTAAGCAAGTATCCCTGGGCTCTGCAGATTTAGGTGTAAGGAGGAGGCAGAAAATAAAAAAAGTTTGCTCACCATTCTCGTCCATGGAATTCTCTAGAGAAGGTACAACTCAGAGTAAAAACTCAATTCAGATATTGGACATGATTTGATTGTGAAGCTTGTTGTCATGTAAAGTCCCTTCCCTCCTTTAGGTCTTTTTTTTTTCTTTTTTGGATCACACGCGGTGATGCTCAGGGGTTACTCCTGGCTCTTTAGGAATTACTCCTGGCAGTGCTCGGGGGACCATATGGGATGCTAGGAATCGAACCCGGGTTGGCCACGTGCAAAGCAAACACCCCACTGACTGTGCTATCACTCCAGCCCCTCCTTTAGGTCTTTGAACTCCAGACAACCTCATTAGCATGAGGTTGAGGACTGTTCACATTCCATGTTACACTAATTGCCTATTAAATAAAAGCAGCTTTTCTAGCTAAATTATTATGCAAAACATAACTCAAAAAGTTTAACATATAAATGTGGATCAGGATCAAATCTTATTTTTTGCCATTTCGAGTAGGGGTGAGGGAGACACAATAAAACTTTCTGTTCGATTCCCAGCTTCAGTTCTCATTTATTCAGTCAAAAAATTTATTCAAGCACACTCATTGTATGCTTGGTAAGGGGCAAGGCTCAATAGCATGCCAATTAAACACAGTGCTCACCTTTGGGGCACATTTATTTCGCTGAAAGATGCAGATATTAACTAAGTCATTACACCAGTCTATGATTTTAAACTGAGGTATATGCCATGAAGGAAATAGCACATATTTCCCTGCGAGTATAGAAACAGGGTGGATTTGGACCAATGCCAGGCCCTAGATCAGACAGGCTTGACTCCTTGGATCCCTATATCTAAAGTTTTTTCTCTCTGTTGTAAAGATGGAAAGAGGAGAACAAGGATGAACTCCATTGTCAAAGAATTCACTGAACAGAAAGAATTTTATTAGACCAGAGGTAATACTCCTTTGCCCAATAAAGTGGCCAGTCATCCTCTTCCTGGGTCACTGAGCATTCAAGTTAACCTGACATAACTCCGGCTTCAAATCTATGTGGTTGAGGCAATTTTAAGGTCTATCCTTGGAGAAAAATTAACTTTATAAAGGCTTCACTGAATTTCAGATGATATTAAACTGATTTCCTTTCATTAGAAGTAACTCTTAATGCATTAAGATGAGTTTTAATAATAAAAATGTTTAATTAAAATAATAATAAAAAATAATAATGAGTATAAGGGTCAGAATTAAAAAATTGAAAAACAGTGACTATAAACACATTTGACCCTCAGTGGGATTTAAAAAATGCCTCCAATAAATTTCAGGAAATTAGAAGTCCAATTTTATGGCAAGATAATAAATTCTCAATGCATATATTGTAGAATATTCCTGTTTTACAAAATAGCTCAACCTTGAAGCAGCCTTCCAGAATTTTTCATGCCTAAATGAGAAAGTTGATTTGAAGATTTAAAGTATATCACTTCTTTTATGAGCTATCCATATATAATTTTAGAGCTTTAAATGCATCATTTATATTTCATAACTGTTTCCTGTGTCAAATTTTCTCTGAAGGCTATGAAGGCTTCGCATTCGCTTGATACCAGATAACCATGTCCAATGTCTCTTTACTGCTTACCTGCTTCGTTCACACTTTCTACACTAATCTGTTTTATTTGATTTCAAAGATTTGAAAACTACTACTGTTTAAAAGGAATGTGTTACTTACTTTAGTCACAAGACCTTCACTGATATTTTCCTGGATTCTTCATGATACCATGCCTATAAGAGGCATTAATTTAGTGTTTAGTTGAGGACATAGCCCAAAGCTATGTTAAAGTGAGTTCATTTTGTAATAACTCATGGTTCTGTTTCTTTAGCATTAGTAACTTTGTGCTGGCCAGGCAGAAACTTTATTTATAGACTGAATCATTTGCACTAATTCAGAGGTCTGGAAGTTCTCATGTGGCCACCAGACATGCTAATTGCTACTGCAAGTTCAACAATGCTTACTATCTTTTGAGTTTTCCAACCTCCAATGTATAAAGAAAGGAATTTTTCACTTTGTAAAATAAAAGTAAGATGCTGGTGATTCCAAGAGTGTAGGGAGTAACTGTTTAACAAAACTTGGTTTTCATATGAATTCTATTTCTTTAGATTGGTTTTAGTTGCAGATTGACAGGATCAAATTCCAACTAACAATAATTTTTCTCTTCAAAAATTTTTCTTTTATACTATTCTTGATCAGTCAAGTAGTGGGAATACAGACAGGTAGTCTAATCACTAAGCGTAGAATTGAATCCAAGGAGTGAATTTATAGAAAATTTATACATTTTTGTTGTGTCTGTTGTCTTCTACTGGGAAAAAAACCAAAATCAAAATCCACTCTTTCAGCATTTTTTACCAACTCCAAATTAATAGAATTAAAGACATCATCTCTCATTTTTTCTCACTATCCAGGTGAAAATCCTTTTAGATTTTAGTAGGAACGAGGGGTCTTGCATGTTCATTTTGCCTTTCGTTTCACAAGTTGATTAGTCCTAGAAGTTATAAGAAAATAGAAGCATAAGTCCCACCCTTGGTTTGCTAAATCAGAATGTGCATTTCCAAGATCTTTAGGGAATTCACATGCACAGTAAAGTTTGAAAATCTAGATGTATATTATCCCATATGGCAGTCACCTGCGTTTATGGAACATTTGACATTCAGATAGTCCAAACTAAGATATACTTTTAAGTATAAAATATACAACAGATTTTGAAGACTGAGTATAAAATTATATGAAACATTTATATAATTATTATATTTAATAACATTAAAATGACAATTTGGAAAAATTGTGTTAAGTAAATTAATTATTAAATGAAAATTTTACCTTTTTCTTTGAATTGTTTGAATGTGCAAACTAAAAACTTTACAGTAGCTTGCATTTGTGGCCTATATTTGTGGCTCACAGTTTATTTGTACTAGATAGTATGGGCTAGTATGGGTTAGAGCTCCTTCTATCATTATTTTTCCACCTAAGCCATGTCTTTCATCCCAGTCTCTAAGGAGTAAGTTTTATGATTGCTGTATTACAATGTAAACCCATTCTATCTGGAGTAGTATTCAATCATATCACACCTGAGAACTGGTACCTGTCTGGATACAGGTCTTGGACTGGCAGTTATAACGGTTTTTACCTGGTTTTTAATTTTTATATAACTCTGCACTGCACAAGTTGAAAGCCAGTGATACAGAATGTTAGTGTCAACTTCTGATTTAACATGTTACCAGTTCTGGCTAACACTAAGTTTTAACTGAGATATTTAATAGACTATTCCATTGTTTTACCCCATAAATTCAGCTTGCATCTGCATCCCCAGAAGGACTTATTAAAATGAGCATTAGGTTTTGGATCCTGCCCCAAAGTATCTGATTATTCCTGGTGAGGTGCAAGAATTTCCTTTTTAACAAGTTTCCCAGCTGTAACAACTGTGTCTGGTATGGGGTGCACACTATAAGGTAGCCATTCTCATCGCCATTAAGTCTGCACATCAGGATAACCCGAGAAACTTTTAAATCACTACCTGTGAACATCTCACCCCTACTTCTGGAAATTGAATTTGGTTGGTTTGGGGTAGCACTTGGGTACTAATATCTTTAATGCTTCTCATGTGGCCCAATCACAATAGAAGTAATGAGAATACTTTTCTGCTGCTGCACGAGCTCGACCCCGAAGGCAATTGAACTAATTTGGACACGAGCAGCTCCCGGAGAGGCCTCCAGGCTGTGATGGAAACCCCTGGCCCATACTCTGCCAGCGGGGCAGGGTTTTTCTCTCCAGGCTTCTCCATCATATGAGCACCACAAAAGGGAAGTAAAAGCTTGCAGGGATGCAATTACTGGCAGAATTTTCCCTGGACTTCATACAAAAAAACCAAAACTGCGCGGCCTAATATCTATTAATTATCAGCAATGTGAAATGGTTCCTTTTTAGCAGGTCTGACTGTGGGGGGGAAACTCCAAACAATAATACTGAGTTTTTTGTTGAAATATTGAAGGTAATCAAAGTAGCAGCCACTTCTCTAGACTGTGAACTAAGCCATAGCCCCACGCCGGCTGAGGAAAGGAAATATCCTCCTTTCTTGGTTCTTTTCCCTTTTCTGGGAGAAACGCAGTGTAGTGTCCACCATGTTATGAGGTCTATTAAGCAGGCATGAACTTAGAGGCGTGGGAATGGGAGGGGGAAAAAAATTATGTACTTGCAACAGCAGGACGCTTGGGCAGTCTCCAGCTGATACCAGCACATGTGCCACTGAGATTTGACCCGGGAGGCCACACTCTTGTGCGGCTGCGTTGCTGCAGATTAACCAGAATCCGGAGGAACTACTTTTGGTTCCAGAAACTGCTTACAGCCATGTCTCTAGACTGTGAACTAAGCCATAGCCCCACGCTGGCCGAGGACGGGAAATATCCTTTTTTCTTGTCGGGCAGCGTAGTGTCAGCCATTATATGAGGACTATTTATTAAGCAGGAATGAACTTGGTGGCTCGGGAAGGAGGGAAAAAAAATTCCATGTACTTGAAACAGTGGGACTTCATATCTCTCCAGTCTCAGCAATGGAAAACTAATTATCAAATGCTTCATCGGCAGTAGGGCTGTCTTTCTTGGGAGAAAACTCCAACAATAGTGAGTTTTGTGTTGAATTATGGAATGTAATCAAGGTAAAGAGAAAACGAGTGAAATTTATCAATTACGCAGGCAGGGATGGGGGTTGGGGGAGCGGGGGTTGGGAGGTAGACTGGGGTCTTTGGTGGTGGAATATGGGCACGGGTGAAGTGATGGGTGTTTGAGTATTGTATAACTGAGACATAAGCCTGAGAACTTTGTAACTTTCCACGTGGTGATTCAATAAAATAAATTAAATTTAAAAAAAAAGAAGTAATGAGAATAAACCTTACTTTACAAGCGGTAATAAGTGGGGTCTCTAGGGCCAGAATAGCGATGCTTTCTTTTTTCCTTTTCCCTTTGTCTTTGGAGTACAGGGTACAAACCATACATTCAATTCTTACCCTATCCTGATGGTACGTGAGATTGATTCACATCATTTAAATTTCATTGGTGATGAAGCTGGGGTTCAGGGAAATGCAGTAATCTGTACCTATCTTTGAGGAAGACAAGGAGAACTCAGGGTTTTCTCTCTCTTAGCTTATAGAAATTCCCCAATAAATTGACCTACTACCCTATTTTTTTTTAAAAAGTTATTTAACCTCTGCCCCCACCACATCTACTTTCTTTAAGTAAACTAAATGGATCCCCGGGTCCCTGATGTCTATCTATCTATCTATCTATCTATCTATCTATCTATCTATCTATCTATCTATCTATCTATCATCTATCTATCTCTCTATCTATCTATATGTATATATAGATATATCCATATATACTCCCCACAGGCACCGGCCAGTGCGGTGAAGACGGCTTCCCCGGCCCGTGCCCACGAGCAGGGGCCAGTGCCGTGCCCCGAAGGGGGCCAGTCAGGTGTCTTCAATGGAAGTATGTTACCAGCTGCTGGTGCTGCCCCTGGGCAGGCCGATCCCCTAGCACATCCTCAGCCGCTGAGGAGCCATCAGCTTCAGCTCCAGCTCTGAGCTCATTGGCTGCCCCAGTCCCCAACAGCTCTCCCAGAGACATGGAGCTACTTCCTATGACAGTTCTGATCAGACTGCATTGTACATTCATATGCTAGGAGATGTACATGTAAGGAGTTGCGCAGGATTTGAGCTGGAGAGGAGAGGGTCTCATCCATATATTGATTTCTGTATTTTTCATGTGAACATTGAATTTTGCAAACTAATATGACAACTGTCAGCCAAGCACCGGGTGACCTGGGACTCGGCGCAGGTGTTCAGACCCTGGCACAGACCCTCCCCGATAGGGTCCAGCTCTGCCAGCTGCTCAATAACCTCTGGGCACATTCCACCAACCTCAAGGAGATCAACCTGAGGCCACAGATGTCCCAGGTGCTGCCCAGAGACACAGGCAGGTGTGTGTTCGTCAGTGTGCAGATCGTTACAACATGCCAGTCGACCAAAAGCTTACATTTGGTAGACTGGGAACACCTCTAAAGGCAATTAGAGGCCGCTCAAAGTCTCCATCTCTCTTGGAGAGCCCATCAAGCTACTGAGAGTATCCCACCCGAACAGCAGAACCTGACAAGATACCTGTCAAAAACAGTAACAAGTACTGTCCTCATTCTCCTGATCCTGAAAGAGCCCCCAATATGCGATCTGGCTACACTAGCACATTACAGGGATGAATAGAGATGCTACTGGCACCCACTCAGGCAAATCAATGGACAACAGAAATGGGATGACAGTGATATAGTGACACGGTTATATATATATATATATATATATATATAACCGTGTCATATATATATATAACCGTGTTATATATATATATATATATATGTATATATATATATATATATATATATAACCGTGTGTGTGTGTGGCTACTGCTGTTCTCCCCTCGATTCGTTCAGTGCCTCTCTCAAGTATCACCTACTTGGAAGCATTGTCCTAGGATATCCTCTCTAACCGTGAGGTGCTGGAGGACAAAACCTGGTAATTCAGGTATTTTTTTCTTGTCACCCAGCATGACAATCATTGCTCAGAGATTCCTTCATTTTAGATTTTAGATTTTAGGCATCATGATTAACAATACCCTCAATGATACCATTTCCTGCACACAACTTTCCAACACCACAGACTGTGTGCTTGCCTCCACCACTGTCCCGGAGGCTCCGCCCATCTAACTTTGCTGCCCCCACCTGGTAAGCTCAGTTCTGAGTTCTGTAGACCAGTTTGACCCTGCTGCTATTCACTTACATGCTTCTTTACACTCCACATGGGGAAGATTATTCAGATATAAGATGATCTCAGTGACTTTTGAAGTACATGGTTCAGTCTCCGTAGGACAGAGGTGACCAATTTACTTTGGAGAAGTTTGGCATCAAAGGAAGTTAACATTTTCACTTACGAGTCTGGTGTGTTTGTCAAGGAAGATGTATTTACAAAAATAACTCAATCTATTATGTTTGCCTTCCAATGATGGAAAAACATGAATACGAATTCAGTTGAATGGTGAATCACCAGCTCAACTAAGCCCTGAATTGACTGACTCAGAGTGTATATGACTCATGTTAGATTTATATTGTTTGAAGAGGGAATGTTATGATTTTTGGAGGTGTTGTATTTTTTTTTAACTATTGAAAAATATTTTTTAACTATTGAACTAGTTTCTGACTTTCCATTTGCTCTCAATGGAACGAACATCTCTGAATGCAGCATCTATATGTATCTGGGTTGAGAACTCAACATGAGGAATGACTTGGCTCCAGACCTGCGCAGGAGGAAGAGAGCAGCGTGGAACGCCTTCAAGAATGTTGAAGAAGTGGTTAAGAAGGCCAAGAACCTCCGGCTCCAGGCACATCTTTTCGATTTCACCATTCTTCCTGCACTAACATACGCCTCAGAAACCTGGGCCCTATGCAAACAGGATGAGAACGCTACTTCGGTATCCCAAAGAGGAATTGGAAGAGCTACGCTTGGAATATCATGTTTCACTCAAGTGAGAGAAGGAATCCAGAGTTTTGGTCTCTGTCGATGATCAAGAATCAGGGATGCTGTCTCGTTTGCCAAGGCGTCAAAAACCAGATGGGCCTACACATAATGCGATTCAGAGACGACCACTGGACTAGAGCTGTTACTGACTGGATTCCATGGGATGTCAAAAGACCGTGTGGCAGTCCACCAACGAGATAGTCAGACTTCTTCATCAAAACCCTGAATGAATAATTTGAGGCTCTTCCTGCTCCTGGAGTGAGTATATATCACTGGGCTACACTAGCACTCGACAGGGACAAATGGAGACAGGACAAATGGAGACATTACTGGAGCCCACTCGAGCAAATCGATGATCACAAGTCACAAATGACAAGTCACAAATGACAAGTGATTGAAAACTATTGTTCACAGCTTATAAAAAGTCAAAGGAAAATATAAATAGGTTAATCATTAAATCACTAATCATGAAAATGAAATATACACTCCCCAAATTTTGGTAGGGATGAAAATTGTAGTTCAAGCAATAGCTGTAGATGAGTCAGTTTACTTATCTGAACTGATCAATAATAAGCAATTTTGCTTCTTGACAAATTTGGGTGAACCCTGAACAACCATCCTCAGTGTATGAATTCTTAGTTGTTTCTCAATAGTTTGGATTAGTTTGAATGACAGATCATTTGTCCCTGTCTTTTTTGGTCTTAGTGATCAGGTATAGACTTACAAAGTAATTATGAATATTAAGATTGCTATTTTAATAAACCCACTGAAAATGGAAAAAGGAGATAAACAGATACTTTCCTGAAAAGGACATTTAAAAAGTCTTCGTCATCATTTGTTGTTAGGGAAATGCAGATAAAAACAACACAGATATTATCTCATACCAGTGAAATGGCCTATGTGGAAAATACTGGAAACAATCGGTGCTGACAGGATTGTAGTGAAAAAGAGCCCTCTTTCATTGTGGGAATGTCATCCAGTTTAGCCTTTCAGAAAAATATTGTGGAAATCTCAAAAAAGTAAGTATAGAGCTTCCTTATGACTCAGCAATTCTACTTATTAGAATAAACCTCAAGAACACAAAAACACTAACTCAAAAAGACAAATGCAGGACACAGCTATAGTACAGTGTGAAGGGCATTTGCCTTGCATGAAGCCAACCCAGGTTTCATCCCTGGCACTCTGTATCGTCTCCCAAGCCTTGTCAAAAGTGATCCCTGAGTAGAGAGCAGGAGTAAGCTCTGAACACTGCTGCGTGCGGGCCCAAACAAAACAAATATATGCACATCTATATTCATTGTATATATACATTGATTCATTAATCAGGATATAGAAGCAACTCAATTATCCAGTGATCAATGACAAATGAATAGAAAAGAAGCTGTTACATATATGTATATGTAAATAAAATATTTTTGTGGAATCACTGTGAGATATAGTTACTAAGTTTTTCATGATTAGTTTTCAGTTATACAATGTTCCAAAGACCAACACTTTTTGTCTTTCTCCCTTTTTATTTTCTTTAGCTTGGATTTTAGATGTGACAGCTGAAATACCAGTCAATACTTTTGATGATTAAAGAAATTAATAACAACAGCTATATATATGAATTACTGGGAAATATAGAAAGAGTGGAAAACTAAATATAAGTCGCTTCTCTCCTCAAAAACCTTATAATTTATTGAGAAAACTCTATATTGGGCGATCAAGAAAAGATATGTTTTAAATATAAATTGTGATGAATAGTGCTATGAGAGTAGAACTGGGTAATCTAATTTTATATTTGGTCATCAGAGAACATTGGTCTTTCTGATATGAGTTTGAATAGAGGAAAACTGAGAATGCTTTGCTATGAAAATGGAGTAAAGCATATTCTGGGCAGAGAGAGAAATTTATAAATATGCAAGACAGGAGGAAGATTAAGAGCATTGAGGAACTCAAAACAACCTGGATGTAGAACTGCAGTATCTGCTGCATTGGCTTGGAGAGATAGTATAGAGGGTAAAGTGTTGGTTTTGCATGTGGCCAACCACAGTTCAATCTTGTTCCCATATATGGTCCCCAGTGTACTGCTAGAAGTGGCCCCAAGTACAGAGTCAGGAGTGGCCCTTGAGCATGGAGTCACAAGTGGTTCCTGAGAGTTACCAGGTGTGCCCACTATTCTCTACTGCCCCCCGTGCCCCCCCAAAAAAAACCTGCTGCTGCAATAAAACAGACAAAAAAAGGAGAGGCTAAAGAGACCAAGGGCCACATAATTCAGGGGTCCATGTGCCAGGTTGTATGAGGTATCTACTGATATATGGCAAGCCACTCTATAACTCAATAGCTTAAGAGAATTTAAAAGAACCACCCCCTCCAACCCACTTTATAATTCTGAAGGTCAATTACTTAAACTGAATTTAGCTGAGCAGCTTTTCTGCTTAGCTGGCCACATTCAGGTTTTCTTGTCTATGAGCAGAACAACCTGCCTGTGATGGACACTCTCAAGGTTCAGTCAGCAGGTGACCAGTGCTAAGAGCTCATTCACAAGTCTGGAAATTGGTGCCAGCTAGTCTCTAGTGTGTGATTCCAAGAGTGTTTGGGCCAGCAAGCCCAACGTCCCAGCATGCAGGTGCTCTTAGCCTTCAGACTTGTTTCTAGATCTGCCGGGAGTGAGATGAAAACCTTGGACAAGGCTGTCCTCAGAGAAGGTCCTCTGTAACCCATCAATAGCTACTTTGTGTCTCTGATTCAAATGCTGATTTTGCAGAGACCCCATTTTCCCTCTGACTGGTTCTTTCTCCTACTCACTTTTAAAAAAGAAAAACTTAATTTTGCAAATTAGAATCTGTAATTGAGTAGTAATTTAAGAGGTAACTGCAGATGCTCAAAAGGTGCCAGGAATAGTTTCTACAGGAATGGCTTCTCTTTAACTACTCACTGATCCTGTGACAAATATCGCAAAGTGTTATCAGGGAGCAGCTCAATAACAAATTCCATGATTGAAATTAAATTGCTTTAGCTTCACTACAATTACATCTTTTGTTGAGAAAAGTGTATTCAAGTCACAAAGTTTATTGGATTTTTAGAAATCTTTTCAATCCTTAGGTAGCTTTGTAAAAATTATGCTAAATACAAGGAAAGAATTAGAGGGAAAGTAAAGTGATCGTTTTGTCCAGATTGTGACACTAAAATTATTAGCATTTTTTTTGGTATGAACAAAGACTGTAAGATCTCATTAAGCATAATCTCAAAAGAAGAAAAGCTTTACAAGTTTCCTCATCAAATTACTAATGTGTTTTTAGATATATTGACTAATTTTAGGATTGGAAATCACATTCTAAATATTTACCATGGGCAAGGTAATACTATAAGTATATTTGTGTCCTCTAAAGATAGGGTTATCTGCTGTGAAAAGCCAACCCTATTAATGTTAGTATTCTGGACTTTTCCATAAAGTAATATAGTTAAGTTCTATAGATGCATGAGATTGAGATACCTATTTCAACTTTAGTTCTTTGCATTTTTCTTCCTATGATTTATGCAGTGTTTCTATACTAAATAGTACATATAACAAATAGTACAGAAACTATTTCTATATTTCTTAAATAGTTCCAAGGAAGCTGATGAGGATAATCAGATAGTTTTTAGACATTTTACATCAAATGTTTTTACAATTATTTTCTATTTTATAATTCTAAAACTTTAAGACAGTAAAGTATGACTTCAGTGCCCTCAAAATGGCATGTCAGTGATTTTCAAATGATTTATGGTTTCATCAATATGTACCATGTTGATAACCCTAAGTTATCCGTATTTCCTATAATTATAAAAATAAATTTATATGTTTAACCTCTAACCTAAAGGAAAAAATGTTAGTTTTGTTGGAAATGCCAGATAGAGCACAAAGACAAAGTATTAGAAAATCTAACAGGTAAACGGTATTAGTTGTAGAAATAAGAAAAAAATAATAATAAAGTAATAATAGTCCTAATATATATATAAATTAAAATAAGCTGACCGTTTTATTTTATTAGGTATTTTATCAACAAATGCATTAAAATAATTTTTAAATCAATAATACCATATTTCTATTCCTTTAAAATCCACTCACGTGAACTTTAGTCAAGCACTTAAAATGCATTAAATGTGATACTGCATTGTGCTAACATATGTATCATTAAAAGTTGCCTGTACGAGACTAGCGCACATCCAAAAGAACAAATGCAACCGCTGTTGGAGAGGATGTGGCGAGAAAGGGACCCTTCTACACTGCTGGTGGGAATGCCGACTGGTTCAGCCCTTCTGGAAAACAATATGGACGATTCTCAAAAAATTAGAAATTGAGCTCCCATTTGACCCAGCAATACCACTGCTGGGAATATATCCCAGAGAGGCAAAAAAGTATAATCGAAATGGCATATGCACATGTATGTTCATAGCAGCACTGTTTACAATAGCCAGAATCTGGAAAAAACCCGAATGCCCTAGAACGGATGACTGGTTGAGGAAACTTTGGTACATCTATACAATGGAATACTATGCAGCTGTTAGAAAAAAGGAGGTCACAAATTTTTTATTTAAGTGGATCGGCATGAAAAGTTTCATGCTAAGTGAAATGAGTCAGAAAGAGAGAGACAGACATAGAAAGATTGCACTCATCTATGACATATAGAATAACAGAGTGGGAGACTAACACCCAAGAATTGTAGAAACAACTACCAGGAGGTTGACTCCATGGCTAGGAGGCTGGCCTCACATTCTGGGGAAAGGGCAACTCAGAGAAGGGATCACCAACTATAATGTAGTCGAAGGCCATGTGGGAGAAGGGAGTTGCGGGCTGAATGAGGGCTTGAGACTGAGCACAGTGGCCACTCAACACCTTTATTGCAAACCACAACAGCTAATTAGAGAGAGAGAACAGAAGGGAATGCCCTGCCACAGTGACAGGGTGGGGTGGGGGGAGATGGGATTGGGGAGGATGGGAGGGATGCTGGGTTTACTGGTGGTGGAGTATGGGCACTGGTGAAGGGATGGGTTCCCGAACTTTGTATGGGGGAAGCATAAGCACAGATGTGTATAAATCCATAACTGTACCCTCATAGTGATTCATTAATTAAAAACAAATAAATTTATTAAAAAAAAAGTTGCCTGTACAACTCTGTCAATTTGGAGATAAGCTTTGCTATTGGTTGTCTAGATTACAATCTCACACACCAGCATTCATAGGAATAGAATGAAGGATCTAGCCCTCAGCCTTCTTAATATGAAGTAGGCTTCCATTCTTGTCAAGACTAACCCAAAGTGAAATCCCCTACAGACTGGGAGGCTGTGCCATAGTTCAATGCTCCAAAACACATTTTCTCAGCTTTTATTCATTTTCTCAATTTCTCAGCTTTGACAGCCAAACAGTCATATTTAATTTCATTCTGAAATATCCCCTTCAGAACAAAAAAAGTACATAAATAATAAACCTTTTTCTTATGTAATGCAACATGACCTCAGTAAATTAAAACTGCAGGATATAAAATTAATATGTAACACTACTATATTTCTATATAATAATAATAATGAATTATATTAAAAATAAATGTCTCACCCCCAATAAGCTCAGAACAATATAGTAATACCTAAGGATATATTTTACCAGGGAGGTAAAAGATTTGTATACTCAAGATATAAGTCACTGAAGAAAGAAATGGAAGAAGACAAGCATAAATGGAAAGGCAGCCCAGTTCAAGGATTTGAAGAATGGATACTTTCAAAATGATCATATCCCCAATGCTATTTATAGGTTAAATGCAATACATATAAATAGTCTGATAATAGTTATTCCTTATAGAAATAGAAAAAAATATTTCAAGGTCCCAAAGAGGTAATCCTAAGAAAGAAGAAAACTGGAGTCACTTCACTTTGTGGTTTCAAACTACAGCACAATGCTATAGTCATCAGAAATATTTTGATACTGTCATAAAAACAAACACATACACCAATGTAATAGTATAAGGAACCCAGGAATAACCCCCCAAATACTCAACTAATAGTTGTCAAGGAAGTTAAGAACACTCTCTGGGGAAAATATGGCATATTAATAACTGGCCTTGATGAAATTAGGTATCCATATGCAGAAGAATATCAGTAGAGCCTATCTTATAGAACTTTTTTTTTTCTTTTTAGGTCACACCCGGCGATGCACAGGGGTTACTCCTGGCTCATGCACTCAGAAATCACTCCTGGCGGTGCTCAGGGGACCGTATGGGATGCTAGGAATCGAACCTGGGTCGACCGCGTGCAAGGCAAACGCCCTACCCACTGTGCTATCACTCCAGCCCCGCAGTGGAGCCTATCTTAACACTGCTTATACCTTTTAGTTGAGCTTCAACAAACTAAAAGGCATCCAAAAAATAAGAAAATGAAACCAATAAACATAATGAAAAAAACCCAACATATGGAACAAAAAAAACCCAAAACCTTTTAAACTAAGTATTTGATAAGTTGCTTATATTCAAAATATGTGAAGGTTTTTATACTTCTCAATATAAAGCAACAATAACAACAAAACTAATGCAAATGATTTGTTAAAAAAATTAGCAAAGACCATGAATAGACACTTTCCAAAGAAAATTCACAAATGGCCAACAGTTATATAAAAAGATGATCAGCATCAGTAGTCTTCAGGATTTTTATTCAAATCAAAACCAAAATCACCTTTATACTCTTTCAAAACACACAAAAAAATAACAAATGTTGATGCGAATGTGAAAGAAAGGAAACACTGTTGGTGAAAATTTAAATTTGGTACACCAATTATCTAAAGGAAGGAACTCAGCATCTGATCTGTATCAGCCTGGCAACCCAGGAAGGATATGCAGCATCACTTTCCAAGGAACCCTTGGCCTGGCAGTTGGGCAATAGAAGAGCTTTTTGTCAAAAAACATAATCAGAAACTTAGCAGGAAGAAAAACGAGATCTCAGAAGCCTATCTTATTAGTTACAGAACTCAGATTATAACTGCACACTGGAAGCATTGCAACATTCTCAGGAAAGGAGCCAAATTGCATTAAGGATTGTGAGGTTTAGAGTGCGGTTCAGATTTATGAGTACCTAAGTAGACTGAAGAAATTGAACCAACCAACTTCAGGGGATAAGATTATGTCAGGCCATACTATGAGGCCAGGAATACCAAAGCTTAGCAGAACTGCAGAAAGCAAGTATTTTACCACTTACATTTTTATAGCTCACTTATTAAAGTGAGTATGCTTATCGCATTCTCCCTGTTTTCTTTAGTTGTTCTGTTTTGTTTTGGGGCCACATCCAGCAGTGCTTAGGGGTTACTCCCAGATATGCAGTCAGGAATCATCCCTGACAGTGCTTGAGGGATGGTAAAGGATGCTGGGGATCAAACCTGGGCCTGCTGTGTGCAAGGTAAGTGCCCTACCCACTGTGCTATTGTTCTGGTCCCTCTCCCTATTTTTTGAATTCTGTTTCCTCTCACCTTGGTACATAATAATTTTCCGATCCCACCCTACTGTGTGGGCTAGAGTGAAAGCATAGCGGGTAGGGCATTTGCCTTACATGCGGCTAACCAGAGTTTGATTCCTCCACCCCTCTTGGAGAGCCTGGCAAGCTACTGAGAGTATCTCGCCCACATGGCAGAGGCTGGCAAGCTATTCCTGGTGTATTCCATATGCCAAAAACAGTAGCAACAAGTCTCACAATGGAGACGTTACTGGTGCCCGCTTGAGCAAATTGATGACAATGGGATGACAGTGACAGTGACTATAGTGTGTTCTAAAATAGATAAGGCCCTTAATATTAGCTTTTTAGTCTTGGTTATCTTTACATCCTTAAAACTAACACTGTACTTTGTCCAATTATTTATTGTGCTGCATTCTTTTCACAGTATTAAGACAGAGTCATAAAGATTTACTTTTCGGAACCATGTGTAATCACTCTAAAATAAAGCACTTTTATAAAAGTAGTCTATTTTGACATAAATATAACAGCTTGTACTCACTTGGAGAGCTTTTGATACATTCAGTCGTATCGCAACTCCATGGCCTCTGAGTTCTTAATAGAGGAAAGCAAAGATTCTTTGAACCATTCAAAACATATAGTCATTGTAAATGTTAGTGCTGCCTTGAAATAACAAAAGGTCTTTTGATAACAACCATAAGCTACAAGTGTTTCCATGAGTGCAGCAGGATAATGGGCATGGATTCACACTACTGCATTTATAGTTGATTCATCTCTTTCATGATTCTTCCTAGTGAACGAAGAATAAAAGTAGACATGAAGCAAACAAATTGAGTCATATGTGGGATGTTGTTGCTTACTTTTCAAAGAAATAGTTTAGTGCACTGAATTCATATACAGGGAATTGTGGAAGTTAAATAGATTCAGAAGGTAAATAGATTCAGCCAATTTGAGCCCCCAAAGTCAACAAAACAAAACTTTTGTTTCCAGTCAGAAAGAATAATCATAGTTTTGTGAATTTCCATGGGCCTTTCAAAGTAAATCACGGATTTTTTAGAGATGGTAAATCAGTGCCAAAGTAGACTTTTTAAAAATCAGTGCTTTAATAGAAAAGTAGCAGAGAAACAATTTCTAAGTCTTTCCAGATCACTTATATCTCTAAACCCACACAGTGCCTTAACTTCAAATTCTTTCTTTTTGCCATTCAAGCCTCCTTGAAATTTTTTTACTTGCTAAGTGTTTTATAGACTTTGGACCTTTGCTCTTTATGCTCCCTTTGCTTGGCAACTGTAGCTCTCCTCTCTGAACCTGTGACTTTACATAAGGGCTGGCATTTTCTAATCCCTTAGGTTAGAGAAGTTAGGCATTTAGATAATTATATCTGCCTAAGTGTAACTTTCATGAGAGATCTTAAAATTTTTATCCAAATAACTCCAACAGCAATAGAATCTTTTACAGAAATTCCTATGCTTATAAAATGCATACAGCGATGCAGAGACCCCCAAAAAACTTTTGTTGTTGTTGTTGGTGTGGTGTACTCCAGGATTACTCCTAGCTCTTGTTCAGGGGCTACCTCTGCCAGTACTTGGGGGACCATATGGGGCGCCTAAAATTGAACCTTGGTTGCATGCAAGGCAAGTGCTCTGCCTACAGTGATATCTCTCTGTTCTTCTCAAGAAAATCTTGTTGCACAGTGCACCAAAGTTAGAAGCATAAAAGGACTTTTTACTCATGAACAACAAAATTTCTTCTTCTTCACCGAAGGACACCATTAGGACCATGAAAAAGTAAGCTACATATATGTGTGTGCTTTATGTATGTATTCTTCTTTTCTGCAATGAATATAATGAATTCCTTTAAATCCTTAAGAAAAAGAAAACTCAGTAGAAAAGTGAGTAACAGTCTTGAAGAAATACCCTACAAAATGAAATAGAAGAGCAGTCAATTAGCACATGAAAAGAAACTCAGTCATTAATAACCAGAAAAATGCAAATTAAAAACATAATTTAGAGATCATATGTAAATACTCTAAAATAAATAAAACTTAAGAGTCTGATGATATCAAGTATAAGTAGATAGGATAACTAGAGTTCCCTTTCATTGCTACTAGAAGTACAAAAGTTACAACCATTTTGAAAAATAAATTTAGCACATCTGCCAACACACAAACAGTGCACACACACATATACACACACGCTATGCTCCATCAATATTTATTTATTTTTATTTTTGTGCAATATCACACAATTTTCAGGAGTTACTCCCGGCGATGCGTACAGGAACCACTCCTGGCAGTACTCTCGGGATCATATGAGATACTGGGGATTAAACCTGGATCGACTTCCTGCAAGAAAACGCCCTTGTAGTATCTCTCTGGCCACTTATTTATTTTTAAGATTTGTAAATCATTGTCACTGTCACTGTCATCCCTTTGCTCATCGATTTGTTCGAGCAGGCACCAGTAACATCTCTCATTGTGAGACTTATTGTTACTGTTTTTGGCATATCCAATATGCCACGGATAGCTTGCCAGGCTCTGCCTTGCAGGCGCGATACTCTCGGCTCTCCGAGAGGGGCGGAGGAATCGAACACGGGTCAGCCGCATGAAAGGTGAATGCCCTACCGCTGTGCTATAGCGACCCGTGTAAGATTTGTAAATAAGAGAAATATTTATAAATGTTTCCCAAACACATAACCGTAAACACAGACATTTTGACAGTAGTCTTAAATTAAGAATACCTCAAATATCCATCAGTAATAAAATAATACTGTAATACTGTTGTCCGTTGCTCATTGATTTGCTCTAAAGGGCACCAGTAATGTCCCCATTGTGAGACTTGTTGTTACTGTTTTTGGCATATTGAATATGCCATGGGTAGCTTGCTAGGCTCTGCGTCAGGGCAGGATACTCTCAGAGTTTGCTGGGCTCTTCGAGAGGTATGGAGGAATTGAACCCAGGTTGGCTGAGTGCAAGGCGAACACCCTACCCATGTTTGTAGTAGAATAGAATGGTTAAATACAATGTAGAGTATTCCTAAACAAAGTACCAAAAAATAAAAAAAATCTACAAGTGCACTAAATAATTGAGAAATATTGCAAACGTAATGTTAAATGAAATAAGACAGATGTTATGATTTCATTGACATAATTTAAAAAATAAGCAAAGCTAATTTCTATTGTTAGAAGCCAGGATAATTGTTATACTGGGAGAGAAGAGGTAGAATTAAGCTTCTTCTGTGCTTGTTGTATTTTAGTTTCTGATCTGGGTTCATGATTATATAAATATGATTACATTGAAAAATACCTTATTTTATTGTATAATCGATTTGTGTACTTTTCTGTGAATATAATTTAAGAAGTTGACTCAAAATATATATCTATTTTTACACTTGATTTTTCAGCCACAAATTTAAGTGTGTCCAAGAAATGTAATTGATATTTTATATAATAATTTATATTTTGAGCTCCTGCTATTCTTCAAATTCATAGAATCCCTGATCCTTGTCTCTGGAGGTATTTCTAATTCTGAAAAATCTTTATAGGATTAAGGTTGGGATGTGAACACCTGACTTTTGTATATAATATTCATGTTGTTATCTGTCAAAATGCCATCATACTAACTTTTCTTCAGCACACATAGATTACCATTGCATATTACTGTTGAATATTACTGTTGTCATATTAATGTATATTGGGATTTTCATACCACCTGTCAACAATATCTATAGCATGCCAGAAAGAAAGAGGATTCAGTATTGTTTTGAGTAAAACGCAAGTATCCAAGATTTTGTGATTCTTACCCGAGATGATCTTGATTTCAGATGTCTTGTACTTTCTCAAAGCCATTGCCTATGGGTGGTTTGAGTCTTTATTATACTCCCATTAACTGAGCTTGTTAAACTAAAATTCTGGAACACAAATGAAGGTGGGTGGAGGAAGAAGCCACACCACAAATAAACCAGATGATATAATTCTATTGTTCAAACATCTTTGATTGCTTTTCCTTGCACTTAAAATAACACTTAAACATCTTAGTATACCTAAGGAATTAAAAATGGACATAATTTATTTTTAGTAGTTCCATTAAGAATTGTAATCTATTTCCTTACACCTTGAATTTGAATTGATTTGATGAATTTTTTTTTTGACAAAAGAATGAGGTAAAAGTGATATCATATAATTACCAAGAAAGACTTCAAGAGACTTTAGTGTTTTATTCTTATCCCCTCATGGCCCCAAAATTGTCCTGTCAAGAAGTTTAATCTAGGGGCTAGAATGATAGAACAGTGGGTTGGGCATTTGCCTTGCATGCGGGAGACTTGGGTTTGATCCCTGGCATCCCATATAGTCTCTCCCGAGCCCACTAGGAGTAATCTCTGCATGCAGAATCATGCAGGGATTTATGGTTATGACCTGAGCATTTATGGTTATGACTCAAAAAAGCATAAATAAATAAATAAGTAAATAAATGAAGTCCAATCTAGTCTGAGGGATAAACCCTATTTGGAAACAGAGGCTTTGCCACATGATCTCCCGAAACTGGGTTGAGTTGGAGGTCAGCTCTGTCTAGATTAAGACTTAAAGGAGAAGAACTTAAAATAAATTTCTTAAAAAACAAAAATAAAGTTCGAGGTGCTTTATGTAATTTTACTTCTGTCTGTTTAGCTAGCTGTAGAGGGAATTTACTTAATTTCTCTTATGTATCAGTTTCCTAGAAGGATTGTTACAAGGAGTATACAACAAATATCCAGCACAGTACCAGAGTTAATAAAACTTGTTGGATAATCGTGATGATGATAATAATGGTGTTGGTGGTGGTAGTGAAGAACAGGGCTGGGGGAGATGTGGAGGAATATTATGACATACATATAAAAAGATCTTCCTGGCTTTCACATCAATTTTAGATGAACCAACCAATCTACCCATATGGAACTAGTTCATATTTTCTTCATGCTGCAGAATTGGATGAAGCATTTGATCCATCTTTTAATTTTGATAAAATTTTACATGTACACACTCACAGACATGTCATTTGTAACCTCATAAAAAAGGCAACTATCAAGCATAATTATTATTATAAGAAATCTTTAGATGAATCAGCTTTAATTTTACATAATATTTTCTTCAGTTATATATGTAAGCTAAAATATATAACATGATATGAGTGATAACTTAAAATCACTATCACTGTCATCCTATTGATTTTCGATTTTCTCAAGCAGTCTCAGTAACATCTCCATTCGTTCCAGCCCTGAGATTTTAGAACCTCTCTTTACTCGTCCTTCCCAATGGTGCCGCATTGGAGGCTCTTTCTGGGTCAGGGGAATGAGACCCATCATTGTTACAGGTTTTGGCATATGAATATGCCACTGGGGGCTTGCCAGGCTCTCCAATGCAGGCAGGAAATTCTTGGTAGCCTGCCAGGTTCTCAGAGAGAGAGAACTAGGCTATAAGAGGTCGAGTGGCCACGAATGTTAGGTCCCAATTCGAGTAGGCTGGAGATCTCAGCCCCAGGTCCCACACACCTGGGTTCCTCTGTCAGTTCCTTCATGCATGAGGCTCGACTGAACATGTGGAGAGGGGCCTTGAGCATGGCTGTGGCTAGGTTCTAAAGGTCTTTGGCTGCCGAGGCTCTGCTCGGGACAGGGAGGGAAACTCCATCCACCTGCTCCCAGGGGCCCCTTTGAAGACAGCTAGGTGCCAGGGCAAGAGACTGCATCACTCTTCCAGGAGCTTGGTTTTATAGTCTCTGGGTGTTAGATCTTTAAGTTATATTTTACCAAGATAACTTAAAATATGTTGGAAATTTAAGTCATCTTATAAGAACAGAAAGTATGTAACAAAATTTGCAGAAGACATTTGATTTTGATTATTATCTGCATCAAAAATATAATCAGTAGATGTTTTGTTTGCTATAAGATTTTAATCATGCATTATTCAAGATGCATGCTTAGTATCATGTTTTTCTAAAAAGTATGAGTAAATTAAAATAATATTTTTTATTGAACATCCATGAGATAATACTATTACAAAGCTGTTAATGATTGGGTTTTAGTCCTGCAATGACCCAATGACCCAATACCCATCCCTCCACCAGTGTTCATTTCCAACCACCAATGTCCCCGGTTTCTCTTCCACCATACCCCAACACCACTGTCCCCAGTCTGCCTCTATGGAAGGCACTCTCCTTCTTTCTCTCTTTTGTGCATTATTGTTTACAATACAGATACTAAGAGGTCATCAGGTTTATTCAGGGCTTTCAGTATTTTTATTGGGAATGTAGTCTGGAATAGCTTTTTTAATAGTGAAGGCTTTGGGGTGTAGACATGACTGCTTACCTAACTTACCTAACTTTTGGACATTTAATTACTTGGGAAACTTGGTCCCAAGTTATTGAGGTCTGGTCAGAGGCACAGTGGCAATTTTGGTATCAGAAAGCTTTAGTACACTATCAGGCTGCTGATGCACTCGCCCCATGGGTACAGGTTGACCTGCTGGCAGCACCACACACCCAAAAGTAAATGTTTTATTTGACTATCTTTTGTAATTCTAAAAACATTTCTCACTTTTTTTTCTCAACTAGCTAAAAAATACTAGGAACTTCTGGGCTCTTCTCAGCTAACTGAAAATTCTAAATTTTCATTCTCATTGATTAGCATTTCTTTTGTCCCTGCTTAAATCCTTTCAATTAGGTTAGTCACTTATTATCAGTTCCCACTGTTGTTTTCTACTTTTATTTTATTTTTTTTTTAATTTAATTTTTTTTTTTAATTTTATTTATTTTTAATTAGAGAATCACCGTGAGGGTACAGTTACAGATTTATACACTTTTGTGCTTATACTTCCCTCATACAAAGTTCGGGAACCCATCCCTTCACCAGTGCCCATTCTCCACCACCCGTAAACCCAGCGTCCCTCCCACCCTCCCCAATCCCATCTCCCCCCCACCCCACCCTGCCACTGTGGCAAGGCATTCCCTTCTGTTCTCTCTCTCTAATTAGCTGTTGTGGTTTGCAATAAAGGTGTTCAGTGGCCGCTGTGCTCAGTCTCTAGCCCTCATTCAGCCCGCAACTCCCTTCCCCCACATGGCCTTCGACTACAATGTAGTTGGTGATCGCTTCTCTGAGTTGACCTTTCCCCGGAACGTGAGGCCAGCCTCGAAGCCATGGAGTCAACCTCCTGGTACTTATTTCTACAGTTCTTGGGTGATAGTCTCCCACTCTGTTATTCTATATACCATAGATGAGTGCAATCGTTCTATGTCTGTCTCTCTCTTTCTGACTCATTTCACTCAGCATGAAACTTTTCATGCCCATCCACTTAACTACAAAATTCTTGACCTCCTTTTTTCTAACAGCTGCATAGTATTCCATTGTATAGATGTACCAAAGTTTCCTCAACCAGTCATCCGTTCTGGGGCATTCGGGTTTTTTCCAGATTCTGGCTATTGTAAACAGTGCTGCGATGAACATACATGTGCAGATGTTGTTTCGATTGTACTTTTTTGCCTCTCTGGGATATATTCCCAGCAGTGGTATTGCTGGGTCAAATGGGAATTCAATACCTAATTTTTTGAGAGTCGTCCAAATTGTTTTCCAGAAGGGCTGAACCAGTCGGCATTCCCACCAGCAGTGAAGAAGGGTCCCTTTCTCCCCACATCCTCTCCAACAGCGGTTGCTTTTGTTCTTTTGGATGTGTGCTAAGGACCAGAAAAGGGAACCCAAACCAGATCGAAGGAAAGAAATAATAAAAATTAGAGCAGAAATTAATGACATGGAAACCAAAAAGACAATCCGAAAGATCAATGAAACAAAGAGCTGGTTCTTCGAGAAAATAAACAAGATTGATAAACCGCTAGCAAGACTCACAAAGAAAGAAAGAGAAAGAACCCTAATAAATCGAATCAGAAATGAAAAGGGGGACATCATAACAGAAACCAGTGAGATTCAAAAGATCATTAGAGACTACTTCGAAAGTCTATATGCCACAAAACAGGAGAACCTAAAAGAAATGGATGGATTCCTCGATTCTTACAATCTCCCAAGACTGAACAAAGAAGACTTGGAATACCTGAATAGACCCATCAATGTTAAGGAAATTGAAGCTGTGATCAAAAACCTCCCCAAAAACAAAAGCCCAGGCCCAGATGGCTTCACTGGCGAATTCTTCCAAACATTTAAAGAAGACCTGCTGCCTGTTTTCCTCAAACTTTTCCAGGAAATTGAAAAAACAGGAAATCTCCCAAACAGTTTCTATGAAGCACACATCTCCCTAATACCAAAAGCAAACAAAGACATCACTAAGAAAGAAAATTACAGACCAATTTCCCTGATGAACACCGATGCGAAGATCCTCAACAAAA
The DNA here is from genome assembly GCF_027595985.1 of Sorex araneus. Taxonomy (NCBI): domain Eukaryota; kingdom Metazoa; phylum Chordata; class Mammalia; order Eulipotyphla; family Soricidae; genus Sorex; species Sorex araneus. The sequence goes on along the minus strand of NC_073305.1, from coordinate 161,221,273 downwards.
TACTGGCAAATAGGATCCAACAACTCATCAAAAAGATCATACATCACGACCAAGTGGGATTCATCCCAGGGATGCAAGGATGGTTTAACATTCGGAAATCAATCAACATAATCCAGCATATCAACAAAAGTAAAGATAAAAACCATATGATCATATCAATAGATGCAGAGAAAGCATTTGACAAGATCCAACATCCTTTCATGATGTTTTCTACTTTTATTAACTAGTTAGTTTTTTGATTTCCTTGATGCTAGTTTCAAGCAGACATGTGGACACGCATTTAGGGCAAAGAGTGCCATGAGTCATTTTTAACTGATTCTTGAATTTGGCTACTTATGTTTTTATTGCAGATATACTTTGCCTCCAAAATATGGGATGAGAAAGAAGAAATTTTACTCAAAATTTAAGAAAACATCCAAAGCTTCATAAACATCAAGAGCAGTAAAAACCAAGAGCTAATAATTCTTTGCTCTTGAAGGGCTGAGGTCAGAGCACACCTTTCTGGTGCTCAAAGTAACTGTTTATCTTATTATAGACATATGGAGTAGTTTGGGTGGGTCTGTAATTGTGTCTATCTATTCTAGTCTCCAACTACAGTTTGATAAGCTTTTTTATTTTTATCAACTTGAACAGCAGTACTGGTGCTCGCTCAAGCAAATCGATGAACAATGCGATGACAGTGATATAGTGACAGTGATCAATGTGAGCACATTTTTCCTACGTTAAGGGAATGATTTGTAACTGGGATTAAATGCGTTTCCTCACTGCAAACTAAAAATCCTAATCAATTTACTATGTAATCATAACTCCTTTACTTTGTATATAATTTTAAGAATTGTGTAAAAAGCACTTAGGATCTTTTGAGCAGTTCCTGAGGTCATAAAAATCTTATTTGCATAGGAAACTGCTTAAATTGAGAGTGACCAATGCATGACAATATAAGTGCCAGTGATAAGTTTTCTTCTTACTGCTCAGAGAATTACACCAAACCTTTATTTTAATATAGTGACTTTATTTTGACTTTCAAAGTTCAAAGGCAATTTTTGTTATGGAGCTTTGGCTTTGAATTTTCCAGATGTTATCTTGTGCTAGAAAATTCAGAGCTTTGAATATTTAGTGATATTTCTTCTTGGACTATATTTTGAATACTTCCTAGATGACCATGTGCAAATATTTTAATTTAGATGCATTTCTACACATAGAAACCTGCTAAATTGCATGTTTTTATATCTTTTAAGAATCAACACAGCATTTTTATTTCTAGATATTTCTTACTATTATTCTATGCATTCTTGACATTGAGCCATTCTGTGTTTTAGACTACGTACCACAAGCTACTGAAAAGATTAAAAAACCCATTTCTGTAATTCTCTTGTGACCTGGAGATCAGATAAACTTAATTTTTAAAAACCTCAGAATGGTGATAGTGCAAAGGAAAAAAAGAAATGGAGAAATTAGTGACAAATTTAACATGGAAATGTGTTAAGAAGATCTGATAAAAAATGAATAGAAATACTTGAAAGTTGTTAACTTGAAAATGTTAAATAACATGACATACAAATCTATTTGGAAAGTTTTTGGCTCAGAGATGGGAGATTTTACTGAAAGTGCTAAACACAAGTTTCTTTTTAGACACAGAGTGAAGGATGGAAGGGAGAACAAGGAGAATGAAGAGCAGGAGTTAGAGCGCAGCAGTAGAGCATTTTCCTTGCATGTGTGAAGCCCTGGGTTCTAACCCCAACACTGTGAAAAAGCAAAAGGACACAATAAACAAACAGAAAAACCAGAAGGGAAAGGATGCCAAGACTTAATTTATCTCTTGATAATATACAATTATTTTATAATAGTTTATCTTAATCTAGTTTTAATTTTCAAGAACAATACATAAAGTATACTTTTCATTGTATGTCAGTCAAGCCATTTTTATTGAGAATGTTTTTTTCAAAATAAATGTATTTTTTCTGTCTTCTTTGTAAGGGGAATACCAATGTGTTCAGAACTACATCCAAGTAAAAGTTGGGTTTATGACTCAATTTTAGCCAACATTCCAAAGAAAGTATACTTGTGGAACTTCTAGGAAATAAAATTCATTTATTTTTCTAAAAAAAATGAATTCTCATTCTGGCCTGTGTCTTTTATTTTATGCTCTTTCTTCTTTCTCCAGCCTCAAATGAATTTTCACCTGAAGGGGCAGTGATCATCTTATACAGTGAGATTTATAGACTCTGTTTATGGTACTCTAGTTGTTTCTCTCTGTGCAGCCAAATGCAATTCTAGAAGAATCTGCTTAATTAGAAAGGGGTTTTTATAAAATCTGAAGTAAGATTCTCTCCGTTGTTCCTGAAGTGAGACTAGATTCCAACTGTTCCATTGTCTGCCTCTGTGCATAGAACTGGCACTCTAATTGTCAAGAAGCTAAAGTTTATGTAAAGGGCTCATTTTCTGAGACAATGAAAAGGAGAAAACATTAATGAAAATGATTGTTACTGAGATAATTAGAAAACATTCACAAAAAGTGTTTTTTTTTTGAAAAGGTAACTTTCTGTTGGGTTTTTGTTTGTTTGATTCTCCTGCCCAATACCCCTTCAACGTGCTTTTGGAAATGTTTGAAACATGATCCTTTCCATTTCATACCTCTTCTATGTCATTCTTTGTATCCCTCTCTCACCTCAATCCTTTCATGTTGTGTTTTAACAAACACATAGTTTGCTGATCATTTGCCATGACTTTGGAGCAGAAGTGATCTGTGAGGTGGTTAATTTCAATTCTATTATGCTGATGAAAAAGGAAAAACAAAGGAAAAGGAGAGTAAGATTCTGGTTATGTCAAAAAAGACCCTGGAAGAAGGTTGTGTGGCAATGACAAAAATTTGTGCTCTGTTTTTAACACATACCTGACGCAACACTAAGCATCATGCAAGCTTTATAAATATTTGACTCTTCCACTACCACCACAAAATTTATAATTCTGAAAAGATTTGTAATTCTCTTCATTTTTGACAAAAGAAATTTTTTTTTTTTGGCTTTTCTTTTTTTTGGGGGGTCACACCTGGCAATGCACAGGGGCCACTCCTGGCTCTGCACTCAGGAATTACCCCTGGTGGTGCTCAGGGGACCATATGGGATGCTGGGAATCGAACCCGGGTCGGCCGCGTGCAAGGCAAAAGCCCTACCCGCTGTGCTATCTCTCCAGCCTGACAAAAGAAATTTAGATGAGGAAACTTAGGCAAAAAAAAAGGTGAAATCATTTCTCCCAGTCACATACTTTGTTATGTTTCACTCCAAGAGAGTATAATAAATGGAATATTGAACATTTCATCTTTCATCATAACAGATGTCAAGCAAGTCAATCCATGGCATTTTCCAGAGTAGTGACTGAAAATAACATGTAATTAACCTGTCATATATTCATAAAAAATTTAAATTTCTCTCTTACATGTTAATCACTTATAGGTAGTTTGAGGATATTAGATTTCTAGACATTCACTCAATAAATGGGAGGTTACTATCTTTCAGGAATTAAGCTATGCTCTGGGTTTGTTAAATCAGGCACTTGTCCAAGTCCCAGTTCTTGACTTCTTAAAAGCTATAAGCGGAAGTGTGAAAAGTAAACAATTTATCTTCTTATTTTGAAGAGGATAGAGCTCATAAAAAAATCCAGAAAGCTATAGCTTCTGAGCTGTAGCTTACAGGGGAAGCAGGAACTCAACAAAATAAAGTGAATAAAAGGCTTCAGACATATGACATATAATATGTGCTGATACAGAAATTAGAAAGGGGCAAGGTACCTTGTGGAATATCATATGAACAGATCAGTGGGAATATTATTAACTCTAGGATTAGACAAGAAAAGCAGGAAACCATAAAGTGGCTTTAATCAGGAAAGTAAATGATGTGATTAAATTTATAGAAATCACTCTGACTTCTCCACTGAGGAATAGAAAAACTATTTGTCATTTTGGTTTTATGAGACATAACTGTATTTTATCCATATTCTTTGTTTTCATGCCATTCATGACAAATACTCATCAGACAAAAAGGGAGTTTATTGTTTTATTACATCAGGAGCTTAGACTCAGAATGGAGCTGAGTTTTCTGTGCGTGTCTATACAAGGTGGATATGAACTCTTCTTATTGATCTGGTACAAAAAAATATATCAAGTTAAGTGCTTTGTTCATCTGTGCCCATTTTTCTTCAAAACCTCTAGCTTGGAAGAAAATGCAGTAGAGTTTATGCTGAAAATAGTGCACATTTTCCCCAGATTTGTAAAAATAGATAACCTTTCTTGCTCATTCCAATAGGTCAAATGCTTTACTTTGAAGGACATCTCTTTAAGTCAAATCCTAAGACATTCTTAGCACTGTTGAAGACATTTTATAAAATAATAAGAAATATTCTAGTGACTGCTCTGTGTCACATCAAAGTTGCGAGACAAAAATAATGGTAGTAATTATGCAAATGGAACCTGCAGCATTTGCTAAATATTAATGGTAGTCATTGTGTTTTATGACTTATTCTTGTGCATAGATCCATTAACTTGTTTGTGATTGCCTTTTCTAAGCAAATAGAAGAATAAAATAAAGTTCCATTTTCAGTAGCATATTCACTAATGATGAATATCTGCAATAAAGTTCATAATATGACTCAACAATCATATATAATAAATACTTAGACATAGGAAGTCATATTGAAAAGAGGACTGGTTCATGTATTAGTGTCAGACTAATTTCAGAAAATGGAGGGATATTAAACACGATAAAATTCTAAAATTGCAATTCCTGAATCTGGTTGTGATGTGCAATTGATCTCTCCAGATGATGGATTTATTAATTAGCTTAGAGTGTCAAAAATTGTGCCTTTGTGCTAATTCTGTTTTTAAGAACGATTACTAGTGCCTTACTAATAGAAAAGGAAGGAGTCTCATATGATTAACTCCATATTTGGTACAAAATTAATGCGTTTTTCATAAGGTTTATAATAATATTAAATCTTTCTTTGGGTTCATTGCAGGTAAATGAAAATTCTCTATTTAATTCTTTGAGTTACTTCGGGTTATTTTTCTTAAACGTTGATGGTTTGTTATTTGTGACTTGTAATTTTTATACCTGTGGAATTTTAGTTGTGTGACTTTGAGCAACTAAGATTCTCTAAGACCATGTTTTCTCTATATTTAAATTTTATCAGTTATAGGCAATATGCTACCGCAAAAATAAAGTGAGAATGTTAACACAGTAACCATTGTAATGCAGTAAGCTCTTGGAATCTAAACTACATCATTGCACTTAGGAAGCTGAGGTGATATCTCAAAGTCAAATGAAGGTGAACTGGAGAAACAGTTTATTTCATGATTTTTTTTTCCTTTTTTTCCAAATTCAAACTGGGAAATTTTAGCAAATATTTTTTGTGTCTACATTCATTTTAGTAAAGGAATAGGAATTTGAAAGCAGTTAAATTAGTAAAAAGAGCAAATGCTGTAGGTCCTGTGATTATGCTACATATTTTTCCCTGTATAGCTGTGGGAATTTTCTTAACTTTTACTGATACTTCATCTTGCTGTATTTTAAAAATACCAATTAAAACTCTTAAAATATACAAAACCTCTGCTTTCTAAAGTGTTAGGTTTTAGATCTCTAGGATTTAAATTTATTGGTATAAAAATGAGAAAAAAGTGTGGTTGTAAATGTCTTTATCATTACTTGTCTCAGACTTGGCTTTCCACTTATATCAGAGTGAAACTTGGTGTGACTTTTCAGATTTCCTAATTTCCTTCTTTACCCTGGCTGGCTGATCATGTGCACCAACTCCATTTCCCTTCTATTGCAGACTTGGGTGACATCCCATCTGAAATAATATTAGTCTTGTTTTGCTGAATGCCACACAGGCGCTAGATGGTTGTGGAGTACCAGAGTTCGGTGAAATTACCTCTCTTGTGAGGCGATTCTTGACCAGTGAGAATGGGAGGTGGGGAGACAAGATCACAGATTATCTGCTTTGGCCTCTCTACTGTGCAATTCCTTTTTGCATCTCCAGCTGGGGGAAAGAACCTCATGCCAAGGCTACATGAATATTTATATGAGGTTCATTATTTTAGTGAGATTAAGAGTCCTGAAATGAGTTCTCATACCACAGATATAGTATTCAATCAGAAGACATCTCACTTGTGGAAATGAGGCTGCTTTTCTGCACCAAGGTAGAGAAGAGACATCTTCTCGTCTGGAAACAACTCAGCCAATGAGAGAATGCTCCTCCAAATGGCTTAAACGAACTTTTTGCTTTTGGCTCTGGAGAAGTGTGCAAAGCATCTCATCATGAAATTCGGTTACATGCAATTTCAGTTGCTGTTTCTGAATGAACCCCTTTTGTTTGTGCAATAACTGGCTGCTTGTTTGAGGTCAGCTCGAGCTACCCTGCAGGGCTGCCTGTAATCTCTGGCTTCTGTGCTGGAATGCAGCCTGTCACTCTTTGCACCACATTGTTTCATATTTTTCCTTATCTCCTCTTCCTTTTTTCCCTTATTCCCATTGCTTTGAGTTTGCCTCCCCAGATAAATATTTCTACCGTAACCATTGTCCTTTTTAGAAAGCTGTGCTAAGACATCCCCCAGCTATTTTCCTTCCTAGACAACTTGGAAATGGAACTTGTATCTTGACTTGAAAAAGGATTGCTGTGCACAAATGATCCTTCCCTGTGTCAGAACGTTCATCAGTCAGATTATTTGCTCTAGTCAAATCTCAGCATCGACCTTTTAAATAGAATTTAGCTTTACCCCCAATATTGGATAAATAATTACCTTTGTGTTTTCAACACAGAACACCAAAGCCATTTTTGTCACAGGGAAGGTTGGGGGTCTAGTTCTTAAAATGGATCTGGGAAAAATGTCCTCAATTGATTTTCCTAATAATTGGCAATTCTGTTTTAGCATTGACATAACTATCCAAATAACTGAAATAAGATCTTAAGTTCCACAGAATGCTTCAAAATTGCCTTGGATTTCCCCTAGCTGCTGGAATGCTATGATTTGTACTTTCTCTATGAAAACCTGAACCTTTTTTAAAATTTAAATTTGTATTTAATTAAATATCATCATTTATAAATTGATAATAAGTCTCACACACACAATATTCCAACACGAGTCCCACTGCTGGTGTCAACTTCCCTTCACCAGTGTTCCTATGCTCCGCCCACCATTCCTGCCTGCCACCTTGACAGGTACATTTCATGAGTGTAGTTCAGATTTCAAGTTTCCAGTGTTGGACTTTGTGCTTTGGATATATAGCTACAACACTCTCTCGTGTCACTGGTATATCCAAGGCTCCTAGCCCTTGTTCCCTCATTACTTCCCGTTTTGTCTTTTTTCTTCTCCCCTTGATTTCTTTCCTTCTCTGCCCTGAGGTCAAAGGTGTTCTAGGTTTCTGCCCTTTGCTGCATTACATTTCCTCTTCCATTTATTCTATATCCACAGATACGTGATATCATCCTGTGTTTGTTTTTCTGACTTCTCTCGATATCTTCCAGTTCCAACCACTTTGCCTCAAGTTGCATGATTTCAATTATATATATGTATATATATCACATTTCCTTAGTGATTGTACCAAATATTTCAATGAACAAGTGTGCATATGTCGTTTTGAATGTATATGCTTTTGTCTAGCATTTGATGCCTGGGAGTAGAATTGTTAGGTCATATGGCAGCTTAATTCTAAGTCTACTAAGAACTCTCCATACTCTTTCCCACAGTGTGAAACCTGAACTTTTAAAAAGATAATCTGCCCCAAACAATTCTATTTAAGCATTTCAGGCAAAATAGTTCTGTAAGAAAGAACTGAATCTCTGCTTCTTTTGCCTTCAAAGGTAGAATAATAAAGTTATCTAGAAAAGAGAAATATTAAAATACTGAGACACCATTGTAAAATGATATTCTATCTTCTAGATCTTTATTAGTGTAATATTATTAGGTGTCCTTCTCGGAGAGGTTGGCAAGATATCGAAAGTATCCCCCTCGCATGGCAGAGCCTGGCAAGCTACCCCTGGTGTATTCAATATGCCAAAAACAGTAACAAGAAGTTTCACAATGGAGACATTACTGGTGCCCGCTCAAGCAAATCCATGAACAATGGGACTACAATGCTAATATTATTAGGGAGATTGTTCTAGAAGTGAGCATCAGAGTTTAAAATTGTTTTTATTGGGACTGGAGAGAAAGTACAGTGGAGAGTGGCAGATGACCAAAATTGATTTGATCTCAGAACCCCCTAAGTTCCTGAGTTTACTAGGAGTGACCCCTGAGAACTGCCAGATGTGGTCCCAAACCAAATAATAAATTAAGATAAAATTGTTTTTATTGCATTAAATTACTAGATAATACACTTAAAGAATTTGTATATAAAATTAGAAAGAAGAAAGTAAAATAAGGGACACTTGTAGATATGACAGTAAGCGAAATACCTGCTATCATAGAAAAACATATTAATAAGAAAACTGAGAAAGAACTTTACAATTAACAAAATAAAGTCAAAAATTTTTGAAATAACTAACTAGAAAATATATTTGAAAGAAATGTACCACTAACAACAACTTAAAGATAAAATATCTAGAGTAAAATTAAAACAATATGCAAGATCTGCATTAATACACTTAAACAGTTTTTAACTTAAACATTGTGATTTACAAAGATGTTCACAAAACAATTGTTTCAGGTATTCAGGACTTCAACACCAGTCCCACCATCAATGTGCAGTTATCTCCATCAATTTCTCTAGTGTCCCACCAACACACCAAGCCTGCTTCCTTAGTAGGCACTAATTAATTTACTTGATATTGCTTATTGCAACATATATCTTGTAATAGTGTCGCTAAAGTTATGGCTTGAGATTCACAGGGTCATTAGGTACCAGTTGCGCCTTCTGTGTTATAGTCCTCACTCAAGAGCTTAGGGGACTTATACTCAATTTTCCCATACAGTTTTCTTGTTTCTCCTGGGTTGTCAGCTCTGTGAGATCTGAAGATGTTGCACAACTGCATATGTAGCTGTTCACTTCAGGGGCTTTGGAGCTGGGACAATCAACTGAAGGTATCTCTCTGGTCTGTCTAAGATCAGTCCTGCGGCTGGACAGAGTCTCTGGCAGTGGTGTGAGTTGAATGTGTAAGATGTGTAAGGATGTAGCCCTGGGCCTGTGGTAGGGTGGGGACTCAGTAAGCCCCCATCCTGCCTTGGGTCCAGAAACCTTGCAGGCAAGCATGAAGCTTGATTCCTGGTACCTCATAGTATACCAAATTCTAATCCCCAACACTACCAGGATTGATTCCTGAATACCAAGTCAGAATACCAAGTCAGAAGTACTTCCAGGTATGCCCCCAAACCAAAATAATGATAATTTCTACAGACTTAACTTGACAGTTCTATTTTTAGGCATTTATCATATTGACAAACTCAGCAACAGATATATACAGGCAAGATTTCTCTAACAGAAAAATAGCAAATGCCAAAATAAAAGTAAACAAAATCTAAATATTAAGAAAACAAACCATCATTTAAGTAAACTCTGAAACAGTTATACAGTAGAAAATTAAACAACTATTAAAATTTTTTTATTACACAGATTTACAGGTATTGTTGTGGTTTGTTTTCCAAAGAAGTTTAAAGCAAGAAGCATCAAACTTCTATAGACACATCTATTCAAAATATTCATATACATATATACACTTTTACATTTGACATAGCCAGGCTCTCATGCTCTACTATACCATTAAATGATACTAAATTTTTCTAAAGCTTTTCTTTAGATAACGATTAAAAATTCAGTCATTTTTGTTCACTCTCCATTCAAACTCACACCAGTATACATTACTCAATATATTATATATAAGTCTATGTATGTTTCAGAGTTGAAGCAAATTTGCCTAATCAACATTGAAAAGCTACATAAATATTTGCTATAGCAATGCTTACATTTGACATAGCCAGGCTCTCATGCTCTACTATACCATTAAATGATACTAAATTTTTCTAAAGCTTTTCTTTAGATAACGATTAAAAATTCAGTCATTTTTGTTCACTCTCCATTCAAACTCACACCAGTATACATTACTCAATATATTATATATAAGTCTATGTATGTTTCAGAGTTGAAGCAAATTTGCCTAATCAACATTGAAAAGCTACATAAATATTTGCTATAGCAATGCTTACATTAGGGATAGTCTATCTCAGTGTATACCATAGTAAATGACAAAAACAAAAACAAAAACCTTCCCCCAATCCAAACTTGTAAAAATATTGAAACTTTCAGAAAAACGTGTTTTTACTAACACTACTAAAATGTTTTTTTAAATTTTTTGGTAAGAGAACAATTTATTCTCATTTAAATCTGGATACTTTATTCACATTTTGTTTTGTTGCTTTTAGTTTACAGAAACACTGCAAAAATGCATGTTTGCTTGTGAGTCTCTTCCTTATTTTTACTTTCAGGGGTAGTCAGTCTTTCAGATTGTCACATGAAAAAAAAGTAAGTCAAAAAGTCCATGTCTCTGATACTTGAAATGATATGTCAGTGACTTTTAAAGGAAGTGAGCCTCTGGACACATGAGCTAATGAGGAGATAGCTATTATTGGGGATAACATAAGAATCACAGATTTCATTTACATTTTTTATCAACTCCAAGATTTACTGAAGGTACATTAAGCTTTCAAATAATTCAAGTCTATAATTAACAATTTCTCTTGGATTACTTTTACACCAGAGATACTGATTTTGATGGAGCGTGATTTGGGCCATGTCCAGCTGTCTTTGGGGCTGACTATACCCCTGATCTTATGCTCAGGGGTCACTCCCAGCAGTACTCAGGGGGATCATGTGGTGCTGCAGATAGAATAGGGTCAGCCACATACAGTGAAAGTGCATTTATCCCAGTAACATATGCAAATCTTTCCTTAATTATGTTCAGTACTTTTCAGAAATTGTTTTCTAATTTTGGAAGCATTGACTTTATTCACTGATAGTAACTGGTCATTTGACTAAAGATCAATTATTTCATATAATTTTTCACTTTTGGATCAATTTTTCTGAGGTCATCTCTTTCATTCATCAGTGCTCGCCATTTCTGAATAAGTAGTAGGACCTGAGGTAATAGAACTGCAAGAAATGTCTATAATCATTTTCTTAAAGCCTCTCATTGAATAGAAATTGTGCAAATGCAGTAATTAATTGCTGGGTCTAGCATTTATCAACTGGAACATGAGTCCCATGAGATGTTAATAAATGTCCTTAATAAAATCGTTTCAGGGCGAAATTACCTCTTGGAGATTTGTAATGCGCAGTTCTATAGCAAAGATTCTGAGGCAGCCTGTACAAAGGAATCTGTCTTTGTCTTAGCCACTTCTTCTCATAATGTGTTTGGTAATGGAAATCTCTTTCTGCATCAGGAAATCTGAAATGCTGGAGTGGTCTCATCAAATATAAATATTTACAGGCTTTCTTATACTTCAGTGCCATTTCTATTTATCACATGTCTGACTTAACTATTGATCCAGTCTGACATTTCTCATGTCCAGCTGGCTTCACTGACCCCTGTTCTATCACTCCTGCTAGAATGATACTGCAGCTGCGATTGCCATCTCATTTGAAACCTCAGCAGAAGTCTTTTTGGCTTGTAAAAAAATGGAGAAATATGGGAAATGACGAAAACTATGACTCCCATCTGCCGTGCTGTCACGCTGTCCCTTCAGACTGTTTGTCACTGAGAACGTGATGAGCATATTCTGCCTGCGCTGTGTAAGGCCTGGCCCTACACTCCCCTCCTACTGGCCATCTGGGACAGGCAGTGGAGGTGAGCCAAAGATTACAATCCTGAGATCTGGTAATACACACAAAAGAACTCTGATTTGTCTTTAATGTTTTATATGCTGTCTGCTGACCTTGCTTTATGATTGAGCCCAAGTATGTGTGGGTGTAATATGAAACGGAGTTTAAGTTCTGCAGCCTCTCTTAAACCATGGCAGAGGGAAGAGGTGGGGTGGAAGTTGAACTTGCACTGAACTTGTCTGCTTCCTGTTCAGTGAGTTTGAATGTGTTATTGAGCAGGAAAAAAAAATTTCCATTGAGCCTTAATGGTTCAATTGAAACATAAGCTGGTCTTGCTGCCGCCACAACTTCTACGTATCAATGTCTGCGTGTGTCCCTGAGGAATCATCTCTTAGCTTTTGGCAGGATAGTCTGTGTTAGGGAAGTGGCTCTCAACCAAAGGGTGAGGGACAGGAAGGCTGAAACAGTGATGATCTACGTAAAGCATTGCATTTCCCTAGAATCACTGTCTCTCCTGTTTGATCTCTGAAAATCCTTTCCATCACTCTCTGCCATCAGCTTCAGACATTTATTGTCATTTGCTTTCCTGGAACATCCCGCTAAAAGAGTCTTCCTGACGTCTCTGTCAGGGAATCGCTCTGATTCACAAACCACAGACCCTATAAATCAAGCATCTGTGTATCTTTCAAGTGGTACTTAAAGGTGTCCTACAGCAAAGAATCTTCCTACTTCATTGGAAAAAACTTAGGAAGTATTCCTTTGAAGACATTCTTTTATTTATACCCCCCTCCCCTTTAATAGGGAAATGATTTTAAACATCAATTTTAAGAAAAAAATAGAATGCAGAAGGAATATAACTAACATTAACAGTTATAGATTTGAAGGGAAGTGGGAAATGTTGAAAATTAGTTATTGTACAGATAATTGGTAATCTCTGATCTTTGTGAAATCTAACTCTGGTTCACAGACAATGCTGACAGTTGTCCCTACATCAAGGAGGATTGAATATAGAATGCGAGCCAGGTTCAGGGCTTGCTGTTTAAAACCATAACACCTGAAAACTAGTCTTGGTGGGAAATTCAGTCACAATAATAAATCACCTGATGGCACTTCAATATCCTTACACCAACTCAGAGATACCCAGTGACTCTTTGTCCATAGTCTTCTTTCACTTTTGTTGTAGATGGGAAGAAAAGTAATGGAAACTCTTTTTGTCTGCAAGTGGTCTTTATGTAACATTACCCAATGATACACAATGATACATGGAATTTGATGTGGAAACTCCCATTCAAGAATTTACTTAACAATGCAGTTGAAAAGCCTGCCCTTATTCATTCCTTGCTTCCGCTTTGACTCTCTTGCTGCTATCATATTATTAACTACTTTTACGTTTTTCTGCTCTAGTTTCCCTCTTCATAGTTATTGAAGAAAAAATCAGGTACTTGGTCAATTTCCTAGAAGTTTGGTATTTTTAAGCCTTATGATCAGAATTTAGGAAAAAATAGAAGTGGTCTTAATTCTAAAACATAACTAAATTGAAATTCTTTTCTATTTAAGACACATTTTTTAGAGCTTTCTAGATGTTTGATTACCCATTTGGCAACACATTAGAGTGTGAATTAAAAAGGTCCACTTTTCTAAGTGGAGAAAGAAGTCTAAATCCTGGAGGAAATCTTGTAATCAATGATTTGTGGTCAATTTTGCAAAATTACTATGCAGAGAATGGAATCTGTCAGGAAGTAAAGTAATCCAAATGATGCTAAGAATTCTTTCAGATCACACAGGGAAAGAACACTTTCTCTTCAGAAGAACCTGCGACAAAATCTCAAAGTAAACAGAAATGGGAATGAATGAGAACCCAGTTACATCACAAGTTATAGTATCTGTTTCATTCTTTAAGTTTTGAAAAAAATTATCTCCAGTATTAATTGAATAACTAAGAAGCAATTTTAAAGGCAATGCTTAAAATTGGACAGTGTAATGGAAAGGAGACAGTGAATAAGGAAAATTTGGTTCTTTCTCCAAGCCCAGGAAAAACATTTAAAGCAATATCCTAGAGAATAATTTTGGAGAGGTCCAAAGACACAGTTGTATAATAAGGAGGAAAAAGTATCCTTTAGGAGGCAAGATCATAGCCTGGATCTGTCACTAAGTAATGATAAACCTCAGTTCACTCTATGTGAGGTCAGGAGACCTACTGAGAATTTTACTATTTTAAATTTCTGTTACTGCTTATTTTCAGTATAATTCTGTGGCTATGTGGGAAATGGAGCTACAGCGTCTTTAGTTATTTTTTCTCAGTGATAAATCTATATTGTTCTAACAAATAAATCGGCATGTTTTGGTGAAATATTAATGTTTCCAAGACAAAATAAAATATTATAAATATTTTTTCAGAGATTGAAGTTGGATTTTTAATATTTATATTAAAGATCACTGTCACTGTCACTGTCATCACTGTCATCCCATTGTTCATCCATCTGCTCGAGCACGCACCAGTAGCATCACCATTGTGAAATTTGTTGGTACTGTTTTTGGCATATTGAATGTGCCATGCGTAGCTTGCCGACTCTCCAAGAGGGGCGGAGGAATCAAACCCGGATCAGCCGTGTGCAAGGCAAACGCACTATTCGCTGTGCTATCGCTCTAGCCCATATATAAAGAAACAGGGAAAAACGGTTCTTGGGAACTGTAAAGGATGGTAAAGTGCAAGGGAGAAGCTTTCGAAGTAGTTCTTTGTGAAAAGTCATGGAAGTTAGGAATATGAACATGTCAATCTGGTTAGGACGAGAGACAGAGGGAATGTTGAGGCAGAGGGAGAGAAAGGAGATGGGAACAGACTGCATACGAGGTAAGGGGGCCAACAATTCCTGAATCTTAAAACTATATAAACATCCAAATTGTGATTTTTCTCTCATTAATTCACAATAATTCAACAACTGTTAGTGCTTAATTTGGTCAAGGGTATTGTAGAACTGTCACTGCTAATTTATTGCCAGTAATCTTTAATTTCTCACCATATATATTTTTTCACTTACCAAAATGGCTTTTTATTTTACTTTTAAATATAATTTATTTTTATTTTTATTTAGATTTTTTAATTATTTTTACTCCAGGGCCTCTTGCATTTCTCTTCCTGCCCCAAGCAGAGCCTCGGCAGTTGAAGACCTCCGGAACCCAGCCACAGCCATGTTCAAGGTCAACTCTCCATACATTTGGACGAGCCTCGCATGAAGGAACTGGCAGAGGAACCCAGTGTGCGGGATCTGGGGTCGAGATGTTCAAGGCTTCTCAGATCGGGACTGGGCCTCTTCATTTTCCAGTAGCTAGGCAGTCACACCCGGAAAACTGCCCCCGGCGCCATGTAATCCCATCAATGGCCAACATACAGAGACTATAAAACCAAGCTCCCTGAAGCGACATCTGATAGCCTAGTTCTCCCTCTTGGAGAACTTCACAAGCTACAGAGAGTTTATTGCCTGTACAGGAGAGCCTGGCAAGCTCCCCGTGGTGTATTCATATCCCCAATACAGCAACAGATATATACATACCTCTCGGAGAGCCCGGCAAGCTACTGAGACTATCCCGGACGCATGGGCAGAGCCTGGCAAACTACCCATGGCGTATTCAATATGCCAAAAACAGTAAGGATAGGTCCCATTACCCTGACCCTGAAATAGCCTCCAATGGTTGGAAAAGACGAATATGGAGAAGCTGCTAAAATCTCAGAGCTGAGAGGAATAGAGATGTTACTGGTGCTCGCTCGAGTAAATTGACAAACAACGGGATGACAGTGATACAGTGATACAGTGATATTATTTTTATTATTTTTTATTTTTTATAATCACAATGAGATACACATTTACAAAGTTATTCATGATTGGATTTCATTCATATGATGCTATTTTTTACACATAATAGAAAATGAGAAATATAATAGCTTCCAGGAAGAAATTTAGGTCAGAGCTTTCTGGAACTTTTGTTTTTGATCTTTTCGTGTATTTAATAGTATCTCATGTATGCTGATATGCTTGTAGCTGAAAGACTTAACTGCTTTTCTTCTGTTATGGAGACTGTGGTATGTACTTTTCCCAATTCTCTTTAGAAAGTCATTTGGGAAGGTTAGACTCAATTTTTGGAAGGCATTCAGACATTTAGAAACACATATCTATTTAAGGTTCTTGTTTTAATAGCATAATTAGAGACATAGATTAATCTATATTAAATTGTACATCAATTCCCAATTGCCAGTTCCAATTATTAAGAAAATTGATGACATGATGTACATTCATATGTAATTCAGAAAGAATTGAGAATACTTGTAAGACTCTGGAATTGTTGAATTCTTACAGAGAGTCCTGCCTCCCATGCAGCCTACTCCAAATCCTTCCTCTCTCTCTGCCTTAACTGGCCTCTCTCAATATTCCCTCTATGTCCCTTCCCAGATTGGGACATTAAAATTTCTAACTTCTTTGATATATTTATATCATTGTGCTGAAATAGAAAAGTTCTGTTGTTAATAGATAATGATGCCAATGAGTCTTTTCTTATGCATTTAAAAACAATTTGCAGATGAGCTTAGTCCATTACTTTATTACTAAACTTTTGAATGAAAATGTCAGGAATATAATACATTTTGTTGTTGTTGTTCCAGGATTACTCCTGGTTCTGTGCTCAGGGAATACTCTTGGCAGTTCTTGGGGTCCATATGTGGTGCTGGGAATAGATTACCAATTGGCCGCATGCAAGGCAAAAGCCTTTATTCCTCAAAAATGCTACATTTAAATAAAAAAAAGAAGATTCAAAGAATATATTTTAATTTGAATTACCTATATTTATTTAAAACATTTTTGTTAAAAATATTACATGTCAAATATAATTTATTATCAAAACATGCCTAGTACCATACTGTCTCCATATTTTGGTGAGAAAAAAAGTAAATTGGTGTTTTTATATCTAATAACAGAGAAATTGAGAAAATAAGGTCTTGGGTTCGTGTGTGTGTGTGTGTGTGTGTGTGTGTGTGTCTGTGTGTCTGTGTGTTCCATATTTAGAAAACATTTGTTAAATTCTGTTTTGTTTTCTTTTTTAAGGAAGGACAGGGTTGGAAATATAGTATAGCAGGTAGGGCACTTGCCTTTGGCCTACCCAAGTTTGATCTCTGACATCCCAGATGGTCCCTTAGGGCATGCCAGAAGTTATTCTTGAGTGAAGAGCCAGATGTAATTCCTGAGTGTCACCAGGTGTACTCCAAAAATAAATAAACAAATCAAACCAACCAACCAAACAAACAGAAAATCAAAAAGAAAGCATATATCTAAGTTAATTGATGCTTTTAACTAATTTTCAATTCATCATTTTTCCTTTTTATTAAGAAATCTTGAATGTAGCTTGTAGTCCAACAGTAATAATGCACCAACCTGGAAAGTATGCGCTATGTATTAATGCTTTGCTTTTATTTCTTTACATTATTTTTATTGAAGAAACATTGGTTTGCAAGAATATAAATGTTTACATTTATGTTTTAGGGTCACAGTGTAACCACAAAACCCATCATCAAAATATATTTATCATCACTTATTGTCAGGGAAATACAAATCAAAATGACAGTAAGATATCGTCTCACACTAGTGAGAATGGCAAATATAAGGAAGACTAAATACAACCAGTATTGGCAGGAATGTGGTGTAAAAGGAATTTCTGTTGGTAAGAATGCCATCTGGCTCATTCTCAATGGAAAAAAAATATATGAGAACTTCTAAAAGGTAAGACAGTTTCCATGCTTTACTTTCTAATCTTCCTGTTCAAAGTGCAAAACTGGTTAATGGGGTGACAGCTGAAAAGCACCTCCTGGTCGTGCACCAATCAGCGACCATTCACTTCTTGGGAAACTTCCAAGGTGATGGGTGGGGACATGCTGAAAATTTTGCTTCTCCAAAAAAATAATGATAATAAAATTGATTGCTACTCTCTTCACTTCCTTCCTCTTATATCGGTCTTCAAACATTTCAATGTCTTTTCCAAAAAAGTCATTCCGTGGCCTCTCAGTGATGACCAAACAGTGTCCTTTTGGGTCTTGACTTCTCTGTAGCATGTAATCACATCTGTCTTGCAAACCTCTCCTGCTGTGATTTCCATGGCCCCAGTTTGGGATTTTTTTCCCTCTACTTTTCTCATTTTAGTTCAATTTTCCCACATTTTATATTTTCTGTCCTCAAAGTCTTTGCAACTCTGTGGGCAGTCTAAGGACAAGCCCCTTTGGCCACAACTGGGAGTGTTTATCAGAATTGCGCCACTTCCATGGCATCCCAGACTATGGAGTCAGAACTTAAATTCTTACAAGAACCCAGGTGGCCCAGCTGTGCTGTCAGTTTTAGAACCACTGCTCTAAATGATGGTCTTTCCTGAGGTCTGTCTTTTGTCCTTGTTTCTCATTGCATGACAATCACATCACCATCGATTTCTTTATGACTTTCAGAATAACTCCAAGTACCTATTTCCTTAATGACTTGCATATCCCCAAAGCATAAGAAACTAAATATGTCTGATATCAAACTCATTTCCCTTTATTCCTTTCTCTTTCCAAGCATTCAAGTCAGAAACCCATTATTCTAAACTGGGAATATTAAAATATAAATGTTTCTTTTTTTATTATAAGTCAATTCCCATCACCACGACCCCCAAAGAGGGGCAAAAATGATCCGTGTTAGTCAGCAATGGTTGGCTCATAGCTTCCTAGGAAAATGAAGAAGCATGGAGGGTTTTCCGTTGGAAAACACTTGCAAGTTTGGCATCGCTTATTTCTTTTTGTTTGTTTTTAATAATCAGAGTCAAGAGAAAATTGGATCCTAAACAAGTCAGTTAAGAGTGAAACTGAAGGGACTTTTCTAATGCAAGACCTGGCAAAAATATATACATCCTGCTTTGCTTTCTGACCACCATTCAAAGGAAATGTCTATAATTCTTAGGAAGTTCACCAGATGTTCATGTTTCTTTATTCTTATGCTATATGCTTCCAGGACCAGAGTTTATGTTTAACTTTCTGATTTAGGATTTCAGCTGCCCTCTGAATAGCATCTACAGTGGAGTGAGTTGATCTGCTTGTAATTAGCTGAAATTACTTGTGTGGGGTCAGAGACTGCTGGTTGCTTACGAATATCCGGCAGCCCTTTCTCTTCAGTGACAGGCTCCAACTCCATGTGAGGTGGCCTCCAGCCTGGAGTCATAAGCCTAATTTAGCCTAATGAGCGGCCTGCCTGAACTGAACGGGCAGCCACACGCCGCAGCATCTCTGTCACCACTGTCCTCTTCCAGCCACGCTCTGAAATGATCATCACGCCTCCAAGAGCTGTTATCTCTCTGGACAAGCTGTTACTACTCACCCCCTCTTTCAGCATGCTGGCATCATCTGCAATGCCCCCACTAGCGCTTCTGAGGGCAGAGCAAGTGAGCTGTACCCCCCACCCCCACCCCCAGAACTCTCTAACATTCTTTACCATGGGAACAGTGTTCAAAAAAAAAAACTTAGCATCAATATGTCTCAATCCCATTATTCACCTGTACATAAACAGGCATTTGCTATCAGAATTGGTTAACTAACTGCCATCTGCAACATGCTTTAGGTTTTTTTTTTTTTTAATATGGGAAAAATGTGCTTGGTCCTTCAAATACCTAATTTACTGAGTAACATTTGCAGCACAGCCTGTGTGTGTGTGTGTGAGTGAATGCCAAAGAGGGTGTGTGGACTGAGATGATTCGAGTTTTGGAATGAAAATTTGAGCCCTAAATATGGGTATGACTATCCCCAGAAATACTTGAGAGAAGCAAAATCCCATAGCTGGTTGAATGGAAAAAAGTTTCAAAACCCACCAACTTACTACTAGCAATGTAATGTAATTCAAGTATTTCCCCATCCACCCACTCAACTGAAACCAACATGGATTCTGTTCTTTTTTTTATCGTATCCTCCAAGGTTTCCCCAGATGGGAATGTAAATCACACCAACACCAAGTCATGACATGTCACCAAATTGCCTTTTACCTTGAATTAGGAGATAATAGTTCTTTGTTTCTCCTATTTTCACATAGAAATTTTTATATATGTCAGAGATACTGTCCTGTTGGGTATAACATTATTTTTAAACTAGTGAATATTATTATATTAGGCCTTTATTATTCCCTATTCTTTCTTTCTTTCTTTCTTTCTTTCTTTCTTTCTTTCTTTCTTTCTTTCTTTCTTTCTTTCTTTCTTTCTTTCTTTCTTTCTTTCTTTCTTTCTTTCTTTCTTTCTTTCTTTCTTTCTTTCTTTCTTCCTTCCTTCCTTTCTTTCGTTTTGCTTTTTTGGGTCACACCTGGCAATGCTCAGGGGATACTCCTGACTTTGCATTCAGGAATTACTCCTGGCAGTGCTCAGGGGAATATATAGGATGCTGAGAATAAAACCTGGGTCAGCCTCGTGCAAAGCAAATGCTCTGCCTGCTGTGCTATTGCTCTAGCACCCCTGTTCTTTCTTTGTGACAGTAGAGGTGCTGGTGGTGTCAGTGTCCCCATCAACATGAACTTGGCCAGGAGCATTGATTCATTCGAATACCTAACAAACCAAATTGGACGCTTATGTTTGAATAGATGTGGATCGTTGTCGGCAGTTTCTATCTTCGTTGTCTATGAACCAACATCCAACAACGACAAAGAAGAAACTGAGAAGTTCAACATGGAGCTGGAGAAGTTCTATAAAGAAGACCACAACTTCTGCAAGGTCATTGTCGGTGATTTTAATATGAACATAGGACCGAGAGGGTTACCCGAAGAACTCCACATCGGGACCCACGGCCTAAAATGGAATGAACAGGGTGAAAGACTATCTGAGATCATGATGTTGACCAAGACCATCCATGGTAACTCAAAATTCCAGAAGGCTGAATCTAAATGTTGGACATGGGAGTCTCTTGGTGGACAGTTCCACAATGAAATTGACCACATCATATTCAATCAACGGTTTTACCTGACCGATGTCGCTGTTGTCCCAAAATTCCAAAAGTGATCAGACCACCATCTCCTTTGTGCAAAATTCTACTTCATGGAGTGGGGAGAAAGGGCTGCAAAGTATTAAGGAAAAAACTCCCAGGATGACCACCAACTGAGAGCTCTTTGGCATGATTTGGCAATATGGGAAGATGCCATCATTGACAACATCCACAAGGAATACAATCAACTGGTTCAGCACCTCCATGACTGTGCGAGGAATGTCAAGAGTGAAAAAGCTACAAAAAAAGATGCCTGTCTTCAGAAACTCTTAAGCTCATTCACTAATGTGGTTTGGCACGAGCCTCAGACAATCACAAGTGAACATCCAAGCTTGCAAAGCTGTGCATAGAAGAGATAAAGGAAGACACCTGCCTGTCCTTCGCCAACTACAAGACCAAGGTGACTACCCTCCAGCATCCTGATGGATCTATTACATCTTCCAGAAGGGCAAAGGATAAGGTTATCCATGACTTCTACTCATATCTCTTCGATAGCCACATCCACCTCCAAATTCTGCAGGAAGCATATGTCGTTCCCAGCATTCTGCCTTCCGAAATCCGACACACCATTTCGTCGGTAAAGACACATATAGCACCTAGTCCAGACAAGGTCAGAACCAAACACCTGAAGAATCTGCCTCCAGTACTTGTTAATACACTGGCTTGGCTCTTCACATGTTACCTGCCTGAATGCAAGGTTCCGTTCCAATGGAAAACCATCAGGACCATTTGGTTGTACAAGAAGGGAGACATCCACAATATCAGCAACTATCACCTGCTCTGCCTGCTCTTCATTGTCTACAAGTTGTTCACTTGAGTCATCCTGAATAGGATTGGCAGAACACTAGATGAAGGATGACAATGCAAGCAAGCCAGGTTCTGAAAAGGATTCAGCACTATCGAGCATATCCACATGGTGACCAAGCTCATTGAGGTTTCGCAGGAGTTCAAGATGCCGCTTTGTCTAATGTTCATTAATTTAAAGAAGGCCTTTGATTCTGTTGAGACTGAAGCAGTCATCAAAGCCCTAGCCAAATAGGGCATTCAAACTCAGTGCATTAGGATCCTCCGCTAGATGTATTACAAATTCACACCAAGATCTCACCATTCTACAAGGAAGTGATCATCGATGCTAAAAAGAGGGGCTTGGCAGGGTGATATCATTTCTCCAAAACTCTTTAGTGCCACCCTCGAGAATGTCAAGCGATGACTGGAATGAGAAGGAATGGGAGTGAAGATAGATGGTTGACAACTACACTACCTCCACTCTGCTGATGACAGCATTCTAAGAACACCAAACATTAGCCAAGCTGCACAAATGCTGGCCAACTTTGACCATGAGTGTGGAAAGGTCGGATTGCAGCTGAATCTTATGAAGACAATGTTCATGAGAAATGAACTAGTCCCTGACATTCCATTTGCTCTCAATGGAACGAATATCTCCGAATGCAGCAGTTATGTGCATCTGGGTCGAGAACTCAACATGAGGAATGACTTGGTGCCAGAACTATGCAGAAAGAAGAGAGTAGCATGGAATGCCTTCAAGAGCGTAGAAGAAGTGGTTAAGAGGACAAAGAAACTTCGGCTCTGGGCGCATCTTTTCAACACCACTGTTCATCCTGCACTGATATATGCCTCAGAGACCTGGGCCCTATGAAAACAGGATGAGAATGCTATTCGGGTCTCCCAAGGAGGAATTGAAAGAGCTATGCTTGGAGTATCACATTTCTTTTTTTTTTTTTTTTTTGCTTTTTGGGTCACACCCAGCGATGCTCAGGGGTTACTCCTGGTTTTGCACTCAGGAATTACTTCTGGCGGTGCTTGGGGGACCATATGGGATGCCAGGGATCGAACCTGGGTCGGCTGTGTGCAAGGCAAACGCCCTACCCACTGTGCTATTGCTCTGGCCCCAAGAGTATCACATTTCACTCAAGTGAGAGAAGGAATCCGGAGTTCCGACCTCCATCAATGATCAAGGATCAGGGACGCTGCCTTGTTTGCCAAGGAGTTGAAAATCAGATGGGCTAGACATATAATGCGATTTGGAGATGACTGCTGGACAATAGTCATTACTGATTGGATTCCACAGGATGTCAAAAGAACGCCTGGCCATCCACCTACAAGATGGCCAGACTTCTTTGTCAAGAACCTGAACAAACGGTTTGATGTTCTTCATATTCCTGGAGTAAGCAGATGCCATTGGGCTACACTAGCATGTGAGAGGGATGAATGAAGACGTTACTGGAGCTCGCTTGAGCTAATCAATGAATAATGGGATGACAAGTGATACAAGTGATTCGTTTTGGAATAGAAGAGCAAAGATTTCAATATAGATATTACACTGGAGTTTTCCTTATAACTGGCCAATTTCTTCTAACCCACCAAGTTTTTGTAAGGGGATTATAAATACAATAAACTGTCACAGAAGAAAAAGAAATTTTTAGTTAGTTTTTGCAAATGAATTGGGAAGTAAGAATTGATTGTGCAAGTCCAAGCAGCTCAGACCAAAGAGAAACTGACAAGACTGTGACTTGAGGACATATCGTGTTGCCCTGTGGTTGAGGCCACCAGGCCTGAATTCCAAGGAGTTTCTGCTCTTTTTGGCTGTTCGGGTTTGGAGAAAATTATTGCACACACTTAGGTCTCTGTGCCCTCCTCTGTCATATAAGCATAGTAATAAAAATAAATTTGCTACTATTGTCAATGTGTAAGATAGCATTGATGAAAACACTTGTGTTTTGGAAAATTATTGTAGGCTTTCAGGGATGATGGTGAACTAATGAGTGTGAAGGACATGCCACATAAAGCTTTGAGATCTGTCCAAATATCAAAAAAAATTTTTAGAAAAGAGTAGGACAACTTCTTAAGTATAAAAAAACATACATTAAAGTGCATTTGTTTTCTGCACATTCTCAACACAGACACCCATAGAAAGGATACTTATAACATGATTTTTCTCTCCATAATTTTAGGAGAGAATTTTGATTAAATCAATAGATTACTCTGTCACCTTAGGTTTCAACTAGAAAACCTCAGGTGAAAATCAGCTCTGCAAATTTTCACAACAAATTATATGATACAGTGGAGTCTCTTGACCTATAACCATATGCTTGCCTTACCGAACCCAATAGTTCTCATGTCAGTAAATGATGCCACGTTAGCTCCCTCATGGAAGTTAGGACAATAACCATCGAGTATAGAGTACCAGGTGATCTGTTATATCCTTGGGAACTATATGTTCGGGCACAAATGTGATATTCAAATATAGCTACTACACTGGCAATTATATGCATGAATCTATATTTAGGGATGTGCTGAAAGTTAAAGATACATATTTAAGAATATTTAGGATATTTTAGAATATCATAATATACAAATCCATGAGACTTGATACGGTTATGTAGGAAGAAAGAATAATCAAATTAAGAAGAAAGATTGAGGAGGTACTTGACTTGGCATGTTTTAGATTGGCTGATCTTCTAGACTAAAGTGAATACCTTTCGATGTGTATACAGAGAGATAAGCCAGAAGTAAGAACTTGAAAAATTATTTCCTTCAAGCTTTCACAAGACATGCCAGCTAAAATCAGTATGACTTGATCCCATCTTAACAGGAGTAATATTTAAAAAGAAGGAAGAAAATGCTGAGGTGCAGAGACCAGCTCCAGGGCATTTTATTGGGGTGTGGTGTCCATGCAAAGAAACAGAAGCACCCAGCTGTGGTGATAGAAGTGAAGGGGAGGCAAAATGGACAGACTTAAATACTGGGAAGGATCAAGGATCAAGATGGGAGCAAATTGCTGATGCTTTTTGAGGGTTTGCTGAAAAAGAAAAAAATGCACATGGGAAGTACCCGAGGCTGTGTAGCTTGAGTTAGAGGAGACAATGTGAGAGGCAGAAGCTTTCCAGGGAACTGAGCTCTCACAAGTGTCTCTGCCATAAATATTCTCTCTAAATTCCAAGAATCTCAGTTCATGGTTGCCCATCTTCATTTCTACCAGTTCACAAGTTTTGACGATTGGCAAAGCACAAG
This sequence comes from Sorex araneus, assembly GCF_027595985.1. Classification (NCBI taxonomy): domain Eukaryota; kingdom Metazoa; phylum Chordata; class Mammalia; order Eulipotyphla; family Soricidae; genus Sorex; species Sorex araneus. The sequence goes on along the minus strand of NC_073305.1, from coordinate 161,196,418 downwards.
CAACCAGGAACTGTGGTGACTTAGCAGGGCAGTTGCTTATATGCATGGTGTTTTGAAATCCTAGTAAATTTTCAGTGTGTTCATGGATAGAGAAGTGTGGACAGAGTGACTTCCCTCCTCTACCTCTTCAGAGCGCTTTCTTGATTCTGTTTTAGATCACAGCTTCCATGAAGTTTTATTTGAAAGGGGGGAAAAAAACCCCTACAGACATTTCTATAGCTAGACAATTTTTAAAAGCCCCATTGAACTGCAAAACAGAGAGAGTGGTGCTGAATATATAAAATATGCAGATATACTTTATTTGAGAAACACAAGGATGTATTGTTTGACTGATCGTCTAAGCTAATTAGTCTCTAAAATGGAAGACAGAGGGGGAAAGAGGAACAAAACTGTCTTCCAGCTGCTGGTAGTAGTGGAGTTATGTCCTGATTCTTTGACAGACTTTATTACTTAATTGAATAATCTTCAAACACACTATATGTATCCCCCCAGATGACGTCAACAGTGACATTTTAATGTATCACTTTTTAAGTTTTATGTGTCATAAATCCAGCACAGTCTTAAAACACAGGCAATATTTCATTCCTGTCTTGTGTTTCCAGGACTTGGCTAAAGGATTGGACATAGTTTCGCTATTCAAAACATAGAAGAAATATATGAAAAATTAGATGAATATATTAGATGCCTTTCCTCTTAAAAAAAGTATTAGCTTTTAATAAAGATAAAGAATAAAACACCAACTATTGAACAAAGAATGAAACCTTCAGTTCCCTAAGTTACAAAACGGTACAAGTATTGCCTCATTCCATGTTTGCCTTTCATGTCTTCTACTTCTATTCCTCCCTCCAACCACAGCTCATGCCTCACTTTCTTTTTGACAATTTTTGAGAATGGTTGGGTTTTGTCTGCTCTCATGTAAGCAAAATTTGAGCAAATGACTATTTTCCATTTCTTAGCTGTCTTCTCAATGCATTTGAACACTTTGTACATGGGTGCTTATTTTACATTCTTTTTTTAATTTTAGAAATGGCATATTCTAGATACTTAAAAATATTGTCAATGTTTTCCTATGAAAGATCATCAGAACCCCACTATGAGAAATTTTATTTATAATTCATTTCAGTGATGGAGAATCTTGTAGGCACTTTGAGGGTGGTAGCGATGACTAAAGATAGGAACTGGGTCTGTGGTAAATTAGGGTAGGGCTTAAGGAGATGAAACTTGGCCCTGAATGGGATGCTATTTGGAGGTGGTGGGGTAATTCTATGATTGGTTACATTTCTACATTTTATCTTGAAGGGAAGACTAGTCTGAGTCTAAAGCTATATATAAACAGTAAAGCAAAGGCAATAGCTCATACAATTCAGGATTAGAAATTGGGGTTATTTTTGTTATTTGGATAGTGATTGTTCTTTTGTGTTAAACATGATTATGAAGAAGTGGTCATTTTTTTTCTTTCTACTCCCTCATGGGCACAGAGAAGCGTTACTTAGAGCTGATGTTCTGTGAAATCATTTTCATCCAACAGAATTCCAGGCCCCCTCTCTGAGTGTCAGGCCAATACTATGTCGGTGACTTCTCTCCTCTTTCTCACTAACTGAATTGATTTTCAGCAATATTATATTTCTACCAACAGTCCTTATTTAATACCATGAGTGAGTAGAAGGTATTTCAATAGAAAGGACTTTCAAATTTTAATCTCCAATCTCCCTTTTCTTGTTTTCAATGAAGACATTATAACTTTTGCAAGGCTGCCTTTGGAAGAGGTGCCATTTAACTTCAAGGGCGTGTCCTTATTCTCTTCTTTAACAGGAATTTCATGGTAAATATCAAAGTTAATTAACTTTTTAAGGTTCTGAGGTTCTGAGAGCTCTATCCCTTAGGGTACCTAGTTTATTCTTTAAAGGTGCTAGGTTACCAAAAGGTTTGCTGATGGGGGAAAATAAACCCTAACATCATATAGCCCTTCTCTGACTGAGGAGGATTTTGTATATTTTGTGTATACTTTGTGTAGCTAAAAAATTGAAAGTTTAGGTAAAAACAGCTTTGTGACTCTATCTCACAAAGACCTGGTCACCATTTACTGACGACATGCTACCTCCTTCCTCCCGATCCAGCACCACCACCCCACCACCCCAATCTATAAGTTTGGCTGTTTCTTAGTTTCTGTGTCCAAAGTCCAAGGGTTTTCTGCCTTCAGATAGTTTCCAATTCCCTGCTTTGTTACTTTATATACCACATATGAGTGAGATCATGGTATTGTCTTTATCCCTCTGACTTAACTAGCAAACCATGACATCCCTTAACTCTCAAAACTGTAACAAAATGCAAGATTTTGTCTTTTCTTAGAAATGAGTATACATACCTCTT